>NW_016804136.1:310028-360446 GCF_001698545.2 Rhinopithecus bieti | reverse complement strand
TTCCTTCCTTCCTTCCTTCCTTCCTTCCTTCCTTCCTTCCTTCCTTCCCTCTTCCCTCTCTCTCTCTCTCTTTCTTTCTTTCTTTCTTTTTCTTTCTCTTTCTTTCCTTTTGAGATGGAGTCTTGCTCTGTCACCCAGGCTGGAGTGCAGTGGCGTGATCTTGGCTTACTGCAACCTCCCCCTCACTGGGTTCAAGCGATTCTCCTGCCTCAGCCTCCTGAGTAGCTGGAACTAGAGGCCCGTGCCACCACACCCGGCTACTTTTTTGTATTTTTAGTAGAGACGGGGTTTCACGGTGTTAGCCAGGTTGGTCTCGATCTCCTAACCTCGTGATCCACCTGCCTCGGCCTCCCAAAATGCTGGGATTACAGTCATGAGTAACTGCGCCAGACCCCCAACTTGTCAATTTTTGCTTTTGGCATCTTTGTCATGAAATTTTTGCCCATGCCTGTGTTCTGAATGGTATTGCCTAGGTTGTCTTCTAGGGTTTTAATAGTTTTGGGTTTCACATTTAAGTCTTTAATCTGTCTTGAGTTGATTTTTGTATATGGGGTTCAGTTCAGATTTTTGTAAAGGGGTTCAATTTCAGTTTTCTGCATAGGGCTAGCCAGTTATCCCAGCACCATTTATTACATAAGGAATCTTTTCCCCATTGCTTGTTTTTGTCAGGTTTCTTGAAGATCAGATGGTGTAGGTGTGCAGCCTTATTTCTCGGTTCTCTTTTCTGGTCCATTGGTCTATGTGTCTGTTTTTGTGTCAGTACCATGCTGTTTCGGTTACTGTAGCCCTGTAGTATAGTTTGAAGTCACGTAGCATGATGACTCAAGCTTTGTTTGTTTTTTTTTTTTTTTTTGGCTTAGGATTGCCTTGGCTATTCAGGTGCTCTTTTGGTTCCATGTAAATTAAATTTTTTTTTTTTTTATTTATGTGAAGAATGTCATTGGTAGTTTGATAAGAATAGCATTGAATCTATAAATTGCTTTGGACAGTATTGTCATTGTAATGATATTGATTATTCTTCCTATCTGTGAGCATGGGATATTTTTCCATTTGTTTGTGTCATCTCTGATTTCTTTGAGCAGTGTTTTGTAGTTCTCTCTGTAAAGCTCTTTTACTTCCCTGGTTATCTGTATTCCTAGGTATTTTATTCTTTTTGTGGCAATTTTGAATGGGATTGCATTCCTGATCTGGCTCTTGGCTTGACCCACAGCCAACGTTATACTGAATGGGCAAGAGCTGGAAGCATTTCCCTTGAAAATCAGCACAAGACAATACTTCTGCATAGTATTGAAAGTACTGGTCAGAGCAGTCAGGCAAGGGAAAGAAAGAGTATCCAAATAGGAAGAGAAGAAGTCAAAGTATCCCTGTTTGCAGATGAGATTATCTTATATCTAGAAAACCCAATAGTATTGGCTTAAAAGCTCCTTAAGCTTATAAACAACTTAACAGCGAAGTTGCAGGATACAAAACCAATGTGTGAAAGTCACTAGCATTTCTATAAAACAACAGTGAAGCCGAAATCTATAGTCTTAATTAAGGGCCTCCGACTCTGAAGACAGGCCTACCTGGGGCTAAGTCATGTAAATTTCAGACTCTAAAAAGTGATTTGAGGCCAGGTGCGGTGGCTCACACCTGTGATCTCAGCACTTTGGGAGGCTGAGGCAGGCAGATCACCTGAGGTCAGGAGTTTGAGACCAGCCTGGCCAACATGGTGAAACCCTGTCTCTACTAAAAATACAAAAATTAGCCTAGGCCTGGTGGTGTGCACCTGTAATCACAGCTACTTGGGAGGCTGAGGCAGGAGAATCACCTGAATCTGGGAGGTGGAGGTTGCAATGAGCCGAGATTGAGCCATTGTGCTCCAGCCTGGGCAACAAGAGTGAAACTCCATCTCAAAAACATTTTTTTAAATAAAATAAAAATAAAAGAGTGATTTGACCATAATTTCTGCATCCCTGTTTTCTGATCTAGTAGAATGAGAATCATAATAGTACCAGTCTCATTAGGCTGATGTGATGATTACACAAAGTAACATATGCAAATCACTTAGGGTAGGGCTTGCCGAATGGTAAATACTTGAGCAATTTTGGCAATCATCATGGTTAATATTATGGGAAATGAGACAAACCTGTCTTTAAATCATTTGATTCCACAAACACTGGATCATGCCTTGTTGCTAAGGAATCCAAATATATTTAAGCTGGTCATCTCTATGATTTGTTACTGTTTTCTGTTGTTTTTTGGAAAGTACCTTAAAAATTGACGGAGTTGTCAGAGGTGTCAAGACAAAAGTACCATATTTGCACATTTATTTTCTCCTTTTAATAGGTATTTGAGTGCCACAGAGGGCGAGGGAGGGATAGTGCAAAGAACAAGGTACAGAGACATTGGTCTGATTTTGTGAGTCTGGGCAAATAGGACTGTAAATCTCTTCTGAAACTAATAGACCCTGGCTATGGCTACCCAGGACTCTTGGGGTTAACATACTAGTAGGGGAGTCAGACAGCAACATTAGAGTGAAAAGATTTAGAGCATCACCAGGTTCTGGAGTCAACTGGATTCTAATCCCCACTCTTCCACTCAATTTAAGTTCCCTGAGGCACAATTTTCTTATCTATGATGTGTGGGTAGCAATAGTAATTACTTTGTAGCAGGACGAGCCGCAGACAAGAACCCCTCCGACACTGAGTTATAGAAGGAAAGGGCTTTATTCAGCTGGGAGCATCAGCAGACTCACGTCTCCAAAAACCGAGCTCCCCAAGTGAGCAATTCCTGCCCCTTTTAAGGACTTACAACTGTAAGGGGGTCTGTGTGAAAGCGTCATGATCGATTGAGCAAGCAGGGGTACGTGACTGGGGCTGCATTCACCGATAATCAGAACGGAACAGAACAGGACAGGGATTTTCACGATGCTTTTCCATACAATGTCCGAAATCTATAGATAACACAAGCAGTTAGCTCAGGGGCTGATTCTTAACTATCAGACCCAGGGCGCAGTGCTGGGCTGTCTGCCTGTGGATTCCATTTCTGCCTTTTAGTTTTTACTTCTTTCTTTGGAGGCAGAAATTGGGCATAAGGCAATATGAGGATACTCTCCTCCCTTAACTTCATGGGCTTGTTTTAAAGCTTAAGTAAGATAATGCTTCTGACACATTTAACACAGTACCCAGCAAGTGGTAGGCACTCAATGAAATTAGGTATTATTATTATTATTATTAATGATATTGTATGATTTACAGAATGAAGTCTATAAAGCAAATTGTGATAAATGTGATGAAAAGTGGTAAAGGGGGCAATGAGAGATTACAGAAGGACCTGTCTTACTCTGGGAATTTGGGAAAGGTTTCTCTGAAGAAAGAACATGTAATCTGAGACCTGGACAATCATTAACTCTCAAATAGTAAGCAACATTTCGCAGACCAGCGTCTGTGAAGACTTTGCTGAGGGCAAGAGCTTTTTAACTTGAGGTTTCTTTTAATTCAAAATACTAAGATGCCATAATAAGTTAGAACTGACAATTCAATTTTATATCTGATAATAAATTAAGATTGCAGGGTGCATTCTGTAATAAACTGATTTTCATTTAAAGTTATTTAAGACTCCTCATTGTCTGGGTTTACATTCCAAATAAAGTTTTATCTTTAGAAAATTTGACTTAAAACTGAAATCAATCGTGAATTATATGCAATTGCATATTTAATTTGCTTTGGATTTTTAGTATTAAAAAGTTGAGTTCTGAAAGAATTAGGGAACAAACTCAAATTTCCTATTTTCTTAAAGCAATGATGCAAGGGACACATAAAGGCAAGTGTTCTTAATGATCATTTATGACTCAGCAAAAGATCAGGCTCACAGCCAATCTTTAGTAATTTGATACAGCCTTTGAAATAGAAGATCGCTCTTGACAGAAATGTTTATTATAATCATTCCTAAACAATATATTGTTTCTGATCATATATATCTTCTTTCCTCTATTTTACTATCTTCTCATTATTTTTCACATCCTTGTCAAGTAGAGCCCACACAGTTTGCATTTCTAATGTGCAGTATCTTTCTTTTTTCCGGTTTGCTCATGTGGTATACAAGTACATTTGTTATTGAAACTTGACTTTCCTAACAGGCCTTCAACTTGGGAGAATAACTTAGCAACCCTGAGGAGTTTGGGGCAGAAAATAACTATTTTTTTTTTGTTCTGCTCAGTACCAGGATTACTATTTTTACCTACCAGTATACTATTAAGAGAATCTTGTCTGTTTACTTTTTTAAAAGGAAGTACTTATCCTTTTATGCATAAAATATTCTATTAAAACAATTGCCTTATTTTTCTTTATCTGTGCCTGGTTGCATAAGCTGCCTGGTGCTTTGCTTCAGAAGCAGTCATGAGGACTAACAAAGTTAATACTTTCAGCCAGCTCCAAGGACAAATGGATCTTTATATTTTTCACCCCTTTTGATTCTTTATATCTTAAAACATGACATGAATGTAATTGAACAAGGTATCCTTCTAATTCTTTCCATCTGGCCTCTCAGAGTGGAGTGGGGACAAAGTGGATGAGGTGAGAACATCCCCAATTTTTTCTAGGACCAGATCTTATGCTTATTTGTTTACAGAATAATTGGTAGACAATCTTTAGCATGTATTATTACTCTGATTCAGTTGCTTTTAAGAATTTCTCTGAAATACCTAAGCAGGGAGTCATTTCAGAGCAACGAGGCTATCCTGGAACTTCTGGTAGGAAATGTTCCTGGGAATCCAAAAGTCTATGGCCAAATATTTTGGGTTATAGGTAGGTAAACATTTTAGATGTTAGGCTGAGTTTGTTTGTGGATTTATTCATTGATTCATTCATTCATTTACTGAATACCTATCAGGACTCAGATTCCATTGTATGTGCTGGGAGATCATAGTGAAGAGGACACATGTCCCTCTTCTGAAGAATTTTCCTGTGTAGTGGTGAAACAGACCATTATAATAAAATAATTACAATAGTTTTAAGTACTTAAGTGCAAATGGTGCAAAAAGAATGTACAAAAGGGGCTCAGGATATCTGTCCGAGGGCAGTCCAAAAGTATTTCTAATGGAGCCTGGAAAAAGAGTGGGATTTTGGCAAGGATATAAGAGATGATGACTGGGAAAGATACCATTGGCAAAAGAAAAACAAGTCAAGCATATGGAATAAAATAGGCAAACAAATGGGGGTATAGGACAGGTGCTATTTGGGGAAGTGCAGGTAGTCACATTGTATGTGTTGCTGGAGGAGGGGAAAGAGTGGAGGAAGGTAATGGCCAGTTCAAGAGAGACCTTGTGTAGCATTCTGGGAATTTTAATTTTATCCTATTGGACCATGTGAACTATTGAAGAATTCTGAGTAGAGAAATAATGTAGTCAGATTTAGGAATATTATTCTGATTAGCAGTTTACAGTACAGACCAGAGGTAGACAAGAAATGAGTGTGTTATTTAGGAGACTCCTTCAGTAGTCCAAGTAAGTGATGTTGTAATAGCCAAATAGCTGTGGGATTACAGGGGAAGGATGTGGATTCAAGAAATATTTAGAAGGTAGAAGTCACAGGACTTGGTGTTTGTTAAATGTAGGAAGGGATGGAGGATACATACAAGTGTGGATTTTCTTCTCAATTTATTGAAATTTTATAATGTGTGTGCCCTTCACAGAGATTACCTCATTCAAACACCATACCAGTTTAATGAGGTAGATACTATAATCATCCCATTTTACGGGTGGGCTACCTGCGACTTAGAAGCTATGTAACTTGCCCAGGATCTGACCTAATAAATGGTAAATGAGGTTTTAAACCCCAGCAAAATGATCCAGAGCCTGCATGCTGAGTCATGATGCTAAACTGCATCTTCTTTTTGGTGCCTTTTCCAGTAATGGCAAATACAGGACCAGGAGAGTAACCTTAGGCAAGGAGATGACTATATGCCAGGAGAACAAAGGTCATTTCCATTCCCATGTGCCATAATATGTAGCTATATAATTTATAAAACTAGCTTATGTTGCTTTTTTTTTTTGATTTTTAAAAAAGATCAGCTGATAATTCAGCTGCTAATATTACCTTGAAGCAGTTTAAACATCTGCAGTCTAAGAATTTGAATATCCACGCTAATGAAAGGCTTAGATACTGGGCTTTTTTTTTTTTTTTTTTTTTTTTTTTTTTCATCTGCCAGTGAGTTAGCAGTGATTTCAGAAAGCAGCCAACCCGTGCAGGAGAAGATGATCCCATCTGCCCATCCTGAGACCCAAAGAGCATCTTCATGCTCAGCCTGGAACCCTTACCTTCCAGCCCAAGTGCAAAGAGAATAGTGCTGCCTCCTTTTCCTTCCTTAGCTTTCCAAATGCCTTTTGAGAAGTCTTGGACTCAAAGCTGTGCTTGATATCCATCTTACCCCAGGTTATACCATAGTGGACACACAGTGGAGTTTAACCTTGATCCTTTACACTCTGTGGCCTGCTCCCAACATTGACCAGAATGTTATAATTATGTAATGTTATCTTAGGTGCCTCACTCCTGATGCAGAAGCTCGTCCAGATATTGTACAAGTCAGTTCGATGATATCAGATGTCATGATGAAATATTTAGACAACTTATCTTCATCCCAGTTGTCCTTGGAGAAGAAGCTAGAACGGGAACGAAGACGCACACAAAGGTATTTTATGGAAGCCAACCGGAACGCCGTCACATGTCACCATGAGCTGGCTCTTCTATCTCACGTAAGTGCAAATATTTTAATCTGTTCATGATGCACTCGAATGAGCTGTCTGAAGTTGTTCATGCTTGTTTTAAGGAACATTCATCAAAAGTTAGAAAAATAGTTACATGCAATATTTAAGCATTATAGTTACATATTTATATCCATTTCTGTATCTTATACATAAATTAAAATAATTAAATATAACTGACCTTCCTAAGAATGAACCCATAATTTATTGTATTTTGCAAAAATCAGAGGTATCACAAAGTTCTCTTCGCGAAGTTTAAGTTACAAATTTCGTAAAATTAGCAGTGAATGCTTATATTTAATTTCTTCAGCAATCTGACTGTAACTTTTGGGAATATAGATGAAAATGTTGTGAGTTAATTCAGAGAAGGAAATAACATTTGCCTTTAAAATTTTTCATATTGGTCTTTGCAATTTCTTTCGTTGCCATTTGTGGTATTAATAATGTTGCCATGCTTCAAATCAGAATATGCTTATTATTTTTCTTGCCAAGAACCTTTAGATTGTTTTGATATTTAAGTATTTTTCTGAACATTGCTTGGAAAAGAGATGCCAAAGCTACAAATGTCCACATGTGCAAGTGACGGTGCCAGTGATGCTCTTGTTGCTGTCTCTTATTTTCTTTCTTCTGTGTCTTTTTTGCAATCACGATCAATGTTCTGTTGTTTGCTCGTGCTTTGGGCCTCCACCCAGTGGCGACCTGGTAAGGGGCCTTTCATCCTTTTTTTTTTTCTGTCTCAGGGGTGGGCCCAAGGCAATTGGATCATGAAACTCTTTCTTAGGGTACCTGGTCATTAAATTCCTTCCCAGGATCCTAAGGACCTACTCCATCTAAGCTGGGAAAATTATGTAAGAACTTGGTCTCAAAGAGGCAGTTCTGATTTCTTGAATAACAGTGTTTCCAGTGAACTCCTTTCTGAAAATAAGGAAAGTACTACTGTTTAGTGGGTTTGTCTTAAGGTATTTGGAATCCAGAAGTTGAAGATTTAATGTAGTTTTCATTTGGGAAGGAAACTCTTTCATCTTCTTTGCCTTAAATGCTGAGCCTAGCTGTAATTTTGCAGAACATTCCATGATGATTATTTAAGTTATACATTTATGTAAAGAAGCATATAACTTGGAGTTATAGCCCTTACGGAACACAGTTAAATCTCAGACAGGGAGTTAGAGCTCACTTTGCTTTTTATTTTACTACCTGACTTCATAATAACTAGGCAACAATGAGAAACACATCATTGTATGTATGTCATGTTGCATTCTAACTAGAGTATTCCTAGTAGACTAAAATGCAAGAGATTTAGCTATTTCTATATATCTTAGATATTTGGGGCCTTCTATTATTAAGTTCTGCACTACAGAGCTACTTAGCTAATTTCCAGTTATATGTGAAAGAGTCATTTCATATTAGATTCATGTGGCTGATGTGGGGCTGAGTGGCATTAGTTTACAATGTAACAGCAGAAAGTCTGTTATCTTTAGCAAAACACCTTGAGAAGGACCATTACTTATCTATTTATTTGTACTTCTCAGCTTAAAAAATTCTTTATTATGGAAAATTTCAAACGTTTATAAATGCAAAGATTGCTTCCTGTACCCATCCCGGCTTCAACAGTTAGCTATTCAGGGCTAATCCTGTATCATCTCTATTCCTACCTGCTTCCTGTCTTCCCCAGATTATTCTGAAGTAAATCCCAGATACCATATAATTTCCTCTATCAATATTTCCATGTATATTTGGAAAGTCATTTTAGCTGTAGAAATCTAGCTCTCAGGCCATGGCCAGGTAAAATAAAGGGAGAGCTCTGAAGCCAAGGGAGGGATTTTAATGTTCCAGAGGTTGTATACTCATATGTAAATTAAGGGGTGGAAGATATTATCTGACTCAGAGGGTACTAGTATAAATGAGTTAATGTGTTTGAATATACTGTATGACTTTAAAGGTGGCTTAAATTGTAAGACAGCATCAATTATATAAAACGAGCATTGGTTTTGTTAGAATAGTTTGTTGATGGAACTTGTTAATCTAGTGCTATCTTGTCCAAGGAGTCTCTACATTAAATCCATATGTCAGGCATACAGTTAATGCATATTTATTAGCACCTGCTGCTAGCCAGCCTCAGTGTCCTCATTGAGCATTCAGGTTTTTATGGACCATAGAGAAATGCTTTACTTCAAAGCAAAGTTTATATTCCTGCTTTAAACAGTCATACAATGCTTTCTCCTTTTGCACTATTTTAAGTCTACTGATATATTTTCATTTCAAGGTTAAGCAAATGTTAATTAAAAGGAAAAAATGCAGCTTTATTCAAGAAGCAAGAAGGAAGTAAGATTGCATTTCATCAAAAGACAGTATGCAGTTAATTGGCATTTGTCTCACTGGGGACCAATTATTATTTTTAAAAAACTTACATCTGTACCACTGCTGCAGAAAAACTATAAGTGTAAAATTTTATGACTCTTTTTTCTTAAGGAGTATTATGATTATCTCATTTCAGATATAGTGGAATGTTCTCCCAGAGCAGTTAATATCAATAATGCAGTTACACAATCCAATGATAAATTATAGACAAGGGAAAGAGAAATTAGTGGGTTCAGTAGAACTTTATGAATTCCCAGCATCAATAAGGAGATCCATTGTGAATTACTGAAATTTGCAAATTAGTGAGTAAGCAAATGATAAGAAACATTAAAGGCTTCTATTTCATGGGGAAGTATTCTATTTACTTTCATATTTTAGTCTATTCTTAATTATGGCAATTTTTATAATGGTCTACTGCAGGTAAGTACTAATATATATTTTAGAAGGACAGAGAAGTCTTCACTAAAATGTTCACTCTGTGTACTGTGGTTTGCCCACTATGAAAGTGAAGCAAACCTTTCCTTTTGAAGAATGTTTTCTGATTCTTATAACTTAACATAAGAGATCATAAGGAGAGCATAGAGTTGAGAATGGTAAGAATTACGCAGAGCAAAAGGAAGTAAAATTTTAACTTAAATGTGCAATAATTAGAAGGGTATTGTCATGTAGAGGGTATTGTGGCATCGTAATAGTAAAAATCGTGATCCGTGTTTTGGCACTATTCTCAGGGTAGTGAACACTGAGAATCATTACCCTATAGATCTTATATCCCAGGCAGAAAAATCAATTAAAGACATTTCTGAAGAGTCTACTGCTTGTATCTTTACCAACAAATATAATAATGTGTATTAAAGAAATTCAGCCTGACAAAACCTGGAGAATCAATGGGAAACTTCAATTCCATTAGAATTGTTGGGATTTTGTGGATACACCTCTAGACTAATACTTAAATGGGTGAAAAAAGCATATTTCTACATGCAGAAATGGAGCAGAATTGAGTATTCCAGGGAGACTGAAGAGAAATCACGAGAGAAGCATGCTCTCAGTGCGAGGCTTGCAGGTATCACAGCTTCTTTTCCAGTGATATTTGACAGGAAGTTTATCTTCACCACCCCTATTTAAAGGCTGAATGATGATTTCTTTTTACTAGTTTAGTAAGTTTGTTCAGTTTGGAGAACTGCTTTCACATCTGTAACACAAAGAGAGAAAGATTGAAACTGCCTGTGGTATACAACTAATACTGAAGGAACAATGATTTGGTGGATGTCTTCTGAATGTAAGGCATTACGCTTGGTATAGTGAAGTTTATAAAATATTATAAACAATGACCCCAGTCATGAAGTAGCTGATAATCTACTTGGAAAGACCAGATAGATGTGCATATACAGGAGGAATTTTCTAATGATTCCAAACAGTTTGGGTAAATAAATGAGATAAGAGAGGAATAAATGAGGCCTAGGGAGGCTCTCAGAGCCAAACGAAGATAGGGTCTTGATAACTAGATAAGGAAGTCACTCCTGGATAGAAAAGAATAACGTAAGTGCAGGCCAGGCACAGTGGCTCATGCCTGTAATCCCAGCACTTTGGGAGGCCGAGGCGAGTGAATCACGAGGTCAGGAGATTGAGACCATCCTGGCTAACATGGTGAAATCCCATCTCTACTGAAAATACAAAAAATTAGCCAGGCGTGGTGGCGGGCACCTGCTGTCCCAGCTACTCAGGAGGGTGAGGCAGGAGAATGGCGTGAACCCGGGAGGCGGAGCTTGCAGTGAGCCGAGATGGTGCCACTGCACTCCAGCCTGAGTGACAGAGTGAGACTCTGACTCAAAAAAAAAAAAAAAAAAAGTAAGTGGTGGAGAAACTCCAATTCAGCTCACTTAATACTAAGAATCAAACTTAGAAATGGAATTGTTTTATGTTTTGATTGCACAAAGAAAGGGAAACCAGGAGAAGTTAAAAGAGTTGTCCAAGGTCATCCAGCTAGTTAGGGACAGCCCCAGGACCGAAAGTTGGTTCTGCTGATTTATAATGCATATTTTTATATGTGTAGTCTGAAAAGCCTGGGGAAGTAGGCTGGAGCTAGATGATGGGTGTTTGTGAATACCTCATTAAGCTGTTTGAATTAAATCCTGTGGGTAATGTGGACTAAAACTTTGAATTTCTCCAAAATACCTAACAACCAAGTTGCCAAACTGTGGGCTAATTATTTCTTTTTTCTTTTTCTTTTTTTTTTTTTTTTTGAGACAGAGTCTTGCTCTGTTGCCTGGGCTGGAGTGCAGTGGCACAATCTTGGCTCACTGCCAGCTCTGCCTCACTAGGGGCTAATTATTTTTTAATGTACTTGCCTGCTTTTTAATGTTTTTTACCCCTCAGTGTTTTCCATTACACTCCTCTGTCCTGGTTTCTGTCTTCTCTCTTTGAATACTCTTCCTCATTTTCTCTTCTAACCCTGGCCTTTTAACTTTAAATGTTCTGCCTCTCTTGCGCTTCCCTTGGTTTCCATCTAGTCCCATGGTATTTCTTTTCATATGAATTTAGATAAAAATTGTGTACAAGATGGGAACATTATTTTCTATAATTATGTGTCATTTTGTTTTGAACCCTTGTTTGTGCTGGTAGCAGAAAATGGTAGTAGTAGTCAGGATCAATTATATCAGTCTCTTTTGGTATAGAAGTTTCTTTACTATCCCAAGGGTTCTCTTTTCCGCATCCTCTTCCAAAGATGGCAGCAGAGTAGAGGAGAAAGCTTAAGCATCCCCATGTTGATGGGAGGGGGCAGGGGCTCTGGTCTTCTTCTATTGGCCCCTGCTGAGCTTAGATAACATGAACCCTGTGATTTTGGGATGCTGACCTCTGTCCTTATTAAATGTTTATGGCATCTGTAACTCATGGCCTCTTTTATCATCATGATTTAAACCCAAGAAATTACCCATGATGCCCCAACTCCCACCTTGGGGTTACTATTTTTCATCCTCTGAGGCTTGATTGTGACTTTCTTGGCATTCTTATTTTAAGCAGCCTGCTCTGTGGCCCTCAGTGCCGTGCTGGCCAAGTGGACTCCCCTGCCAGCCCCAGAGCTGTCTTCTACATTGGCACAAGACACATGGGGCCTTTAGATTCCCATCCACACCACATACAGCCCTTGGGGAACTCACTGGCACTAAGCGACCCTATCTCAGCCCCATCAGCTGCAGTGCCTTCTTCATCCTTTTCTGTTCTTCTTTCCCAGATGCCTACAATTCAATTATTCATTCAACAAGTATTTACTGAGTGCCTGATAGGTATCAGGCACTATGTGTACAAAGTATACCACAGTGAGCAAAACAGACAAGGACTCTACTCTCATGGACCTTATGTATATAGTGTTATGATGATCATGAAGCTTCCTCGAAGCTCTCAGTCTTTTCTGTCTGCACCCCAGCTTCCCCCTCAAACCGTCTAATCCCAAGGTTCACATTTGCTGGAGTGGATGTAAGAAGGAAAAACAAGGAGGCTTGCACTTGCTCTTTTATTTTCTCTTCCTTCTGGCAGGCTCTTATTTTGAGCTCCAGAAGAAATTTCCAGTTCCCACCTTTCTGCCAGAAGGTACCCTTGCATCTATTATATCCTTCTTTTTCTCCAGGTATTCTTTTCCCCCATCTTCTCCAGGGTCTATAAATCTCAGCCTCATAAACTGGTCTTAATAGTAGAAGAAAAGAGCTCTGGAGAAGTGCGCAAAATTTTCTGCAAAGGCAAGATATGTTGGGATGTGTTTCACAACATAATTTCCACACCCATTTGCTGGAGAGCGCCAAAGCTGCCTGTCTGATCTCAGTCTCTCCATGTGCCAGACCTATATTTTGAACCGAACATTTACCTGCATGTCTAACAGGTACTTATGCTCGGCAAGTCCACAGTGAATGGATTCTCCTCCCTTGATCGGTCATGTTCTTTCTCCTCATATCACCTTAATTGTAATCTTGACATCTTCAGTTCACTCTCTCTGAAATCCTTTATTCATTTTGTTAGCAAGCTCTACTAATTCTGTCTTTGAAATATCTGACAAATCCATCTTATCCTTTCAGTTCTCATTCTCATTATCTCGCATTGGATCATTGCAAGATGCAACTTTCTTGTCTGTAGTTTTTTCCTTACCTCTAACAAGTGATTCAGTCAGTATATCACCTCTGCACTGTCCACTAGGGGCCATTAAGGAATGTGTGTACTGGGGATGGGGTGGTACAATTGTTGTTTATCACTGTTAGCAGCCAGGGATGCTGGTATGTATATACATGACAGTCCTGCACAAATATGTGAAACAGAACCAGTAGTAGATACATATTCAAATATTTATTGCAAGGAACTGGCTTACATGATTGTGGGGACTGATGAGGCAAGTGCAAACTCCATAGGGATGGTTGGTAGGAGGAGCCAGCTGGAAATCGTGGTCATGGGCTGAAGCTGTTGTTCACAGGCTGAATCTCTTCCTCATCTCAGAGATGCCTCAGCTGCACTTTGGAGACCTGCCACCTGATTAAATCAGTTCCATCCAGATTATCGGGGATCATTTCCCTCCCTTAGCCATCCTCCACATTCCTACCCAAACTATTTTCCAAAAAGCACAACCGATCTTGGTAAATTGTTTCATGCTTATGACAATAAGTAAATACTCATGTAAGGAGTCATAGAAATTTTCTCTAAGCTTTTGGTGGATCTAAAAAAAGATTCCTATGATAATTTGATATTGCCAGAGAGTCAAAATATGGCAGACATAAGTGTCATCTTCAATTCTATCTACTTTGGAGGACCAGGCTGATAGAGCAATTATTAGCACAGATTATTTTTAAATTCACAAACCATTCATAACTGCACTTCTTTGTTACAAAATTCTTATTGTAGTTTTCTGATACAATCTATGATTTTTAGCAGACATTGACAGATACTGATATTTTCATAAATTCTCAGATGTCTTTAAAGTTGAGCATATAAGAATTGAACAGATACGTAAGCATTTAGATTCTCATTTTTTAATGCAAATAAAAAATGTGCTATTTATTTATCTGAGTTGCTTTGTTTTTATTATACCATCTGTCATTTACAATTGCTGAGCACACCACTAAAGGCATGTGTCTGCAATCCTCTGCTAGGAGATTAAATTAAGCCATGTGGAAAATGATGTGTTTTTAAAGGACAATATTTTTGTGAACATCTTTGCTTTTATTGTCTGGTTAATTGTTGACTGAATTTCCCCCAAGGCTATGAAAATGCTACAAGTAATGACGTAGGAAGAGAAATATCAGGAAAAATCATGACTTGATTTGGAAATGTTCTATGCTCATTATGTTATATGAAAATAAAGCAATGCCTTATGGGCTCCCTCACAAATACAGACACAATTCTCACATCCAAACTACAATTCTCTCTGTTTTATTGACATATAATTTACATGTAGTAAAATGTGCACGTCTTTAAGTGCCTAGTTCAGTGGCTTTTGGCACATGTGTAACGTCCACCCCAAACAAGAGTCAAAATTTATCTCACCTTGGAATGTTCCCTTAAGCCTCTTTCTATACAGTTCTCTGCCCCATCAATAAGACTGGTGATTTCTGTCACTATAAATTACTTTTGCTGTTGTTTGACTTCATTTAAATCAAACACATGTGCTCTTTAGTGGCTGGCTTTTTTTCCATGATAAAATATCTATGAGATTCACCCACGTGGTGTGTATTAGTAATTTGTTCATATTGCTAGGCAGTGTTAAATTATATGACTGCACCATAATTTGTTTATCTATCCTCCTGTGATGAACACTTGTGTTTTCTCCAGATTTGGAGTTTCATAAGACTGTTGAAAACATATTTACAAAAGACCTATACAAAATGTTTATAACTTTTTCTCTGAAAGACCTAGAAATAGAATTTCAGGGTTATAGGTAGTTGTATGTTTAACTGTTAAATAAAGTACCAAATAGTTCTTCAAAATTGTACTCTTTAACACTTTCAGAAGCAGTATATGAGAGTTCCAGGCATTCTACTTCCTTGCCCATATTTGGTACTGTCAGTCTTTTCAATTTTAGCCTTTGTGGTGTGATGATACTTCTTTCTGGTTTTAGTTTGCATTTTCCTGATGATCAATGATGTTGAGCACATTTACGTTTGATTTTTAGCTATTTATATATCTTTGTATGTGTGTGTGTGTTAAATATCTGTTCAAGTATTTTGCCTGTGATTTTATTGGATTACTTGTCTATTTTTGTTGATTTGTAGGAGTTCTTTATATATGCCAGATAATGAGCCTGTTGTTAAACGTATGTATTGCAAACATTTTGTATAGTCTATGGCTTGCCTTTTTTTTTATTAATGGCATTTTTTTGATAAACAGAAAATTTTATTTTGATAAAGACTTATTCATATAAGTGTTTGTGGTGGTCAGTGCTTTTGCCTCTTTGTAATGAAATTGTTGCCTATCCCAAGTTGCAAAATAGGATTCTTTATATTTTGTAAATGTTTTAGACCTATGATCGCTTTTGATTTAATTTTATGTATAGAATAATGAGGAGATTGACTTTTTTGGTGTACATTTGGGTATCCAGTTTTTCCAGCATCACTTATTTAAATGTGTAGTCTTTTCCCATTGATTTTGCTAAGCATCTTTATTGAAAATTGCCTGACAATATATATGTAGATCTATTTACCTTTTTCTTTTTTTGTTTATAGATTTTTAAATTTTAAATTTTAAAGTTTTAATTATTATGGGTACATAATAGTTGTACGTATTTATGGTGTACATGTGAAATTTTGATACAAGCATAAAATGTTTAATGATCAAATCAGGGTAATTGGGGTATCAACCACCTCCAACATTTATCATTTCTTTGTGTTAGAAACATTCCAATTGCATTCATTTAGTTATTTTAAAATATACAATAAATTATCGTTAGCTATAGCCACCCTATTTTGCTACCAAACACTAAATCTTATTCCTTTTATCTTACTGTATTTTTGTACCCAACCGTTCCTTTTTTATCCCCCCTCTCCTCTCCTCTTCCCAGTCTTTGGTAATCATTATTCCACTCTCTATCTCCATAAACTCAGTATTTTTTAGCTCCCGCATATAAGGAGGAACATTTTGTATTTCTTTTTCTGTGCCTGGCTTATTTCATTTAAAATAACGTCCTTCAGTTCCATCCATGTTGTTGAAAATGACAAGAGTTCATTCTTTTTTATGACTGAAAAATTTCCCATTTCTTTATCAATTCATTTGTTGATGAGTACTTAGGTTGGTTCCAAATCTTGGCCATTGTGAATAGTGCTGTAATAAAAATGAGCATGCAGATATCTCTTCAACACACTGATTTATTTTCTTGTGGATTAATTTTCTTGTGGATAAGTACCTAGCAGTGAGATTGTTGGATTGTGTGGTATTTCTATTTTTAATTTTTAAAGGAATCTCCATACTATTCATTATAGTGGCTGTACTAATTTATACTCCAACCAACAGCGTGCAAGCATTCCCCTTTCTTGCAGATCTATTTCTGAACTCTATTCTGTTCCATGGATTATAGGCCTCTTCTTAGACCAATACCACACATTTTGATTATTGTAGCTTTTAAAAAATATTTTATTTTAATTTTAATTGGCCAAAAATTATATATATTGTATACAACATGATGTTTTGAATATATATACATTGTGGAATGGCTCAACCGAGTTACTTAACATATGCATTACCACACATAGTATCATTTTTGTGGTGAGAACACTTAAAATCCAGTCTCAGTATTTTTCAAGAATACAATATATTGTTATTAAGTATAGTCATCATGCTGTACAATAGATCTCTTGAACTTAGCCTCCTATCTAACTGAGACTGTATATCTTTTGATACTGTAGCGTTTTAATAAGTCTCAAAACAAGCCCTGTAAGTCCTCCAACTTTGTTGTTCTTTGTCAAATTTGATTTGGGTATTCTAGGTCTGTTGTATTTCCTTATTAATTTTAGAGTAAGTTTGTCAATTTCTTCAAAAAAATCATACCTACAATTTTTATTTTTACTCTTTGTTTTAACATGGAGAATCTTGGCAACATTTTAAAAAAATCAGTCTTTTATTTTACTTATTCAACAAAATTTGTTAAGCATTTGTTCTTTCCTGGGACCTATTCTAGTATTCTCCTAGCCACAGACTCCCTCCTTCATAGTGAGGGAAGACAAATAATAGATAAATAAAACTATATTTAAGTGCTATGAACAAAAATAAAAGATGGCAAGGTAATAAAAAGTGATTGTAGACATAGGGAGACAGGCTTTTTATTATTATTATTATTATACTTTATGTTCTAGGGTACATGTGTACAATGTGCAGGTTTGTTACATATGTATACATGTGCCTTGTCGGTGTGCTGCGCCCATTAACTCATCGTTTACATTAGGTATATCTCCTAATTCTATCCCTCCTGGTCCCCCCACACCAAGACAGGCCCCAGTGTGTGATGTTGCCCTTCCTGTGTCCAAGTGATCTCATTGTTCAATTCCCACCTATGAGTGAGAATATGCGGTGTTTGGTTGTCTGTCCTTGCGATAGTTTGCTGAGAATGATGGTTTCCAGCTTCATCCATGTCCCTACAAAGGACATGAACTCATCCTTTTTTATGGCTGCATAGTATTCCATGGTGTATGTGTGCCACATTTTCTTAATCCAGTCTATCATTGATGGATATCTGGGTTGGTTCCAAGTCTTTGCTATTGTGCATAGTGCTGCAATAAACATACATGTGCATGTGTCTTTATAGCAGCATGATTTATAATCCTTTGGGTATATACCCAGTAACGGGATGGCTGGGTCAAATGGTGTTTCTAGTTCTAGATCCTTGAGGAATCACCACACTGTCTTCCACAGTGGCTGAACTAGTTTACAGTCCCACCAGCAGTGTAAAAGTGTTCCTATTTCTCCATATCCTCTCCAGCACCTGTTGTTTCCTGACTTTTTAATGATCACCATTCTAACTGGTGTGAGATGGTATCTCATTGTGGTTTTGATTTGCATTTCTCTGATGGCGAGTGATGATGAGCATTTTTTCATGTGTCTGCTGGCTGCATGAATGTGTTCTTTTGAGAAGTGTCTGTTCATATTCTTTGCCCACTTTTTGATGGTGTTGTTTTTTTCTTGCAAATTTGTTTGAGATCTTTGTAGGTTCAGGATATTAGCTCTTTGTCAGATGAGTAGATTGCAAAAATTTTCTCCCATTCTGTAGGTTGCCTGTTCACTCTAACGGTAGTTTCTTTTGCTGTGCAGAAGCTCTTTAATAGGGATGTCAGTGAAGGGCTTTATAATTACATGACATTTGGGCAGGGACTTGAATACAGTTGACCTTTAAACAACGTGGGTTTGAACTGCATGAATCCACTTATACATGAATTTTCTTCTGCCTTTGCCACTCCTGAGACAGCAAAACCAACCCCTCCTTTTCCTCTTCCTTGTCTTCAGCCTACTCAATGTGAAGATGACAAAGATGAAGACCTTTATGATGATCCGCTTCCACTTAATGAATAGTAAATATAGTTTCTCTTCTTTGTGATTTTCTTAATAACCAACTGGAGAAAAGAAAATGTTATTAAGAGGCCGGGCGTGGTGGCTTAACGCCTATAATCCCAGCACTTTGGGAGGCCGAGGCGGGCGGATCATGAGGTTAGGAAATCGAGACCATCCTGGCTAACACGGTGAAACCCTGTCTCTACTAAAAAATACAAAAAAAAAAAAAAAAAAAAAAAAATTAGCCGGGTGTGATGGCGGGCACCTGTAGTCCCAGCTACTCAGGAGGCTGAGGCCAGAGAATGGCATGAATCTGGGAGGCGGAGCTTGCAGTGAGTCAAGTTTGTGCCACTGCACTCCAGCCTGGGTGACAGAGCAAGACTCTGTCTCAAAAAAAAAAAAAAGTTAAGAAAATCACAACGAAGAGAAACTATATTTACCATACGACATACCAATTGTATTAACTGTTTGTTATTGGTAATGCTTCTATTCAGCAGTTTTTGGAAAGTTAAAAGTTATACATAGATTTTTGACTGCATGGGGTATTGGTGTCTCTCACCCTCATGTTGTTCAAGGGTCAACTGTACATTAAAGGGATGAGCTCTGCAAATATCTGAAGGCACAACATTGGTAGCAGAAAGAGCAGCATGCCCAAAGATCCTGAGGTAGGAGGGAGTGAGCCTGCCAAGCTCAGGGAACAGCAAGGAGGCCTGTGTATCCAGAGTGCAGTGAAGCAGGGAGAGACAGTTGGAGATGCAAGTGCCATATTCCCTGGCATGCACCTGAGTGATGTGAGTTCTGAGCAAGCCAAGGGGGCACCACTAGGCTTTAAAATGATATAGCTGGCTGCTGAGTGGGAATAAACCACTGAGAGCCAAGAATGAAGCACTTTGGGAGGCCGAGGCGGGCGGATCATGAGGTCAGGACATTGAGACCATCCTGGCTAACATGGTGAAACCCTGTCTCTACTAAAAATACAAAAAATTAGCTGGGCGTGGTGGCGAGCGCCTGTAGTCTCAGCTACTCGGGAGGCTGTGGCAGGAGAATGGCGTGAACCTGGGAGGCGGAGCTTGCAGTGAGCGGAGATGGTGCCACTGCACTCCAGCCTGGGCGACAGAGTGAGACTCCGTTTCAAAAATAAATAAATAAATAAAAGAGATTGCAGTGGGCCAAGCAGAAGACAATGTTGACTCTTTTCTTGATTTTAATTCTTTCTCTACTGGCAATTAATCAGTTTGGAATTTTGACAACATGTGTAAAATGTGCAGTTTAACAAGATCTAGACCTTTCCTTATGTAGCTGTTAAAAATGAAACAGTCAGTGAGGTTCTAATTTGTGCGTTTCATTCCTGCTGATAAACACTAATGTCTAATTCCATACTCTTTAATTCCTTAAGCATTGGTAAATTTCAATGGCTTTTTTTTTTTTTGAAAAACAGAACATTTCTTTTTTCTTTTTTTTTTTTTTTTTTTTTGAGACAGAGTCTCGCTCTGTCGCCCAGGCTGGAGTGCGGTGGCCTGATCTCAGCTCACTGCAAGCTCCGCCTCCCGGGTTTACGCCATTCTCCTGCCTCAGCCTCCCAAGTAGCTGGGACTACAGGCACCAGCCACCTCGCCCGGCTAGCTTTTGTATTTTTTAGTAGAGACGGGGTTTCACCGTATTAGCCAGGATGGTCTCGAACTCCTGACCTCGTGATCCTCCCATCTCGGCCTCCCAAAGTGCTGGGATTACAGGCTTGAGCCACCGCGCCCGACCAACAAAACATTTCTTAAAACCCGCCCACTTGATTGCTCTCTGTACATTGTGTCTCTTCTTCCCTTTCCCCTTCCCCTTCCCTTCCCTTCTTTCTTTCCTTTTCTTTTCTTTCTTTTTTCTTTTTTTTTTTTTGAGACATAGTCTCACTGTGTCACCCAGAATGGAGTGAACTTGGCTCGCTGCAACCGCCACCTCCCAGGTTCAAGCAGTTCTCCTGCTTCAGCCTCCTGAATAGCTGAGATTACAAGCCACCATGCCTGTCTAATTTTTATATTTTTAGTAGAGACTGGGTTTCACCATTTGGCCAGGCTGGTCTCAAACTCCTGACCTCAAATGATCGGTCCACTTTTGGCCTCCCGAAGTGCTGGGATTACAGGTATGAGCCACCGTGCCTGGCCCATTGTTTCTTTCTTTTTTTTCTTTTTTCTTTTTTTTCGCCCAGGCTGGAGTGCAGTGGCGCGATCTCAGCTCACTGCAAGCTCCTGTTCCCAGGTTCACGCCATTCTCCTGCCTCAGCCTCCCGAGTAGCTGGGACTACAGGCGCCCGCCACCACGCCCGGCTAATTTTCTGTGTTTTTAGTAGAGATGGGGTTTCACCGTGTTAGCCAGGACAGTCTCAATCTCCTGACCTGGTGATCCACCCGCCTCAACCTCCCAAAGTTCTGGGATTACAGGCGTGATGAGCCACTGCGCCTGGCTTCTTCTGTTTTTCTTGAGACACAATCTTGCTCTATTGCTCAGGCTGGAATGCAGTAGTACGATCTCAGCTCACTGCAACCTCTGCCTTCCAGGTTTAAGCAATTCTCATGCCTCAGCCTCCCAAGTACCTGGGATTACAGGTGCCTGCCACCATGTCTGGCACATTTTTGTATTTTTAGTAGAGACCAGGTTTCACCTTGTTGGCCAGGCTGGTCTCAAACTCCTGACCTCAAGTGATCTGTCTGCCTCAGCCTCCTGAAGTGCTAGGATTACAAGTGTGAACCACCACTCCCAGCCCCCATTGTTTCTTTTAAATGTTAAGTAGAATTACCTGATTCTGGCCTCGTTTGTAATGCTTTTGAATATATTCATATATACATTTAGTTCTATTGGCATGTCAGTCTGCCCTCTTGGAAAAACATGGTGGTCAGTATTGTTGTGATGGACCAGATCTTCTGTATTCTTAACATACGATAATTTCAGATTATGACATTGCTTTTCTTCTCCTCTTTGTTAGTATTATTCCTTGTAGAAAACCTGTATTTAAGTTAAAAGTGATAGAAAATCCTTTCATTTCTGATACAGTACTAGGTTAGTTATGGGAAAACAGTGAAACATTTTAGCCATAATAAATTTGATACTGGATTTTTAGATTGAATTGTAATGACCAATTTATTCCCTAATTTATTTAATTTATTTATTTAATTCCCTAATTCATTAATATGTAATAGTGCTTTTAAGAAGTTCTAATTAAGATAGTATCATAATAAGGAGATAATTATGTCATCACAGTAACATTTTTAGCTTTGTATAAATATTTAAGAAGTTCAAAATAAATAAGATCCAACCTAAAAGAATATTTTCTTTATTATATAATCCATATAAATTAGTTATTTTAGGATCCCAAAACACCAGTTTTCTGGTTTAACTATTGCTCTCTGAACTGTATGTGGAGAATGGGGGAAGGGAAATTCTTCAAGATTCCTTGATGAAAATAGACGATGTTATCATCCAAACCATTTTGGGAAAGCTGGACACAGTGCTGTGCCTCTATATTTCCAGCTACTCCAAAGACCGAGGCAGGATGATCCCTTAAACCCAGAAGTTCGAGACCAGCCTGGGCAACATAATGAGACCTTATTTCTAAAAAATAAACAAAACTAACTTTCAGGATCAAAGATTGAAAGATTTCCATCTACCACTGAGTTGGGAGTGGAGACCAGGCTTATTTTATCAGCCCACCTCTCTGATGTGGCAAAGCCAAGTCTTCCATAGGGAGGCCTGGAGGAAGGGTTCCTATCTCACCACTAAAGTGAACATTTCGCTCAGCTATGGTCTAGTCCACAAGGTTCCTTAATCATCTGACCACGCTGGCTGATTTTTAAAAATATACCTTAAAATGTAGGGACTAAGTTTATTTACAATAGTATGCAGTCAATGGCCTCTCTCCTAGTTTGAATTTTCTTTGTGCGATCATCCTTGAAAACCACAGAAGGTGGTGTGCCACTGATAAAAATCACCTCAGCTGGATGAATTTCAAGCACCTGGTAGCACTAAATTGAGATATTTAAGGGTACAGTTTATTAACAAAACAGATGGAAGAAACTGGGTAAAAATATACCTAATAGAATATGAACATTTCAGGACACAAAGAAATAGTGCATTTTTTGGAGTTCTAAAGTAAAGCATCTATAGGATGTAACTGGTGTTATGTTTTACATTTATTTCTTGATTTTCTTTCTCTCCTTCTAAAACTAACATTCTGGCAATTTAAAAAATTGCACTGATTTTAATAAAATAGGTGCCCTTAATTTTCCTACTGTAGCAGTTAATTTGGGCAATGTCAGTCTGTTACTGTTCGAATTGCTATTCAACTGAAAATGTATTGTGATCTGCTGCACACATAAAAATATTACATTATAATGCGCAAAATCGAGCTCAACGTAATTGTGCCTATACTAGTGTGGTGACAGGAAGCATCTTCTGTAATGGTGCTGATTTCCACATCAGTGATAATTTTATTGTCTGATTTGCATTGTATTCTCCTTGCTGCCGTATTGATATCCAGAATGAGTCTATCCATTTCTAGAACAGATGCATGCAGATGCCAAAAATATCTAGTTAACTCCCTCTCCTACTCCTTGAAAAATCTTAGTAATTAGAAAGTGAAAAAGATGATAGCAGCCAAATTCTGTCCCCAAAAGCTTTATCTTTTTTCTTGCCTAAATCCCTTTAATAGCTTCATGTACTTGCTGGATGTGTCTTCTGAGGACAACTTAATGGCTCAACTATTTATTGAGCCTTTGCAATGCGTAAGGCATTGTGCAAAGCACTGAAGTATTTAAAAGGGACTAAAGTGCCCCCAGTTCTTCAAGGAACAATTTTATAAAGAGATGGATACTCAGATACTCACAATGAAAAACTCCAGAAATCACAGTAGGGAAAATGTGTGGCATATGGTTTATGGCAAGGTCAAAATTATATCAATATTTTGAAGCAAAACAGCTGCAAGGGATTGTTATAGAAAATAATTTTTTTTTAATTTAAATTTTTTTTTTTTTTGAAACGGAGTCTTCCTCTGTCGCCCAGGCGGGAGTGCAGTGGCACAATCTTGGCTCACTGCAAGCTCCGCCTCCTGGGTTCACTCCATTCTCCTGCTTCAGCCTCCCGAGTAGCTGGGACTACAGGTGCCCACCACCATGCCCGGCTAATTTTTTTGTATTTTTTAGTGGAGACAGGGTTTCACCATGTTAGCCAGGATAGTCTTGATCTCCTGACCTCGTGATCCGCCTGCCTTGGCCTCCCAAAGTGCTGGGATTACAAGCATGAGCCACCACGCCCTGTCTAGAAATATAAATTTTAAATCAAAACTATCCATTCTATATTCTCATATTTTTATGCATACAGAGTCTGAAAAAGCATCTCTCTCAGATTGTAAATTTCCCTTTATCAGAATTTATGCAAACAGTCTATTACCTATGGATGAAATTTTGGCAGTTACAAGTGACTATTGATTTATGACCCGATTGGTTCTTGGGTTTTGGTTGCAAGTCCAGTCTCCTTAAGTCTCGAATTGCCTTTTTCAGCGGGGACTCCAGCTTCTCCTGACTCTTCATATGTTCAAAGAAAAATGTTTTCCTCTGATGTTTTATCCATGACTGTTCTTAAGATAAATGAAGCCTTTGTTAAAGTTTTGCTAGTTTTAGAGATATTCGAATTCCAGCATTTTAATTGCATCGACAGAATAAAAACTTTTCTCAATTCAAAAATTCTCCTTCATCTTTTTTAGCCTTGGTAACATTGACATATCTTGGGTGTAAAGCCCTTAAAAGGTTGCAGATGCCCGTTGTGGTCTTCAGGGTAGGGTAGAAGATGATTTACTTCGAATAAAAAAGTCATAAAAAGGAAAAGGCCTTGCATTGGGTTTTTATTTCTATGCAAATTTCTAATGACTTCAGTTGAGGATAGTTAGAGGAAGAAGGGTTTTGTGGTTTGGGACCAAGAAAAGAGGAAGGCATGGAAGAAGTTGAGTTGGTTTTGCAATAAAGTTTTGAGCCTTAGAAAGAGCTCCTGGATTTGGTATCAGGGGTTGAGTGTGGCAGAGCTGAGGCTGGCCTTAGAAGCCCCATACTAGCCTTAGGCATTGGAAAAATTTCTGAGTAGCGCATATCTTTTGCCGGAGAGCGACCAAAGCATTTCCCATCTCAGGTTGTAAGTTAGCCAACCAGGGTGGACCTCAGAAGCAGAAATTAGCAACTCAGAGTCATAAAACCACCTTTGAACATTTGATATACTAATTATGGAAAATCAAAGTTAAAATACTCCTTCACCTGCAAATTAACTTCAACAAAACAAGGAGCTTGGTGAAACTTTGAAGAATCACTGAAAAGAATCTCAGGGAAAAGAAAGTTTAAACAGCTATTGATTAGACAGTTTGCAATGCACGAATGTTTTTAATATTTTTTAAATCTTTTCATCTTACCTACAGAACATAAACATATGGAAGCTTTTAGAGGTTTACTTCTGACTCTAGTTATCCCTAAGAACTTAGGTTTACTTCATCTGCAAATTCTATTATTACGGAGTTTTGAGAAACCTATGCCTTGAAGCTGTGTCATTTTAACTGTAGGAAAAAAATAAACACATAAATCTGAAATAAAATAAGTCTGTCTCTCAAATGGGCATCATTGGGACCTTTTAGTCAAGAAGTGCTAGGTAATTTGTGACTAAATCATCTTGTATGCAATTCATAGAGGGAATTCTTTCCCCTTCAATAAATGCACCTTTTTCTTTCTTCTCACACTCTCTGCCTGTTATCCTTTCTTCCATCATGGCCTTTCTTTGTCTTTTTGTTTACCTGTTCTGTAGCTTTGCTTTGTCAGCACTGTTTAGCCGCACAGCCTAAGAAGGCTCTTCACACTTGCTGCAAATAGTCCCACACAATGAATGTCTTAGGTTTTAGAGTTGCTTGGGTAAGAAACAAGTGGTATTTTTTACTGATTCATAGTCATTCCTTCCACACGGTCTTTTGTTAGAAAACAAAACTTCCAGCATTAGTGGCATTAATTAATTATTTTTATTGACCCTTGAGACATAATTTTTGCGTTTTCTAATGCTATTATTTAGGGAAATGTGGAATTACACAACCAGGTTGATGACTTTGTAGTGCTATCATAATGGAAATGCATCCATCTGTTTTGGAGGACTCAGGAGGACGCTGTGGCTGGTTCTACAGGGAGTGTTCAAGCCAGGCAGTAGTGTAGAGCCCCAAGTGGTTTGTAAGTTCTGTTCTCTGTAGCCCTTCTTTTTTTGGAAGACCTTGCCTCTCACTCTCCATGGCCTGGCTTTGTCTGCTACTAATTTTCCTGGAGTTTTGAAGAGAATAAGCCTTGCTTATTTGCTATGGTACTGAGAGGATTTGATAGCAAATATTTTTGAAAAAACTTAAAGGAGAGAAATTTCTCCTAAATTGATATAGTCTATTTCTTAGAAGTACATTTCCCCCCCCGCCACTTGGTTGTATGGGCCTTTTCTACTGAGCACTCTTGCCACCTCCCTCCTTTTTGATCCAGTGTAGCTTATAGACTTGCATCTTTCTGTGTTTATGGACTGAACAGATTGTGAAACAGGTGTGTAGGTGGAACTACTGATGCTTCTTCTGCATCAAACATTTATATTGATATTTGAAGCAGTTAATATATGTTCTAACAAGATTTAGGTCCTATAGAAGGAAGGATGGAGAAACAGGCTATGAAAAACTGAATTTCTCTTTCCAGGAGACCTTTGAGAAGGCAAGTTTGAGTAGCAGCAGCAGTGGGGCAGCCAGCCTGAAAAGTGAAATTTCAGAAAGTGCAGACCTGCCCCCTGAAGGCTTCCAGGCCTCCTATGGTAAAGACGAAGACAGGGCCTGTGATGAAATCCTGTCAGATGATAACTTCAACCTGGAAAATACTGAGAAAGGTACTGCTAGTGGCAGTGTGTAAGCATGAACGCATTCTGAACTCCTTCCTGTTTCAAGACTCATTTGCATTTTTATTGTTTTTAATTAATGTGCAGATATATATTCAGAGTTAGATGATGAATTAGACATTTCGGATAACTCCAGCAGCTCCAGTTCAAGCCCTCTGAAAGAATCTACATTCAGTAAGCTTTCTTTTATCAATTTGCCATTTGCGGGATTCCAGAAGACAGTGATTTGGAAATCATACTTGAGTCAAGGAAATATCACCATATACATAACCCAGTGGTTTGTTTTTCAGGTGCAATGCTAATTAGGACAGATGTGTCTGTCTCTCTGACAGAGCCCAAAGGTTAGCCAGCACAGTGGTTTTATATTTTCTCAGCTGTCAAATGAATAGTTTTATTATTTCTACCAGCAAATGCAGGTTCTAACTAGAGAATCAAAATATCTTGGAGACAGCCAAATAACCACGGGAGTAATGGACATGACCTTTTACGAGCCTGTTGGTTAGAGGAATTCAAAGTCTGTAGAAGAAATTGGTCTTGTTACAGACTAATTTTTGTACAATTTTATCTATATAAATCTAAAGGCCTGTGTTACATTTAAAACAATAAAACAAAAGAAATGTTTTAGAGTTATAAAAAATGTGACATATAAATTCAGTTCATAATGTTAATCTTGACTCTTAATTTAAAACAGTAAAGAAAATGGTCATACTGGGATATGGGAAAGAAAAGGAAAAGGTATATTTAGATAAAATTTAAAGATTATAAAGAGAGATAGAATCAAACATACTCAACAAACCTGAAACTGAAAGAGAAGTTAAAATGGAAAATGAAGATAAACAATTTTTTTTGAAAAGAGTAAGCTGAGACTGGTTGTGGTGGCTCACGCCTGTAATGCCAGCACTTTGGGAGGCTGAGGCAGGTGGATCACAAGGTCAGGAGATAGAGACCATCCTGGCTGACACGGTGAAACCCTGTCCCTACTAAAAATAGAAAAATTAGCCGGGCGTGACAGTGGGCACCTGTACTCCCAGCTACTCGGGAGGCTGAGGCAGGAGAATGGCGTGAACCCGGGATCCAGAGCTTGCAGTGAGCCAAGATGAGATGGCACCACTGCACTCCAGCCTGGGTGACACAGAAAGACTCCATCTCAAAAAAAAAAAAAGGAAAATAAAGAGTAACTTGATAAAATATTAAAAACTGTAGGTAGAAATATTCTGAAATAAATTAAGTGAAAATAATTCTCTCTCCTCAGTGACTATACTATGAAAATCTCATAAAAGAACATTTAAAATAGCCTCTCTAAGGATCAAAGTAGAACCCTAAGGATTTAGCTACATTCTTTGTCCTTTCCAAACTTAATTGGTCCATTGAAATGATGACTAGATGTTCCAGATTTTCTGGAACAACCCCAGTTTTCAATATTCTGTCCTATTTTCTCTGTAAATCCCTGCCTTCTAGGTGTATTAATTTGCGATTGGGAAAACATGAAGCTCATATGGGAAAAATATTTATGCATATAAACATATATAACAAATTCCAGACGAAATTTATTACTGACTGTTTTGAGATAAGTTCAGTGTTCTATATACCTGGCAGCAATGGTGGGAGGGTTAGTGGGGAGGTAGGAAAGAGATGCTTGACCCTTAGATTTGCATGTGGTAACTTGGCAAGGATGGTTATGACATTTTATTGCATGACATTTTATTGTGTTTTGTTAGATATTAATAACAGTGTTGTTTTTGTTTGTTTAGACATTTGCTTTAGAAAAAAAAGCCCTTAAACAAACCTGACAAATAAATGACAATTTGTAACATATTTTAGCTCATGTTTTCATAATCAAAGACAATTTTTACAGTATGTACAATTGCTCAGGTAACAGAAATTCAGCATTGTTTTTTGTTGATACTGTGTTTTGCCATGAATAAAACCATATTTGTTTCTTGAATGTTGTTTGACCACTTTCATGCTACGGTGGCAGCAGAATTCAGTTGTGACAGACATAGTATGTCTGGCAAAGCCTAGAATATTTCCTACCTGCCATTTACAGAGAAAAGTTTGACCTTAGAACAATGAGAGTGTTTATAGACAAAGCCATTCATGGAATATATATGTTCTTTATTATTTTGAATTTTATAAAAAACTTATTTAAATTTTTTGGATATATAATATTTGTTCCTATTCAGATACTTGTGATATTTTGATATATGCATACAATGTATAGTCATCAAATTACACATTGTGTGGGTAATTCAGATATTGATCACCTCAAACATTTATCATTTGTTTGTGTTGGATACATTTCAAATGTCCCCTTCTAGCTATTAAATATTCAATAAATTATTGTTAAACATTTTCTTTATCCATTCATCTGCTGATGGGTACTTAGTTTGATTTCGTATTCTGGCTGTTGTGAGTAGTGCTGCAATAAACACGAGAGTGGAGATATCTTTTTGATATACTAACTTCCCTTCTTTTGGATATATACCAGTAGTGGGATTGCTGGATCATGTGGAAGTTCCATTTTTAGTTTTATCAAGAGAATATTTATTTATTTATTTATTTATTTGATACGGAGTCTCGCTCTGTCACCAGGCTGGAGTGCAGTGGTGCAACTCGGCTCACTGCAACCTCCGCCCCCTCGGTTCAAGTGATTCTCCTGCCTTAGCCTCCTGAGTAGCTGGGACTACAGGCATGCTCCACCACACCCAGCTAATTTTTGTACTTTTTAGTAGAGACAGGGTTTCACCATGTTGGCCAGGATGGTTTCGCTCTCTTGACCTCGTGATTCACCCTCCTCGGCCTCCCAAAGTGCTGGGATTACAGGTGTGAGCCACCACGCCCGGCCGAGAACCTTTATACTGTTTTCCATAATGGCTACACTAATTTACAGTCCCACCAACAGTGTATGAGTTCCCTTTTCTCTGCATCTTCACCAGCATTTGTTGTTCAGCATTGTTTTATTAAAACTTAAAAAACTTAAAAACTTTATTAAAACTTAAAATCAAGATTTGCAGAGTAAATAATGTAAACTTATTTCTATTTTCTCATCTCAGACATTTTAAAGAGAAGTTTTAGTGCTTCAGGCGGAGAAAGACAATCCCAAACAAGGTAGGTACAAATTGAGCTCCTAGAAATATTTTTTGATTTTGCAGAGCTGAGTTATTGATGGCTGAATTGAAACCTGATAGCCAGAAGTTTCCATGTGCCTGTGGAAATAGAAGGAGTTAGAGCTTACTTGCCCAGAACTGTTTATAGTTCACCAAGTAGCATACTGAAACAGGTGCTGATCTTGGACTTGGGCCTTAGTCTAGCTCTGCCTTTTTCTAGCTTCGTGACCTTGAGCAAATTAGTTAGCCTCTCTGAGCTCCAGGGTGGGCCAGCAGGGTAGGGCAGCTGTGCTCCATGAGGTCATGTGGAGCCCTGGTCTTATATCTTGTTCTTCCATATCCCCAGGGTATAGATTTCATCTTTTTGACCAATATGACTTACGAGACCACATCCTACCTCCAAGCCAGCAAGAAGAAGAAAGGGGAAGTAGAGGCACCCCTCTTTCTTTTAAGGATATGACCCAGATGTTATGCTCATCACTTCTGTTCACATGCCATTGGCCAGAACTTCCTCATATGACCACAGCTAGTTGCAAGGGAAGGTGGAATATGTTTGGGAGATTATCTCTTAAAAGCAAAGTAAAATTGTTATTTTAGGACAGCTCGCTGTGTCAGTGACAGTTGTTTCTTAGAGTAGGGACTGAAACAAAACTATTAGATTGAGCCTTCTGCAAGTTCTCCTGACCTTCATGGGAGCCCCTTCACTGGCACTGGGTGAGATCAGAGGGAGCAGAAACTTGATTGCAATGTTCCAGAGGCAGACATAGGAGCCATTTAAGAAGTTGAGAAAATGAGCTGGGAGAGTGAGCTGGTGGGCAATGTTTGATGGAAAAGGACCTTTTAGAATCAGGATGAACTCAGGGCATTTGGGACAGAGGAAGGAGAAGAGACCAATGGAGAGGAGAGATTAGAGAGGAAAAGAGATAACTGACAGTGTACAGTTGCAGCATAGACCACAGGCAGAGGAGTGGGCCTGGAGAAGATGAGTGTCTTCTTTGTGTCTGAAGAAAGGGAGGTGAAGATAAAATTAAGCTAGAGAAATAGAGAAAGGGAGATTAAGGAAGAATATACTTTATGGTTTCTGTATATTATTATTATTAAGATAAAATCTCGTTCTGTCACCCAGGCTGGAGTGCAGTGGCATGATCTCAGCTCACTGCAACCTCTGCCTTCTGGGTTCAAGTGATTCTCTTGCCTCCACCTCCTGAGTAGCTGAGATTACAGGTGCCTGCCACCATGCCTGGCTAATTTTTGTATTTTTAGGAGAGATGGGGTCTCACCATGTTGGCCAGGCTGGTCTTGAACTCCTGACCTCAGGTGATCCACCCACCTTAGACTCCCAAAGTGCTGGGATTACAGGCATTCGCCACTGTGCCCAGCCGGTTTCTATGTATTAGATGATATTCTAGGCCACAGATGACAGGACTGTCTAGATTTGAGGAGTATATTCAGCTAGGAGCAGCCAATGTTGAGATAAGAACTGAGCAGAGGATGGAGGAAGGACTGCCAGACTGCTCTGAGGCTGGGGCACCTGTTGAGATTGGGCCACATATAAGTGGTGATGCCAGGCAGGGGTCTTCAGAGCTGTGAGATGACTCCCACTCAGGAGGTGGCAGCATCTGTGTGATAAAACACTAAGGGTGCGATGTGCTATAGCAGGCATGGCTTTTTGGATATAAGCAAAGGAGCCTGACTCTAGCTAACTTGTGTGACTAGGGTTTCTTTAGAAGGCGTTACGGGGCTTGTGTAATTTAGACTCTGGAGGATCAAGCTTGGGAAGGCATACGAGCCAGTTCAGTCCCTGAAGTCTATAAAGGAGACATTTTTGGGAGGCTTGTAAGGGCAGGAGAACTCTGGGATAAATGAACTCCCAGCTTGTTTATTCCATTCTCATGTCACCTTTCTTAGGATTCAAAATCCTGAGAGAGAGCGAGCCAGATTGACCTGGCTGGGATCAGGTGCCTGTTTACTGCCTTAAGGAGAGCTGAGATCCTTGACTAGTCCATCAGGGGTGCTTGTTGAAGGGAGCAGGTGTTAGTGCTGGGCAGCCTCAATGGAACCATCTGGATCTATCTCTGGGTTTGAGGGTGCTGGGAATCGCATAATGTAAATGAAGTTCAGAAGAACCCGCTCAGCAAATTCCTGGGGAATTCAGTTAGGTGACAAAGGAAGGTTCCTATAGACAAATCCTTTTCTTGTTTAGTCGAAGGTGTATCACTGATACATTTATCTTCTTCAAATGAAGACCAGGAGGAGGTAGGATGGAGCCTTTTAATTTCCTAACTTTTTCCCAGTGTTTCTGGGAATAAAACCCAAGAAAACTTATCGATAGGGGTGTGATCTGTCAGAAAGATATTCGAGAAAACTCTGTAAGACCTCATGGCGTTCTTTAGTGAGCAAAAGTGCAAAGCAGTCATGGTCAGAAGTAATGGGGAGGGCAGGGGAAAGAAAAGTAGTCCAAAATGCCAAAGAGAACCACAATGGGTGTTTGTGGGGACTGGAGATCTGAGTTAGAAGATCTTCCAAAGGATCTTTAGGGCTTGCTAGTACCCAACATTCCCCACTTACTGACTTTCTATCACTAACAAAGCAAGTATTTTAGTTCAAAAGTAAATTATGACATATGTTGGACTCCTAATTAAGTGAATTTTATATTAAAATGAAAATTTCCAATCAGATGAATGTAGGTATCTTGGCCCTGTCAAAAATAGTTCTACTCTTTTTTTGAAAAGATCCATGGAAAATTGTCTTATTTGCACAAATTGGTTGATGTCCACCCCTTCAAAAACAAACAAAACCCAATATGGTCTATATCTTTTAGAGCTTGAGATGGTTTTTAAAAAGTTAGTCGTTAACTAAATGCTTTAAAACAAATTGGGTAAGCTAGAATCAGCAGAAAGGCAAAGTTTAATCTGAAGATCATAGAAACAGGGATATAGAACAAGCTTTAACTTGGGGTTATGACCAAGTCAACAGATGGATATGGAAAGTGGCCCATACATTGAAGTTGATGTTTTGGAAAGTATGTTCCAAGGTGAACAGGACCTGACCTAAAGCAACATTTGCAAAATTGTGCCATGAAATGTGGTAATACAGTGTGACATGCTACCAGGGAACACAGGTTTATTTAAGGCAAGCTCTCTTCCTTCAGGGAGCTCACAGTGAAATGGGAAGACAAGGGCAGACTTCAGAAGAAAATAAATGATAAAAGACAGCCTTTGATTTATGCCAAATAAGAGGAGAGAAAATTAATAACTTTTGACTCCCTCCCAGGTAATCCCTGGGGCTTCTCTGAATTAAAAGGAGACAATACCAAAATTTATTTATAATTCTTTAAAGAACATTAAATAAAGCTAAAGTTATTTGCAATCTAATTTGTTTAGGATTTTTCTGGGTTTCTTTGTTTATGAATGTGAAATGTGAACCCATTCTGCAAAATATTTAGAAGCTAAATAAGAAGTTTGAATATAAAAGGAGAGATAGCAAAGCTACATAATAGAATAAAAATAAGTTGAAAATCCAACCTGTAGAGGGTTTTTGTGCCATGTGTAAGATGGTATAACAATTACAAGGAGACCCTGGGCCGCTCTCCCACTTGGGGACCCTTACTGGCTCTTTAAAAAGGCCCAATGAGAGAAGTCACAGGGAAGATCATACGTGTTCTGACCACAGCCTCCAAAATATAGAAGTCAGATGTGGCCCTGGCTAAATATTAATGGTACTAAGAGAAAACTTAAGCATAAATTCTTAACTTTGGTCAGATATCAGATATCAGGAGCCAGATTTAAACCAATTGCCTGCTGAAGAACTAACATAACCCCCTGATAACTTAGGATATGCTTTTGGGCAAATGATCCAGAGAAATGGATAAAACATGAGCAAATGGAACTAGGAGGGATAGCCCCTGCCTCCTTAGAGATGTTTTGAAGTCTCAAGGCTGGAGAATAATATTAGAACTGGAAGGCACCTGGGAATCCAAGCCATCATTAGTTGATAAAACTTTTTTTGAGGGACATAGTTAATGGCAAGATCAAGAGAAGAATAAGCCCCAATTTCTTTGAAATTTCCAACTTTAATCATTTTCAAATTTGAAATGAAATCTTTTATATCTATTACTATTTGCTAGGAAGGCATTAAGAATCTGCTTGACTTTTACCAGTTTTTATGCGGGTTTCATAGGCTGACCTAGTATATACACATTGAGGATTCTAATCCAGCAAGTCATAGCATGTTATTTCAACTTATAAATAAAACATTCTCTGTAGTGGAACTTGATAATGCTCACGGGGGCTTCAGCCTCTTTATCACATATGCTCAGGTCCTAGTAAAGGTTAGTCATTGTTTTACAACCATCTTAAGAACCTTCATTCATTTATTTAATTGATGGATATTTATTACTGTGTGCCGGGTATGTGCCAAACTATGCCTAATTCATCTTTGCCTTCTCCAGGGCACAGTGTATTGCACATAGGTACCAACCTACAGATACTGATTAATAGATGAATGATTGTTATCTTAGTGTAAATTCTTTATCTCATTACCAAGGACTGAAATCTTGCCTACTGACAGCCTTTGCCATAGCCACAGCTTAAGGCACATTTTTTTTTTTTTTAAGGGATCCTGTTGCTCAGGCAACAAGATTTCTGCATGTCTGCTTGCCTCCTGTTGCCAAGGCAACAGGATATAGTTGGCAGGCTGGTTTGAGACACTGGATGTTTGTGGTATCAAAGATGCCTGTGGTTCACAACGTTTTTGATTCGTCAGTGTATGCATCATTGTATTTGACAGTGTGCTCCTAAGTCTAAGTCTTTTTTTTTTTTTTTTTTGAGACAGAGTTTTGCTCTTTCGCCCTGGCTGGAGTGCAGTGCGCCATCTCAGCTCACTGCAACCCCCGCCTGCTGGGTTCAAGCGGTTCTCCTGCCCCAATCTCCCTAGTAGCTGGGATTATAGGCGCCTGCCACCACACCCAGCTAATTTTTGAATTTTTGGTAGAGATGGGGTTTCGCCATGTTGACCAGGCTGGTCTCGAACTCCTGACTTGAGGTGATCCACCCGCCTGGGCCTCCCAAAATGGTAGGATCACAGGCATGAGCCACCATGCCAGGCCTCTAAGTCTTTATATGTAAAGATGATTGTGGAGGTTTGTGACCATTCAGAATCATACTTGTGACTGGAAAGACCTTGTGTGTTTTCAGGACCTGTGGATCTTGCCTCCTAAAAGCAGAAGTCTTGCTTATTTTTACTTGTAGCTCTTCTCCCTCCATCTTTTTCATAATCTGTATCTGGTTTTACTTTGGAGGACTAAATACTGCATGATTACTCCTTGCTAGAATCAACCTGGCCCATCTGCCAATGTCACATTCCAGCAGTCTTAACAAAAACAAACAAAAAAACGCATAGTAAGACCACTTTGTTTCTTTTCTGTGACAGTTCTATATTTTCCTGGTTTATTGCTCATTTGTTATGAGATATGTTATTCGGGTACAAGGGGATAGGCACAGGAGCATTATACTACTTTGTTGTCCTGATACCAACTCTATTAGCATTATAGATAAATAGGAGAACTCAAAGCTACATAATGTCGCTTATTCACACAGCATGTATGTATGAATGTCACTGCCTGAAAGAGAGCTTCAGCTATAAAATGCTCATTAGCTCACATGGTGTGGTTGCAGTCGTTTCAGAAGGCATTACCTTACTATTGTAAGCCAAACCTCTCATTGCATAAGGTTTAATTATTTTTATCAATATCAAATAGTATTGATACTTTTCACAGTTGAATTAAATGATGGAATACACTTATAATGCATGTGAAAATGTTTTCTTTGTTCAGATACATATTTCAAGGAGTTCTTACGAGAGATGAAATTTTAGGGCTTCATCTTCTTGGCCAGGACTCTGCTGGCAAAATAATTATCCAAATAATTCACCTTGCTCTTGACTTAATTCAGTGAAAAGTCTATTTAAAAAATTACAAAGCTACTTCCTGGATTATTCACTTTATCTGTTAGTGTTTTGGGGTGGAAGTTGTAGGCTAACACTCATTTTCAGCACTTCAGTTTCTCTTTTGCCTTATTAATTCCAGATGAGGTCATACTAGGTCTGAAGAGAGCTGGAAGGGATGGCCTTTTAGAATTCTTTCAGCCTTCTATTTTTCTGAAATTCTTCCATCAGCCTGAATTGCTGTTGGTCAATGCCCATTTCAAAATTTTCAGAGAACACAAACTATAATATATTAAGCCTCTTCACCAGAAACTATTTCTGGAATGTTCTCTGTGTGAAACCACTTTGGTATATTTTTCAGCTTGTGATACTATGGGGACCCCACCCTCTGTAGCCATAATGCTCTGTTGGGCATAAACATTCAATGTGGTTCAATCTAGAGGCAGTCTTCCCCCAGGCTCTGCATAATTTCAATCGTTTGTCCCTCTGTGAACCCAACAATTGCATAGTTAAAAGCTGTCACTTCTGGTCACAATGAGTCTGTTCTATTTTGAAATTTCAGATGACTATGTTTTCTTGCGGTTAGTGATATAATTTCCAGAGAAATTGACATTTATTTTCTGCTATCTCTATGCAATCTTTTAAGTCCCAAGACTGTGGAAACTATTTATTTTCGCATCCCATCTCCAGTGTCGGACATGGTGGCTATACATTGTGGGCACTTAATAAATATTTCTCGAATGAATGAATGAATGTGTAATGGTTCTTTTTAAAGATTCCCTAAAGTTTATTAAAGAGTAATTTAAAATTATATAAAGGAATAGCAGAGGCGGCAGCAACTCAGCATTGTCAGGGTGTTCTATGTCACATATCCCACTAGCACATATTATGCATAGCATTTGCTAATGTGTAAAAATGTTTGAAATGTTAGATTCTTCAGGACATCTGGAACAGTCATCTTGCAAACTCATCATGTGAGTGATTATCAGCTTTTCAAGAACATGAATAATCTAATGGATACAAGTTTGCCTCAAGTTGCATTTGTATTCACTTTTTAAGAGAGTGGGATTCAGGAGGTATTGCAGGTTTAGCAGCTACATGGCATGAATGTAGTACGTGTATGAAGACAATGACCAACACTTAAGGAAGGGCCTGGACCACATTGTTAAGTATGGAGGCCACTAGGCACATGTGACTCTTGAGCAGCTGAAATGTGGCCAACGCAACTGAGGGACTGAATTTTAAATTTCATTTAATATTAATTAAGATGTAAAATAATAAGATATCTCAATTTTTATATGTTGAAATAATATTTTGGATATTTTTTATTAAATAAAATAGATTTATTTCACTATATTCTTTTTACTTTTTTAAAAATTTGGCTACCAGAAAACTTAAAATTATGTTTGATGCTTACAATCAGTTTCTATTAGACAGTGTTAGCCTCATCTAGAAGGCTAAGGGGCAAAGTTATTCGGAAAGCATTTGCTGGGTTATGGCATTTGTGCAGGCACACGAGGAGCTGGAACAGATGTTCTGCTTCTCAGCTCAGCCCTGAGGTTGTCCTGCCTACACATGGGCACTGCTGTGATCATGTCTCTTTTCAAACTTTCTGAGGGCAGGATCAGCTTCATTTCTTTTTTTAAACATGCTCCTTATCTCAGGGTTAGGGAAGGTATATAAACTGTTAAAGGCTGGCACGTTCCATTTACTTTTCAAGGCTCTGGAACCTTGAGCTCAGAATGGAACAGAATATATTATGGGATCAAGAGAGTGCTACCCTGGTGAGGATCAAGAGGGAATGGAAAGGAACAGGGAAGAAACTCATAAGTGGATACAAAGATTTTGGTATTATTCTAGTGCTTAAATTGGGTGGTAGGTAAGTGAGTGCCAATTTTGTTACACTTAATAACACAGGTAGGTGTTGCATGCATGTATCAAAAAATCTATGATTAAAACAAAAGGGTTGGGACAAGAGACTTATCAGCCATGTTTACTTGTATTTAAATTCCTGTATTTATTCCTACTTAACAAATACCTATCATGTGCCTTTTTTGTTGGATTGCATTGAGTTTAAGAATGATTCTTACAACTTGTCAGGGCACAGATGTTTCTTATTTCATTCCAGAAAACTATTAAAAAATTGGTTCTAGGCTGGGCGTGGTGGTTCACACCTGTAATCCCAGCACTTTGGGAGGCCGAGGTGGGTGGATCACGAGGTCAGGAAATCAAGACCATCCTGGCTAACATGGTGAAACCTCGTCTTTACTAAAAGTACAAAAAAGTTAGCCGGGCATGGTGGCGGGTGCCTGTAGTCTCAGCTACTCGGGAGGCTGAGGCAGGAGAATGGCATGAACCCAGGAAGTGGCGGTTTCAATGAGCTGAGATCGCGCCACTGCGCTCCAGCCTGGATTACAGAGCGAGAGTCGTCTCAAAAAAAAAAAAAAAAAAAAAAAATTGGTTCTAGGGTACAGTGAAAAAAAAGGCTGAAGGTGATTTACAGATATCCCTGGTAGGGTCTAAGGCCACCTCCAAGGCAAACAAGGGATGTTAATAACACTGACAACTTTAGGAAAGATAGTTATTATCAATGCAAAAAACATTTTATAGGAAGAGGTATAAGGTGTTTTTTTTGTTTTGTTTTGTTTTAATAGAGTAGGAACAAATCATAGAAAATATTGTATATAACATTTTAAATCTTATATCCTTTTAGTGCAAAATCATATTTCGAGTTTAAGTGTAACAAGAAAATTATTCAGGATCGTACGATTTAGGTTCTTAGTCATACTTAGAGCCTAAAAAACAACTGTGGTGGGATGATTCTGCCATTTGTCAGTAGAATGTCAATTGTACTGTGTGTTGTAATATATTTATTTCCCTCTTAATTAAACTCTTGAGAGCATCTTGAGGGAAAATAATCTTTATTAATCTTTATAATGTAGACCATAGCAAGATGTAGGCTCTTAGTTTGTCAAATCCAAGTTGAACAAGTCATTCTAATGGCCTGTAATTCTATTTTCAGGGACTTCACTGGAGGAACAGGATCAAGACCAAGACCAGGTAACTTAGTGTTGGTAGCAATAAAATCAAACACAACTCTCTAAAATTCAATGTAATTTATGTTACAGTTTCATATCTTTCCCCCTTTTATTTCTTCAGCTTTGCTGCCTCTTGACCTGCTTCTGAAAGTGCCACCCCTCATGCTCAGGGCCCACATTAAGGAACTAGAGGCCGAGTTAGTGACAGGGTGGCAGTCCCATAGCCTTCCTGCTGTGATTCTTCGAAATCTCAAAGATCATGGTAGTACTTACTAGATCACATTGATGTTAAGCACATAATGGGCAAATGCAGAATTATAGTTGGATCTGAGATGTCTGAACGATGCTTGGGTGGTAATTTTGATACAAACAGCAGGAGAATTCTGCCTTGTTTGTTCACCATTATTAGTTTGGCGATTTGGTGATAACAAAATGCCTTCTGTGTTCACTGTTGATTGAAATATTATGGGCTGTTTTTTCCAAAATTTGCATTTCTGCCATGGTGGGAATGTTAGCCAATTGACCTGCTGATGCTTCAAGTACATACCTACAAACAAAAAATAGTAACCATGTTTTACAAAGGTATTTCTGTAAACTCTACACCTACATGATACATGTAGAACAAAGAAAGTAAGTCATATATTTTTTCTATCTCCTATACTCTTACACAAATAATTATTTTTTACTTATTTATGTTTCTTTTTTTTTGAGACAGAATCTCACTCTGTCACCCAGGCTGGAGTGCAGTGGCACCATCTTGGCTCACTGCAACCTCCACCTCCCAGGTTCAAGCGATTCTCCTAACTCAACCTTCTGAGTAGCTGGGATTACAGGTGCCTGCCACCACGCCCGGCTATTTTTGTGTTTTTAGTATAAATGGGGTTTCACCATGTTGGCCAGCCTGGCCTTGAACTCTTGACATCAGGTGATCCACCCACGATTAAAATGACATATCACATTGTTTCCCTAATAATTGAAAAATTATAGATACTTAAACATAAAAGTTTATAATAAAGGTTTGGGAAGAATGTGTTAATTAATGTTTCTAATTTTTGTTAAAGAGGACCAAAGCCTATCAGTAACATTAAAATTATTAGCTAAACCTAGACAATTCAGAAAAAAGTTTAATGATTATGCTTTTATCATGTGTGTGAGTGTACAACTCTTGAACATAGAGTTCTGCTTTACCATTGGTTAATTTGGGATTATTGTTTAATGATATTTTCACCTCAGCCTCCTTGATTCACATTCTTTTGTAGAGCTAATGTGTATAGTGAATATAGGCAAACTGACTGTAATATTAGCCCATGTCTCCACATTTATTAAATTTGCTTTGGATGAGTTATTGACAGTTTGGGGCCATTACAATGTCAGCATAGATGCCAAAAATGATGGTTTTATTAAGATGCCTGAAACTATCATGTTGACCATGCTCTGCTTCTGTTATTTTGGCAAAGGTAAGTTCAAAATATAATTATGAAATTAAGATGATTGTTATTAATTGATGTTATAACAACAAGAATGGAACACACATATATATGTAAGCAATTGGCAGTTCTGTTGTAATCCATATTAGAAATTATTTTTCCTAAACAGTATGTTGACTTAGTTCAGTGCAAGACTTGATTTTATGTCAGTGACACTGATCAGATCTGTGGACCTTTAAACAAACTGTTTTCATTATGGCCCAGTTTACATACATTTCTTTCTTATCCCTACAGTTTGCTATATCATCTAATTCTTTAAACTCTGCTGATTCGTATATTGTTAAAACTTGTATCAGAATACACAAAAGCATTTTTTTTTTTGAGTAAGAGTCTCACTGTGTTGCCCAGGCTTGAGTGCAGTGGTGTGATCTCAGCTCACTGAAGCCTCCACCTCCTGGGTTCAAGCAATTCTTCTGTCTCAGCCTCCTGAGTAGCTGGGATTACAGGTACCCACTACCATGCCTGGCTAATTTTTGTATTTTTAGTAGAGACGGGGTTTCGCCATGTTGGCAAGACTGGTCTCTGACTCCTGACCTCAAGTAATCCACCCACCTCAGCCTCCCAAAGTGCTGGAATTACAGGTGTGAGCCACCACTCCTGGCCTGTTATCAGTGAGTGCTACATTTTATACATAAAAGGAGTGGTTAGGTTTTACTGATATTGTAGAACACATTAATTCACAAGGGAACATTTGGGTTACCACCTGAGAGTTATTCTACTTTCATGTCAGAAAATGAGACCTTTATTTTTCTCAACCTTAATATGAAGGTTTTTTCCATTAATTATAAAACTCATACCTTTTAAGTGTTGCAAGTAAATTTGGATGATTGGTTGCTTTATCAAATTATAAATAGCTGGTGCCAGTACTATTCACTTAGGTCACTGCATCTGCACATCATGCTCTAATCCAGTCATTACCTTGGTATCTCTGTCTTAACTAAAGTATAAAGAGGTGACATTAATCTGGTATTCCAACAATAAAGTAGTACGTTTGGACCAAGGTGTCATGAGACATTGTTGGTCCTGTCAGTAGTGAGTTATACCTTAAGTATTTGTTGTGAAAAATAGGTAAAGCACTTAAATTTGTGAATGCTTTATTTTTTATTGTTAAATAAGCTGATTATATTAGTGTTTTTTCATTTACTTAACATTTGGTTTTGCTTTCTTGGATAGAAGGGAACATGTTGGAACTTACGCATAACCAACATTTACAGCCCTGTATTGCCTAAATGTTCTGGAAAAAATAGCAGAAAGGGGAGAATTGTGCCAAAATCAGGGCATTCCCTCAGGAATATATCTAGTATGTGACCATTATTTTCCATGTATTATGGTAGAATACAGGGTTAGAACCATTATTTTAGAGTGCCAAGTGGCTATATTGTAATATGATCTTGCCTGTGTGGTACTCCTAAAAGCTGAACTTCTAGGTTCATGTCGTAGTAATAACAGCAGTACCTCCAAACTCTTCTAGAACAAATAACAATGAAACTATTTTACCTTACTTGTATTAAAAATCCACTTGTTCTATCTTTTAATACTAACTAAATTGTATCAATAATTTATTTTCTACAAATTATTTGGATTACATGATAGATTGCAATTCCCTGCCAGTAGACAACTTAGGAATTCATATATTATACAAATGAAAATATTAACAGTTAATTAATATGAATAACTGAATGAAGAAACATTTTTAACATGTTAATTATTTTAGCTCTGTTTTCCCAATTTTAGTCACTAGTGAATTACCATGGTACAAATTTTCCTATATCTGAGAACTATATGTACTATTATTTCGCTAATATTTTCCTTTACATCGACTAACTCGATTTAAATTCATTTTTAGAGGAAAGTTGTTATTATTTCTGTAAATGAGAACCAGTATAGTATCACTTGCCGTAAGTAGATGACCATTGTAAAAGTAAATACAAATCTAAGAAAGACAATATTAAATTCCAAGTAGATATTGTTGTCTGCTTATCCTGAGGTCTGTTGTCTTTGCTGTAAAGGAACATTGCCTCATATTTGAGAAATGGTGAAAACATGCTTGCATGATACTGAAACTTAATCCTTGATATAAACAACAGAAAGAAAACTGTAAAAGGAATACCTTTCCTACTGGACTACTTAATACCTGATATACCTACTAATGAAATTAGGCTGTGTAGGTGTCCCATGCCTTGGGAAACTCAGTTCTTTAAAAACAGATTGATTCTGTGGCCTATAAAGTCAAATCAGTTAATCAAATAACTGAATATTACCAAGTATTTGGAATTGAGGAAAAAGGTCTCAGGTCTGTCTTGTATAAAAAAAGAAATAATCGTTTCCTTTCAAGGCAAGAGAAATGGTATATATTTGTGAAAATTAAATTATACAAAAATATAACACAGGAAACATGTTCTTTGTCAAGTACCTACTATAATGGTATGGATTCTCTTAGTGTGGGTCAAATGTAAATTTTGGGGTGTGTAGGTCAAACCTAAATTGTCAAGTGCAAATGTAATGTCAACTAAAAATATGGCCTAATTTGACCAATTAACGCTGACATTTTCCCCTTCCTTGCTCAGGTTTTTATTTAGACAGCACATGACACCCAGGCACTGAACCGATGTATGGATATTCTTATGTGCTACATTTTTAATAGAAATTGTCACTTTATATTTCTGGGCCCTTAATTATGTTTTCTTATTGGATGACTATGAATCTATTTTTATGCTTCCATTTTGTTAGTAAAGGCAGATCTAAATCAAATTGTCAATTTTTTTTTTTGCTCAAGTATTGTAGAAAGCATAGCTAGCATTCTAGTTGTCCTTATATGAACAACTTTTAGTAGTTTACTTTCAAGTTAATTAATATCAAGTACTTAAAGCTCATCTTCACAATTGCCAAAGTGATTTAAGTACATACCTTCTTTTATTATGTTGCATAGCATTTTTAATCATACAAAAATTTGCTCACAGATTTTAGCCAAAATTTCTATGATACTAATCTATACTATATAACTTGGCATATAATTATATACATTGTTGGGATTTGTGAAGTATTAGTTATGTTTTCCAACCAGACTGTAAGCATCTTCACTGCAGCTTTTATAGATACAGGCGTATCTCATAGACACTGCAGTTTCCATTCCGGCCGACAGCAATAAAGCAAATATCACAATTAAACATGTTACATGAATTTTTTTGGTTCTCCAATGCACATAAAGGTTATGTTTACACTATACTAAGTCTATTAAGTGCACAATAACATTACCTCTAAAATATATATAACTGTAATTAAAAATGCCTTGTTGCTAAAAAGTGCTAAAGATCATCTGAGACTTTAACAAGTCATAATCATTTTGCTGGTGGAGGGTCTTGTCTCCATGTAGATGGCTGCAGATTGATCAGGTTGGTGGTTGCTAAAGATTGGGGTGGTTGTAGCAATTTTGTAAAAGAAGATAACAATGAAGTTTGCTCAGTCAATTCAGTCTTTCACAAAAGTTTCTCTGTAGCGTGTGATGCTGTTTGGTAGCATCTTACTCACAGTAGAACTTCTTACAAAAACTGGAGTCAGTCCCCTGAAACCTACTGCTGCTTTATGAACTAAATTTATAGACTATTCTAAATTATTTGTTGCCGTTTCAACAATGTTCATGGCATCTTTACCAGGAGTAGATTCCATCACAAGAAACCACTTTAGTTGCTCATCCCTAAGAAGCAACTGCTCATCCATTCAGGTTTTATCATGAGACTGCAGCAATTCAGTCACATCTTCAGTCTCTACTTCTAATTCTAGTTTTCTTGCTGTTTCTACTACATTTGCAATTACTACTTCTACTGAAGTTTTAAACCCCTCAAAGTCATTCCTGAGAGTTGGAATCAATTTCTTCCAAACTCCTGTTACTGCTGATATTTTGACCATTAATCATATATTTTTTTATTTTTAAAAATTTTTTTCCATAAGTTATTGGGATACAATTCTTTAGTGGTGATTTGTGAGATTTTGGTGCACGCATTACCTGAGCAGTATACACTGCACGATTTTTGTAGTCTTCTATTCCTCACCCGCTTCTCACTCTTCCCCACAAGTCCCTAAAGTCCATTGTATCATTCTCATGCCTTTGCATCCTTATAGCTTAGCTCCCGCATATCAGTGAGAAGATATGATGTTTGGTTTTCCATTCCTGAGTTACTTCACTTAGAATAATAGTCCCCAATCTCATCCAGGTCACTGCAAATGCTGTTAATTCATTCCTTTTCTATGGCTGAGCAGTATTCCATCATATATATATGATCTATCTATCTATCTATCTATCTGATATATATATCTATTTAGATATATATCTATATATGATATATATCAGTTTCTTTATCCACTCATTGGTTGATGGGCATTTGGGTTGGTTCCACGATTTTGCAACTGTGAATTGTGGCTACAAACATGCATGTGCAAGTATCTTTTTTGTATTATGATTTCTTCTCCTCTGGGTAGATACCCAGTAGTGGGATTGCTGGTTTAAAGAACTTTTAGTTTTCCTTGGTGACTGTACTAGTTTACATTCCCACCAGCAGTGAAGAAGTGTTTCCTGATCACTGCATCCATGCCAATATCTATTGTTTTCTCATTTTTTGATTATGACCATCTTGCAGGAGAAAGGTGGTATCGCATTGTAGTTTTGATTTGCATTTCCCTGTTCATTAGTGATGTTGAACGCTTTTTCATATGTTCATTGGCCATTTGAGTATCTTCTTTTGAGGGTTGTCTATTCATGTCTTTGGCCCACTTTTTGATAGGATTGTTTTTTTCTTACTGATTTTTTTGAGTTTGTTGTAGATTCTAGATATTAGTCCTTTGTCACATTTATAGATTGTGAAGATTTTCTCCCAGTCTGTGGGTTGTCTATTTACTCTGCTGACTGTTCCTTTTGCCATGCAAAAGCTCTATAGTTTAATTAGGTCCCAGTTATTTATCTTTGTTTTTTATTGCATTTGCTTTTAGTTTCTTGGTCATTAAATCCTTGCCTAAGCCAACCTGTAGAAGGATTTTTCCAAGGTTATCTTCTAGAATTTTTATAGTTTCAAGTCTTAGGTTTAAGTCCCTAATCCATCTTGAGTTGATTTTTGTATAGGGTGAGAGATGAGGATCCAGTTTCTTTTCCTACTTGTGGCTAGCCAATTATCCCAGCAAAATTTGTTGAAAAGGGTGTCCTTTTCCCACTTTATGTTTTTGTTTGCTTTGTTGAAGATTGGTTGGTAAGTATTTGGGTTTATTTCTGGGTTCTCTTTTCTGTTCCATTGGTCTATGTACCTATTTTTATACCAGTACCATGCTGTTTTGGTGACTATGGCCTTATAGTATAGTTTGAAATCAGGTAGTGTGATGCCTCCAGATTTGTTCTTTTTGCTTAGTCTTGCTTTGGCTATGCAGGCTCCTTTTTGGTTCCATATGAATTTTAGAATTGTTTTTTCTAATTCTGTGAAGAATGATGGTGGTATTTTGATGGGGATTGCATTGAATTTGTAGACTGTTTTTGGCAGTATGGTCATTTTCACAGTATTGATTCTACTCATCCCCGAGCATGGGCTGTATTTCCATTTGTTTGTGTGAGCTATGATTTCTTTCAGCAGTGTTTTGTAGTTTTCCTTGTAGAGGTCTTTCGACTTCTTGGTTAGGTATATTCCTAAGTATTTTTATTTTATTTATTGTTTTGAGACAGAGTCTCACTCTGTTGCCAGGCTGGAGTGCAGTGGTGCAATTTTGGCTCACTGCAACCTCCGCCTCCCGAGTTCAAGTGATTCTTTTGCCTCAATCTCCTGAATAGCTGGGACTACAGGTGCGTGCTACCATGCCCAGCTGATTTTTGTATTTTTAGTAGAGACATGGTTTCACCATGTTGGCCAGGATGGTCTCAATCTCTTGACCTCGTGATCTGCCCATCTTGGCCTCCCAAACTGCTGGGATTACAGGTGTGAGCCACCACGCCCAGCCACTATTTATATTTTCTGCAGCTATTGTGAAAGGAATTGAGTTCTTGATTTGATTCTCCACTTGGTTGCTGTTGGTGTATAGAAGAGCTACTGATTTGTGTACATTAATCTTGTATCTGGAAAATTTGCTGAATTCTTTTATCAATTCTAGGAGCTTTCTGGAGGAGTCTTTAGGATTTTCAAGGTAAATGATCGTATTGTCAGCAAACAGTGACAGTTTGACTTCCTCTTTACTGATTAGGTGAATCTCTTGAAGACAGCAGATAATTGGTTGGTGAGTTCTTATCCATTCTGTGGTTCTGTATGTTTTAAGCAGAGCATTTAGGCCATTTACGTTCAATGTTAGTATTGAAATGTGAGGTACCATTGCATTCATTGTGCTATTTGTTGCCTGTGCACTTTTGTTTTCTTGTTTTTTGTTTTTGCTTTTTAACTTATATTTTTGTTTTATAGGTCCTGTGTGATTTATGCTTAAGTAGATGCTGTTTTGATGTGTTTCCAGGATTTGTTTCAAGATTTAAAGTTCCTTTTAGCAGTTCTTGTAGTGGTGGCTTGGTAGTGGTGAATTCTCTTAGCATTTGTTTGTCTGAAAAAGATTGTATCTTTCCTTTATATACGATGTTTCATTTTGTTAGATACAAAATTCTTGGCTGATAATTGTTTTGTTTGAGGAGGCTGAAGATAGGGCTCCAATCCCTTCTAGCTTGTAGGGTTTCTGCTGAGAAATCTGCTATTAATCTAATAGGTTTTCCTTTATAGGCTACTTGGCACTTCTATCTCACAGCTCTTAAGATTCTTTCCTTTGTCTTAACTTTGGATAATAGATGACAGTGTGCCTAGGTGATGATCTTTTTGCAATGAATTTCCCAGGTGTTCTTTGTGCTTCTTGTTTTCTCATGTCTAGGTCTCTAGCGAGGCCGGGGAAGTGTTCCTCGATTATTCCCCCAAATATGTTTTCCAAGCTTTTATAATTCTCTTCTTCCTCAGGAACACCAATTATTCTTAGACTTGGTTGTTTAACATAATCCCAGACGTCTTGGAGGCTTTGCTCATATTTTCTTATTCCTTTTTCTTTGTCTTTGTTGGATTGGGTTAATTTGAAGACGTTGTCTTTGAGCTCTACTTGTTCAGTTCTATTGCTGAAACTTTCCAGAGCATTTTGTATTTCTATAAATGTGTCCAATGTTACCTGAATTTTTGACTGTTTTTACTTTAAACTGTCTATTTCCCTGAGTATTTCTCCCTTCACTTCTTGTATTGTGTTTTGGATTTTCTTGCACTGGACTTTGCCTTTCTCTGGTTCCTCCCTGACTAGCTTAGTAACTTCCTGAATTATTTTTCAGGTAAATTAGTTATTTCTTCTTGGTTTGGCTCCATTGCTGGTGAACAAGTGTGGTTTTTTGGGGGTGTTGCAGAGCCTTGTTTTGTCATATTGCCAGGGTTGGTTTTCTGGTTCCTTCTTATTTGGGTAGGCTCTATCAGAGGGAATGTCTAGGGCTGAAGGCTGTTGTTCAGATTCTTTTGTCCCAGTGGGTGTTCCCTTGATGTAGTACTCTCACCCTTTTCCTATGGATGTGGCTTCCTGTGAACTGAAGCTCGGTGATTGTTGTGTCTCTTCTGGATCTAGCCACCCAGCAAGTCTACCCAGTTCCAGGATGGTGCTGGGGGTTTTCTGCACAGAGTTCTGTGATGTGAACCATCTATGGGTCTCTCAGCCATGGATGCCAGTGCCCGTTCTGGTGGAGGTGGCGGGGCGGAGGTTGCAATGGACTCCATGAGGGTTCTTAGCTTTGGTGGTTTAATGCTCTATTTTTGTGCTGGTTGGCCTCCTCCCAGGAGGTGGTGTTTTCCAAACAGCATCAGCTATGGTAGTATGGAGAGGGACTGGCGGTGGGCAGGGCCCTAGAACTCCCAAGATTTTACATCCTTTGTCTTCCGCTACCAGAGTGGGTAGGAAAGGGCCATCCGTTGGGGGCAGAGCTATACCTGAGCTCAGACTCTCCTTGGGCAGATCTTGCTGCTGCTGAGCATTTGGGGTGTCTCCCACATCCTGCAGGAGCAGTCTGCTTCCTTCAGAGGGTCTGTGAGTCCTCTCAGGATTCCTAGTTTGTTCTTGTAGTTGATCTGGAGCTAAAATGCATAAATGTTTTTCATGGCATCTAGAATAGTGAATCCTTTCTGGGAGGCTTTCAATAGACTTTGTGTAGATTCATCAGAGGAATCACTGTCTATGGCAGCTATAGCCTTATGAAATGAATTTCTGAAATAATAGGACTTGAAAGTCAAAATGACTCTTTGATCATTGGGCTGAAGAATGGATGTCGTGTTAGCATACATGAAAACAACATTAATAGCCAGGTGTGGTGGGTCACGCCTGTAATCTCAGCACTTTGGGAGGCCAAGGTTGGTGGATCATGAGGTCAGGAGATTGAGACCATTCTGGCTAACACGGTGAAACCCCATCCTTACTAAAAATACAAAAAATTAGCTGGGCGTGGTGATGGGTGCCTGTAGTCCCAGCTACTCGGGAGGCTGAGGCAGGAGAATGGCGTGAACCTGGGAGGTGGAGCTTGCAGTGAGCCCAGATCGCACCACTGCACTCCAGTCTGGGTGACAGAGCGGAACTCCATCTTGAAAAAGAAAACAACATTAATATCCTGTACCTCCTCATCACAGCTGTTAGATGACCAAGTATTTTGTCAATGAACATCAATATTTTGATGGGAATCTTTATTTCAGAGCAGTAGATCTCAAGAGTTGGCTTAAAATATTCAATAGACAGACTGCTGTCATCCAGGCTTTGTTGTTTTATTTATAGAGCATAGGCAGAATAGATTTAGTAAAATTCTTAAGGGCCCTAGCCTAATATTTTTGGAATGATCAATGAGCATTGGCTTCAACCTAAGATTACCTGTTGCATTAGCTCCTAACAAGAGAGTAAGCCCATACTTTGAAGCCTGGCTTTGACTTCTCCTCCCTAGCTATGAAAATCCTAGGTGGCATCTTCTTGCAATAAAAGGCTGTTTTGTCTACCTTGAAAATCTATTGTTTAGTGTAGCCATCTTCATCAGTTATCTTAGCTGGATCATAATAAGATCTTATCCTGCTGCAGCTTCTATATCAGTATTTGCTGCTTCACCTTGTATTTTTATGTTATGGAAATGACTTCTCTCCTTAAACTGGATGAACCAACATCTGCTACTTCCAACTTTCCTTCTGCAGCTCTCTCACCTCTCTCAGACTTCATAGAGTTGAAGAGAGTTGGGGCCTTCCTCTGGATTCGGTTTTGGCTTAAGGGAATGTTGTGGCAGGTTTGATCTTTTAGCTTCTAAATCTTTCTCCATATAAGCAATAAGGCTGTCATTGTTATTATTCATGTGTTCACTATAGTAGCACTTCTAATTTTCTACAAAAACTTTTTCTCTGCATTCACAGCTTGGCTAACTATTTGATGCAAGAGGCCTAGCTTTCTGGTATCTTGGCTTTTGACATGCCTTTCTCACTAAATTTTATCATTTCTGCCTTTTGATTGAAAGTAAGAGACATGTGACTCTTTTTTCCACTTGAACAATTAGAGGCCATTGTAGGATTATTAACTAGCTTAAACTCAGTATTATTGTGTCGCAGGGAATAGGAAGGCCTACAAAGAAGGGAGAGATGGGAGAACGGCTAGTTGCTGGAACAGTCAGAGTACACACAATGTCCATCCATTCAGTTTACTATCTTATATGAGTGCAGTTTGTGGTGCCCCAAAACAATTACAATGGTAACATCCATGATCAGTCATCACAGATCATCACAACAGATCTAATAATGAAAATGTTTGAAATATTGCAAGAATTACCAAAATGTGACACAGAGGCATGAAGTAAATGCATGCTACTGAAAAAATGGGGCCAGTAGCCCTGCTTAATGCAGAATTGACACAAAACTTCAATTTCTTAAAAAAAAAGCAACATCTTTGAAATGCAATAAAATAAGGTGCAATAAAATGAGGTATGCCTATAAATATCTTGAGTATTTCCTCTGAGATCAGGCCCTTGGAAACTATTTATTGAGTAACTGATTTAGGCCATCACTGTATAAACTCTTGTTTGTCTTTGCTATTGTATTGAGAGCAACTGCATAAGTAATCTGAAGCAGTGAGGGAATCACTGATTTTTTTTATATTAGACTTTTAAAATATTTTATTTTTATTTAAACTTATTTTATTATATTAAAATATATACATATATATTTTTTAGATTTCAGATTGAGATAAGAAATTTCCTTTACCAATGATTATTTGCTTCCTCATTCTTCATAACAAGGGAGGTGCCAAACGACTCTGTATAAGGTCCC
>NW_016804136.1:281775-307256 GCF_001698545.2 Rhinopithecus bieti | reverse complement strand
AAAATATATACATATATATTTTTTAGATTTCAGATTGAGATAAGAAATTTCCTTTACCAATGATTATTTGCTTCCTCATTCTTCATAACAAGGGAGGTGCCAAACGACTCTGTATAAGGTCCCAGGAGGATGCTTCTTGGAGATGTAGATTTTTTTCATGGTCATTGTAGCGTAATGTGTTTTCAAAGGGATACTCATTTTACAAAAGTTACTGGTGGTTCCAGTTCAAGCCTGAATCCAAATTGCATATCAGCTGTTAAATGGCAGTTCACACTTGTGCCGTTTGGGTTTCTGCCTGGGAGGAAAGGCTAAAGTAAGTAAGGGTTGAAAGGTATCCCACTCTCTGGTAGGAGTAAAGGGAGGTAGGTCAGCATGACTTGGGTGATGATTGTAGCATGGTGTACAAAATAATTGAATTAATAGAGGAAAACATCACCCTCAAATTCCCAATTGCCATTATTAGTAATTTATAGTGGATTTAAAAAATGTTAAAAGTATTTACAAATATGCTTTGAATTAGTTTGTTGCATTGACCAATTTGAGGATTGAGGATGGTGACAGAAGAGCCAATTATAAGAAGATGAAACCTGGATATCAAAGACCTTAGGTTAATGTGGAGTCTTTTACGCATGAGCCATACTATTTTGGACATACATGTGGACATCTAACCAAATTATTCCTGTGTGGAAATGTAAGCACCAGTAGCTAAGATTCTATCCATGTGTTGGCTCCTGTCTGGGGAGTATTTTTTTTTTAAGGATCTCAGAGTACATTTAAACCATAAGGGAGTATTAATCATTAAGCCAGTCATTAAGCTTCTGTTAATTCCCTTTCTTCAAGAAAAATGATGATATAACTAAGGCTGTGTCCAAACTATTCTATAATGGTTGCTACAGCACTACCCTCTCCTGAAAGCAAAAGGCCTCTTTCTTCTCTCTGGGCTACCTGCCTGCCCTCCACTATAGCTGGAACCTTGTTCATTCTTAATTGACTCTGCTCAGTATGGATTCAGTAATTTATTTGGGATGTTTCATATAGTGTGTCAATTAAAAATTTTTCTGTTTATATAACTGCTTATTATTTTTTATCTTGGGGTGCAAAATCACAATTCTTAAAGTTATTCTTTAGCAAGTGTCCGAGTTTTTTCAACCCATTAATGATAGAACCAGGTGGAAGACAAAAACGCTGATTCAGGAGCATTGGAAGAACAGAGATTTATGTAGTTAGGCAAGAAAAAAAAAGCTGAAATAAGATTGCTAAATTAAGCGTAAGACTGGTAGAACTTCTATAGGGTAATAAAATGATATCATTTTTGTGATCAAGTTCTTGACTGGGTGTAAAATCATACCAGCATATTAATTTCAGCAGGTTAACCTCTAACACTACAGGCCTGTAAACTGTCTGCTCCTTTATTGGTGTAGATTGTTAGTTAAATATACTGTGACATTACCCATTATAGGAATATAAGACACATTACATGAAAGAGGCTCAGCCAGAATTCAAGAGTTAAGGACTTCAAAGCAGCCTTGCGTCTGGCCTTTAAACAGCTTGTTCCTGAAGTTTCAAATGAAAGAAAGTTTGTTGCCTGATCACCCAGAGGTGAAAGGAGCTGATGCTTTGACTCAGCTTCCTGCTATTCCGTGAGAAACTCCACCGGAGGCTGGGGTAACAGGGGCATCTAGACCTAGACTGCCAAGCTCCTTCCGAACAATTTTTGTCTGATTATAGAATGGTCTGCTGGTCTGTGTTGGGAAGTATCCATCGTCCATGCACCATCTCCTCTGTCACTTCCCTCTCTCTTCTGATGGAACATCATATTCTCAGTGTCTCAGTTCCAAGTTTCAGCAGTCCTTGGCTCCTGCTCCCCATGTGGAAACAGCTACAGGGCACTGTAAAGTGATTTACCCCACAACGTGTGTGACCTCAGCCCCCTTGGTTCTAGTCCCATTTTTACCATGCGCACATTTCAGATGAAGAAACTAAGGCTCAAAGACGTTGTAACTTTCTGAAAACCATATTGCTAGTGCCTAGCAGAGAGACAATGCAAGCCAGGCCTCTGACTTCAACCGTTTGAGCCTCTTCCAGTGAGATCACCTCTCCTGAAATAAAATCAGCCTTATTTCTCCTCACAATCGTGTATGGTCCCTGGCTACCTCTTCAGCTGTATACATACCGTACTTTTTTTTTTTACTGTACTGCACACCAGCTAAACTGAACACTTTGCTGTTCTTCAGTTGCAGCTGTCACTTAGCTGACTTCGCCCTTTGATGGAATTATTCCTTCTCCTAAGAACCCACACTCACAACTTCCCTCACACCCAATGCATTTCCTGTGCTATGGAAGGCCTTCTAATTCTTCCCGGTCTTCTCAAATGTAACATTTGAATCTGCTCTTTATCCCACATCCATGGTTGTCTGGGTGAACCTTCCATGTAATCCTTATGAGTTCAAGATTCTTCATCTAACCATGGACACAGGGATTGATTGCTGAACATTTATAGATCTGAACTACAATTATGTTACTTTATTTCATTGTTATGATAGTTAAGAGGTGAGAGTAAATTTATATTGTAGTTTGACAAGACTGTTGGTCCAATATAGAGAAGCTCATGTATGTTTTGGCCCCCCATTCATGAAAACAATGTATTTTTTTGCTTCTTCACGGATTTCCTTCCTTAACCCTTTTTGTCTCCAGTTCTCTAAAAGTTCCTGATTCTTAGCTGAGAGAATTCAGAAAAATAATATATTGATACCATGTTTTGGTCAACTGGGAGAATACAGTATAACCCACTTTTCTGGGTTTCATTTGTAGTTATTAACAGCTTCAAAGTGTATGTTGTGAATTATAGTTTCAATAGAATGGACATATCGTGTCAAAGCACCAGAGATGGGTAACTAACTTGGCTATTTTATTATACAACTAAAGGAGAATGTAGTGCACAGCAATCGCTGTAAAGACCTTATGCTTCCAGCTTATTATATCTACGTGCTTTCCAAAAATAGTTAATTAAATGTTAAGAGAGATAGGTAGAACATCATGTTAAAAGTAGCAATCCTTTTAAGAAGAGAAATAATATTTCAGGATGGGAAGGAGATATTGTTTTGTATTTGCAGTAACCAGAAGCGCCTTCTAGCTGTGTCCTTGCGTGGTAGAACGGGGTGACCACCTCCCTTTGGCCTCTTTTATAACGATGCTGATTCCATTCATGAGGCCTCCGCCCTTATGACCTAATCACCTCCCAAGCTCACTTCCTCCAAATGCCATTGCCTTGGGGATTAGGATTTCAACCTGTGAATTTTGGTGGTTCAGAAGCGTTTAGACCATCGCACTCAGTCTCCTCATCTGTAAAATGGGGATAGAATCTACACCAATAAGGGAGCAGACAGTTTACAGGCACTGGGAGGTGTTTTACTCATTTAGTCTCCTCTGTGGATTAAAGGAGACTAAATACGTAAAACACCTCCCAGTGTCTCACCCAAGTCCCTGCTAAAAAAGAAGGACTGCTCTTCTTGCAAGTCCTCTGACCTAACTCTGCAAAGGGGAAACAAATAGCTCTTTAGTGTCATGCTTGCCACAGGGTAAGCCAGCAAATATAATTATGTAATGACTTTTTGACGCTTTTAAGTAAATTGCCTCTTATGAGAAATTTTGTAGTTTCCTTCTAAGTTTTCAAACACTAGTCAAATTTACTATTTTAATAAAAACTATAAAAGAATACAAAGTATCTCAATATTTTAAACTTTGATTTCATTTAAATTTTAAGGAGACCAAATATTGTGTATATATTTTTGCTGTAGGAAATACCACATAGATATTAATCATGGATCATGGGCATATTATGTATGACTGACATTGCACGTGAACTGTGATCGGCCTCATAGATGTCTTTTTTAATAAAAAATGGTTTTAATAAAAATATGCTCAGTACAAATTGGTAATATAAATATATGCCTGCATTTTTTTTTTTTTTTTTTTTTTTTTTTTTTTTTTTTTTTTTAGTGAACCAATTAGGAAGTGTAGTGTAGTATTTTCAGTGGGCTAATCTAAAAGATTTACTGAGAGAGAATGTTTTTAAAGCTAGATAAAATGATACAGCTAATACTTGCCAAATGCTTGGCAGTTAATAACCTTTAAATGAAGAATAAAAATACGCTTTGGGAGGCCGAGGGGGGTGGATCACTTGAGGCCAGGAGTTTGAGACGAGCCTGTCCAATGTGGTAAAACCCTGTCTCTACTAAGAATATAAAAGCCGAGTATGGTGGTGCATGCCTGTGGTCCTAGCTACTCGGGAGGCTGAGGCAGGAGGACTGCTTGAGCCCAGGAGGCAGAGGCTGCAGTGAACTGTGATCATGCCACTGCACTCCAGCCTGAGTGACAGAGTAAGACCCTGTCTCAATTTTTAAAAAATTCAGTAAAAGGATGAGTATTCAGAATATCTAACGAGCATTTACAAATCAGTAAGAACAAAGAACTATGGATACCAGCAAGAAATTTACCAAAGAAGTACAGCAACCATAGCATTTAGATCAATACAAAAAACAATCAGATTGGCACAGTGGAAAAGTTTGATAATATATAATGTTGACTGAGGTGTAGAAAAATGGATTCTTTTCTGATCAGAGTATAAACTGACTCAGCCACTTAAAAATGTATTTGTTACAATGTATCCTCGGGTTCAGCTATTTCACTTCACTGTGTCTACCCTAAAAGAACTCTTGTACTTATGCACAATGAGGCATGCCGGCATGCCGGTGTATATTCACTGCGGCATCACTTATTATCATGAGAAAGTGAAAGCAAACTAAGTGTCCGCTAAGACAGAAGTGGCTATGTAAACTACAGTGCATCCAGAACTCATAGTGGTCTTCAGTGGTCACAGAGAATGGGCTAGAACAGCGTATGTCGATAATAAACAATCTCCATGATAGACTGTGAAAAAAGTGAAAAAAAACAAATTGTACAACAGTTTGTGTGATGTGATGTGTCACCATTTGTTTACAAAGGAAAGGAAGGAAGGAGGGAGGAAAGAAGAGAGGAAGAGTGCAAGGGAGAAAGAGGAAAGGAGGAAGGGAGAACGGACAGACTACTATAGATTTTCCATAATAGTAGCTTTCAAACACTTGGAAATGACTGTCAATAGAAAACACATTTTATATCTTGACTGAGTGGACCCTTCCAATGTACTCTGAAATTTTAAAATCTAGTTCCAATTCATTTGACATCATTTTTCAAAATGCTGATCATGACTCATTAACATTGGCTTCAGTACTCAAGTATGGTTTGAAAAGTACCATTTTGAAGTATACATTTATGTACGTAAATGGATAGAAAAGTGAGTGGCAGTCAATACATCACAAGTTATTTCTGGGGAGGTGGCTGTGATGGATGGTGGCTTCTAGGAGCCTTGAATCTCATTTCTCATTTGTAATACTAACATTTTGTTTGTTTGCTTGCTTGTTTTATAGGGGCATGTGTAATTAAATATTTTTAACTTTATTTTTTAATAACTAAGTAATCAAAATTATCTCCAAAAGTCAAGGATGTTTTGGGATTGTAAGGGTAGTGGTCAAAAGGTCTCAAGAAAAATAATTTTTAAGTTAAAAAAATTGGATAGTTGATTAATTCAGAAGGCAGACATTCTAGCTAACTCTTTGTTTTTGTATTTAGGGCCACAGATGGACACATTCTTGTGGCAAGGTAGAGTCAAACCTATGTGATATCACATTCAAAATGTCATCACAGACCTAAGAACTCTCTGCCATGCTGTGAGATTTTAGCTCTTTACCTATGAATGTTACATCTAGAAATCAAAACATAAAGTAGTTTGTATAAAAATGATTTAAAAAAACCAAGCTCTCCATTTTCAGAAAATGCAAAGTTAATTTTTCTGTAGCAACATCAACTTGGTCATGTTACACAGTGTCTAGTATTTGGTTTGGGTCTAGACAAACAGTTATGTTTTAAGAATTATTTCTCCAAGAAGCACTACTGTAGAAAATATGGCATGTGTACCCATGACCATCTCCACAAGACGGAGCAGACAATCCAGCTCTCTGTTTTCTATTTTAGAGCTACATTAACTCTTTCTATTTTTATCCCAAGGGTATTTATTAAACCTCATATTAATAATCAAATAATTGATATTAAAAGGAGTAAACATTGTGTCCATGGGATATAGACTCTTTTAAGTTTCAAACATTTAAACAAGGTATTAATTGCAGATGAGCTAGAACTAGATTATTTCTTGTGCTAAATTATAAACTAACTCAGTAAAGATATCTGTAAAGAAAGCAGTATTTCTTTGAATGTTTATATTTTATTCTTTTTTGCATTTTGTGTCTTTATACATTTTCATATGCTTATAATAAAACAAGTTGACTCTTTTAAATGACTACATTGAATGTTCTCTTTAAATGTCTTGAAAACAAAATATTTATGGTAAAATATGCAAGCTTTCTCAGAAAGTGCTTATAAAAGAAGCATTTTTAAAAATGCTTAGCTGTTGTTAAAGCAATGACTATCTTCATGTTTGACCTCATAGTGGCTCTGTGTGAAGGGAAGAAAAGAGGGTCTTTGGAACTTTCAACTTTTTTTTCTTAAAGGAAATTGGCAAGAAAAGTTTTATTGCAGAAAGCACACTCTCGGTTAAGGGGAGGAAGGGAAAGAGAAAGAGAAGGAAGAGAAAGGAAGGAAGATAATGCACATCACATATCTGAAGTCTCTTTTTGTTTTATCCAGTGTGGTTCTGTGAGTGAAAAGAGGCAGAGGTGGCCTTGTAGGTAATCTGGAGACAAAAGCCATTCCTTTAAATAGTTTTATAGTCCTCAGGTTAAAAACAGACTGTTTGTGGCTATGACAGAGGATGCTGGGAAGGCAGCTAACATACAATTTGACACCAAATTAGTCTGAAAACTGTGAAGGTGGTGTGGCTGTATGATGAGAATTCAGGATAAATTATAAATGTGCTCCACTTAGACCTGGAGAGAAATCTAGGTGAAAATTATAATTTGTAATAATCAAAGGTTTGAAAGTTATTTAATTCTAGCTAAAAGAAATTTTCTTTTTTCGCTCTGTAAGAATGTCTATTCAGTGTATACATTTCATAGTTTTGATAAAATTAGTCTTAAAATATGTCATGGAGGGCATAATGAATTTAAAATTTAGAAGCATGAGGGCCTCTTAACTATACATGTCTGAAGCCTGGCTTTTCAGTAGCCACTGTATCTAAGGCACTGCTGACTCCTGATGGCAGCCTACTGTAATGCCAGTAAAATGTCCAAGCAATAAGCAGTCTTTCAGATGTTATTACAGGTAATATCATTGTGTTACTTAGAAGTCTGAGAAGTAGAAGGAAGATATTGTTTATTCCATGGCATAAAATACTGAAGTACTACAGGGTCTCTGCATATTGTCTCACTGATAAGGTGAAGTCTTTACTTTAAAATTATTGTTAGAATTTTACTTCATTTTTTCATTAATATAATGTTTGAAAGAGAACTTGACTAACTACAAAATTTATCACCCACAGCATCAGCAGGAATTGCTGTGTCCCAGAGGAAAGTACGTCAGATCAGCGATCCTATTCAGCAGATACTAATTCAGCTGCACAAAATAATCTATATCACACAGGTCAGTGTTCTAGCTTTTTATTTCTTTTTCATCTTAAATGCAAGTTTGGTGCTAATATTGCTGAAGAACTATTTTATAGGACTTTAAGTTGAGTACTTGTTCTTATCCTCCCCAACTACATACATGTGGGGACACTTTAGCAGCAGAGCTGGGAAGGTAGTAGGGTAAAAGAGCAAATATATAGGATTTTTCCTATGATTCCTAACATCCTCTCTTACTGTTAGTGCCCAACCAAAACCAAACTTCAACACAAATGGCCCTTCTGTAGGGGTGAAAGTGGAGACAGAGTTAGGATTCTTTGCTCGTAAGCAGCTTTACTATAGGAAAGAAAGAGGAAAATAGTGCCCACCCGTTAATTCTGAGGATGCTAGGTTGAAAGTAGGACCTTTCAGAGAGTGAAAGTCAAAACCACACAAATCCAGAGTTGTTAAAACTTTCTATTTGTCAATCTCAGTGCCTCCTAGCACTGAGAAAATAATGCTAAAAATGACTATTAATTATTGACAGAAATATGTCTAGAAATCAGCAACTTGAAGACTCTGTTATATATGGTTAATAAAAAAATTTTTTTTTTAGACAAAGAAGTGCAGAAGACCTTTGGACATGAAAGCCAACATTATTTTGAAGTCTAAAATTGTATATCTTTTGTGGTTTATTCATTCATTCACTCACTTGACATATAATTATTAGGTGCCTACTATGTGCCAGATGCTATTCTAGGGACTTGAGATACATCCACGAGCAAAACATAAACATCGTCTTGCTCTAGATTCAGAGAACCAATGGGGCATGCTGTCAGCTGCCAGTTGTGGCAATTCCAACTCAATATCCAGATACTGAAGAGAAATACCACAAGTTTAATTGACCAACTTGGCCCATTGGGCTCATAATCCATTTAACTAACCCCCATCCCTACCCAAAACATCCCAAAGCAAAAAAAATCATTAAAAATGGTGTGCCATAGTAATATTGTAAGACTCTAGGAATCTTGATGTCAATTTGCAACGAGTGTCTAGTATTCGCTGAAAGCCTGTGTATTTCCTTTTCCCCAGTAAACAGTCACTCTAGTAAATGGCTGCAATTCTCCTTTGGAGGAAGATTTATAGTGTGCACTTGTAGTAATGTTTCAGGGCCCTTCCTCAAGGGGTCCCAGCTTTCCACTTAATCAAGGGGCTTTGAGTCTTTGAATTGACTTGCATCTGGAAACTGTGTGAGAGGCTGTAACTCTCCACTGTAGCAATGGCAACTTAGGGCAGGTTTCTGTCTACCACACCTAGATATTCTTTTCTGTTAAACTGATCAAGGAATACTTTAATAGGCAGACCATCTGTTTCTTTTCCAGGAACACCCTAGTCAACTAACCACCACCAAAGATCTCTGTTGGTTAAGCATTCTAAATAATAGTGCCTCCCTGCTTCCCTTTATGAAAGATGCTCTCAGTTTGCTATTGGTGGTCAAGTGCTGTCAGTTGGCCCCTGCCAACTGGATACATTGAAATCATGTATCGTTTGGTGTCATACCTGGCCTCCAAAGGAGGGCAACCACAGGGCTTATCAAGGATGCTAGTGCTCTCCTCTCCAATGTATTTCTCAATGCCTTAGTGAAAGGAGTGGCTTCTGGATGTTCTTGCTGAATATGGTTGGGGAGTGGGTGTGCAAGTCACACATGGTAAATGTACCCCAATGAGCCCATCTCTCAGAGCCTTTGAATTCCCCCATCCACATGCCAGAGATGCTCTGACATTTTACCCTCATCAAACACAGACCATGGTTAAGTACAAGTTTTAGTCAAACAACCAGTTAAACTACCTCCAGCTGCATGAACTAACACGTGAAATCTGGAATCTCTAGTACGTGCACCCATATCAATGAATTCAGCCTGATGTAGTGCTATAGGTTTTACCCTTCCCGGCCTATCCTTCTTAGAATCTACTCCTGCACGTGTTCTCTGGGTTGCTACTGAAATGTAATAGCAAAATCTTGTAATTCTTTTCCTATTTCCTACTGGGTCACAGTTTATACTAATTCCCCTGGATCATATTGAAATAGGACCCTAGTTATGGATTTGATCCTCATTGTGTTGGGTCTCATGAGGAAATGAACATCCCTTTTAAAGACATTTGTCCTACATTAGGTTATCATAGGGTTTTCAAGCAAAGAAAGGCTCATCTTTTCAGGCCCAGAATGGCAAGCTATTTTTAATTGCTATGAAGGCTCAGAGTGACCTTGGTTTCAGGATTGTTAGTTTTACTTGGGTGGTCTCAACAATATGTTCCTATTCCAAGTTTTAGAATTCTTTTTTTCCTAACTTTCACATGAGAAATTTGATAACATGTGACTTCATCCGACCTTGTAATTTAGTAAGCTGCTCAATTAAGTTTCGATTATCAGCCATATCAGCACTGTAGCAGAACAAAGCAATGGATTCTTTTAGGGCTATCATGGGATCTTTCCATGTTTCAGACCATGACTTGAACTGAGCTGTAAAGGACCCAAGCTTGTCATTTTCTTTCTGTAAGTGCTCCAGTGCATTCAGAAGAATCCATTCTGTGCTGTAGTCCTGTGTCCTTCATTACTGTGTGCCAGTCAAGAACAGCAGCTATTTGGGCTTCCAAGGCACCTGCTTCAGTTGGCACTTCATCAGGATGATAACCTGATTAATTGTGATGCAACTGCATGCCATGGATTACTAGCATCCCATGTCCTATTGGCAACAAGCAAAGGAACAAACAAAACTCAGCACTGGACTCAGTTCCAAGGGCACAATCAAACCAATTCCCAAATCCTATCTGTATGGGCTCTTCTGAGACATTCCTAAAACCTGTATCTGTCTCAGTGAGGGTCTAGTCAGAAACCATACCATAATTTCAACAGGGAAGGTTTAATATAAAGAATTATTAACTATGATGAGTATTATCTACTAGGGAGGGGAAGAGAAATCTAAAGAATGTAGGAAGAGCACATAAAGAAGTCACAACTTCTAGGGCTGAGGCAGAGCATCCAAGAAAGGAACGAATGTAGAAGTAGACACTCCCACGCTGGGTCGAAGTCCTGACCTTACTGCAAAGATCAGAAAAATTAGTAAGGTGCTATGCTGGAGAAACCTGAAGCCAAGTGTCCCTCTGGGGGACCTGGGCAAGCCCTCCACAGTGAGGTACTATGCCCTGGAACTTGCTGGGAATCAGCACTTGCGGGTGTTGTGCTGGGTAGCACCCTCCATGGGACCAGCGGAGGCCACCCCGAGTTAGATGTTGCTCCATGGAATTCTCTGGGGAGCTACCCGCAGAGTTGATACCACTGGATCTGACTGGGGGTTAGCACCAACCTCTCGGGGTCCTACCTGTGCTGTTTACTATGAGCTGCCGCAGAAAGGCAACGCAGGAGCATCACTGGAGCCAGGAAACAAGATCCATCCTCCTCCAGCATCCCTCCAGGGCTCTCTTGTGATACAGCTTAGCATCCTGCCAGATGGCAAGGGAGAAATGTTCCAGTATCACAGGCTGGATAAGCTGACAGGCTGCTTACTGGCACACTTAACCTAGGGGACTAGACAAGGAACTGCCTTCTTTGGTGTCTCCGTACCTCTGAGTTCTCATTGCTTTCCCTTTAGCCTGGGTAGTCTTTAAGCCTGGGGCTGAGTAGCCTGGGTCTTATCTGTCAAGTTTTATCCAAACTCTGGTGCTCTTTTTTCTTTCCCGATGGCTGCCTTTTTGAGATGCAGGAGTCTAAAACTGATTACTTTTCTATTTTCTGCTGTCAAGCTTTCTCTTAGGCAATGACAGAATTGTCTAACTAATTACATAAAAGAGGGTGACGGTGTACAGGGAAATATTGGGGGAAGCTTGATTAATACATCAAAATATAATCTGCCATATCTGTATTGAGTAAAGTGATTATATTAATGCACGTCCATTTAAATACTGATATAGAAATATGGAAAAAGCATTCTTAACTTTAGTGTTATGGAAATAACTTTAAATAGCTTTTAGTTCTCTTAACTATTAACTATTAAATTGAGAGAAATATCCTTTGAAATTTAAATATAATTTTCATATGCCTGTCTTGCTAATTTTTATGTAATAAAAACTTTTTTATATTTGCCATTTTCTTATTGGATTTCAAAGTAGTTTAAAGCAAGAGTAAAACTATTATAAATATCTTATTATTATGCTCTTGAACTGCCAGTGTAACAAATGATTTCATATTTTTTGGCAGAATGGCATTCCTTGCTACAAGTTCAAATATGACTATTGTGATGTTTAAAATGTATTTCCAGAATACTCTGAAGTTTGTGACATTGCACATAGTCAGGAATGGTTCCTCTTTGAGGAACTTTAACTTACAGTGCTAAGCAAAGTCAATGACTTCCAAATAAAAAAGAAAAATACCCGTAAATATTATACTAGTGTATTTGCTATAGGTTAAAGACCAAGATGAGTTTTCTAACTCTGCTAATTGCAAAGGAAGACTGAAAGTAAGAATGAATTGGAAAAACAAACAAAAAGACAGTTTTTTCACATATTTATTTACTAGTCAGACTCTCCCAGACTTACACTTGGTAGCTGCCCTGAACTGAGGGGCTGCATATCTCCTGACAACCAGCAGATGAACTTACGAGGAAAACTTCTTACTTTTGGTTGTTGGTGACCTTTCCTGTCTGCACTGATGGAGACAGATCAGTGAAAATCATCTAAAAGCAACTATTTTATAAGGCAGGATGTTAAAATCCTTACCTTGCTTTCTTACTGACTTGACCTCTGTTTTTATCAAAACTGAAATGGTCATCTTAAGACCAGCAAGCTAAGAATGAAATCAGTGGTTTATTTCTATTTCTGGAGCCCCAAATCTACCTTTGGGCATATAAGGTGACTAAAGTACGTATGTCACCTTTTAGTGTGAGTCTTTATGTGTTATTGCTTAGGACATACCTGCACAGCCCAAAGAAGGACTGGATTTAACTTTATACTTAACATTTAAATTGTTTTGTTAAACAGATGCTTTGAAAATCAGGATATATAGCATCTTTTAAAAAATAAACATCAGGACTGGGCGCAGTGGCTCACGCCTATAATCCCAGCACTTTGGGAGGCCGAGGTGGGTGGATCATGAGGTCAGGAGATCGAGACCATCCTGGCTAACATGGTGAAACCCTGTCTCTACTAAAAATACAAAAAATTAGCCGAATGTGGTGGTGGGAGCCTGTAGTCCTAGCTACTCGGGAGGCTGAGGCAGGAGAATGGCGTGAAACTGGAAAGTGGAGCTTGCAGTGAGCCGAGATGGTGCCACTGCACTCCAGCCTGGGCGACAAAGTGAGACTCCGTCTCAAAAAAAAAAAAAAAAATCAAACATTGGTCTCCTAGAGAACAGGCAAACCATTTTTCTGAAGCGCCTTTGGATTGCCCATCTTCACAACCACAGTTATTGCCAATGGAAAAAATGTGGTTCGGAATAGCAACGTGTTGTCCTCCAATGAAAATTATGCTACTGACTGTCATTGGTGAAACGTTCTGTGTTTTTACAGCAGTAGTGATGGATAAGACTAGAACCACCCACACCTGCTCATTTGGATCTCCTGTACTAATGGCAAGGGTGACCAAGATTTAACAGAATGAGATATTTAGGGTAGTTATATTTCTTAAATTGACTCCCATTTTCAGGTTTTGTAAATTCTAAGAGAAGTGTTATGTTTTGTGTATTTAGTTTGATGACAGTCTTTGAACATTCTTTTTTAGCATTTAAGGAAATATCTTCTTAAGCAGTAATGTCAAAATAACTTTTTAAAAAATAGAATTAGGTACTAACTTAAGTATCAAATGGAGTCCTGTGAGCAATGGATAGTCTTCTGATGTATTCTTGGAGATACTAGAGAATATAGAAATTTCTTTTAAAAGAATCCATATATTCTTCCACATATAGAAATCTATATATTCTATTCCAATATTAGCATTATACAAGTTTGAGAAAACCTAGTATAAAACATGCAGATCGGTTTTCATTATTTTGTTACTTTGTGTAGTACAGTAAAAAGAAGCAAACAAAAGCCAAGCTTTTAGGTATGTGACTTTGAGGAAGTAATTATCTTTTTAAGAATCAGTTTCTTCATTTGTAAGATGGGGGAGTTTATGAGACTATTTGCCTCAAATGAAATAAAGTATGTAAAAGTATTTGTTTATTTGTTTCTTTATTGGAGATGGATCTTGCCATGTTGCTTAAGGCTGGTCTTGAACTCTACTGGGCTCAAGCGTTCCTCCCACCTTTGCCTCCCAAAGTGCTGGGAATACAGGCATGAACCACCGTGCCTGGTTGAAAATGTTTCTAAACTATAAAGTGCTGTCCTACAGTAATGCTAGTTGTGGTGGCATCTGTTCTAGAATAATGGCTGTGCTAGAAGGCACTGCTCAGAAAGTATTCTCGCATGTTACATAATGTTTTTAAGCTCTGACTTCCTCACCTATAAAATAGTACTTGCTTTTTAAGTTTGTCGTGGAGAAAAAAGTGAGACTGCACATAAATGAGTAGTCATAGTGTCTGGCTCAAATGGATCATAGATATTAATATTCTATTCTTAGTATTATAGTCCTTATATATTATTATGTTTATATCACCTGCAATTAAGCTATGCATGAGTCATTATTTTGTGTAAAATTTTAAATTCTTGCATGAAAGCTTTAAAGATGGGGTGCTGTCCATTGTGATAATTATTCCAGTAAGATCAATAGCTTTCTAATATATATGCAGCTTAAGCTGACTGAATGTTAACTTACTCAAATGAGTTTTTGAGGCTTAATTCAGGCCATCAGGAGCAGTAAAAACAATAAAAACAATCGTAAGTTAACTAGAGGCTTCTCAAGTTAAATAAATCGCAAAAATTCTCAGAGTACCTGAATTAATAATCTGATACTCATAGCTTCCAGTGGTGGGTTAAGTCCGCTTTGAAGGAATCTATCATCCCACTGGTGTTTCAGACTTTCAAAAGTTAGTCATAGCAGAGAAGGCTCCCTGCCTTTCTGTTTGACAGCCCCTTGCAGTCAGCTGGGCAGCAACTAGAGGGTTCTAGGCCAACACTGCTCTCTGGTGTTTGGTTTGGGGAAGTGGCAACTTTTGGTGCATTACAAAAGGGAATTCAACCTGTGCTCTGTCCAGGTACTTTCTGGTCCCCTCATCACTCCATCCCATCTTCCTACTAGAAAAATACATGCACATGCTCCTCACCTTCATGTCTGTTTCTATTCTAAGTTAAATTCATTTCTCTTTTGCTATTCTCTCTCACACACATATGTCATTTATACTCATTTTCCTTCTCATCTTTCTTCGATTTGCTCCTTAATGCTGAGAAATCTCTCTCTCCCTGCACCCTCCTTCCTCTCTCTTCTTTCTCTCTCTTCCACATTTTTTAAATTTCCTCCTTTCATTTCATGTGAAAGGACAATAACAATTATGACTAATTGCTGGGAGTAGATGGAGGAATCCCATCTGGATTAAGGCAAAAGGAAGCTATAATATTGACATGAAAAAAGGTCAGTGCTGCCAACCTACAAAACATTTCAAAGTACACTGAAGTGCTTCAGTATCTCCCGAAGAGTCTTATTTCCTCACTAATTAAACTTATTTAGACTCAAACACTAGGATCAAAGACACATTTTTTATTTTTTTGAGATGGAGTTTCTCTCTCATTGCCCAGGCTGGAGTGCAATGGCACGATCTTGGTTCATCACAACCCCTACCTCCCAGGTTCAAGCAACTCTCCTGCCTCAGCCTCCCGAATAGCTGGGATTACAGGCATGCATCACCATGCCTGGCTAATTTTGTATTTTTAGTAGAGATGGGGTTTCTCCATGTTGGTCAGGCTAGTCTCGAACTCCTCATGTCAGGTGATCCGCCTGCCTCGGCCTCCCAAAGTGCTGGGATTACAGGCGTGAGCCACTGCACCCGGCCAAAGATACATTTTTAAAACATTTTCAACTGAATTATTTTCCTGTTTTATATAATTACGGTACTTCATAATGGGCCCTACATTCTACTGTGTTTGGGATGATGAAATGTTTTTATTTGGTCATGCAATCAGCATTGTGAGCCCCTCCCTGTAGGCCCTATTCTTTGCTCTGCCATTATCTTTTATATGTCCTCCTGTCTCACAAAACTTGAGTAAATAGGATAAGGTAAGTTATGCTGCAAGAACAGTTACACCCTGAAATTCCTTGATTTGACACAATAGAGGTTTATTTCTTACTCAGTTCCAGTTGGGCTGCTCAGGTGGCCCTGTTCCTTCTTGTGGCTGCGTGGTCAGAATAGGATGGTAATGCCAAGCTCCTTGCCGTAGGGAGGACAGAGGTGGAGAAAACACACTGACTTTGAATTGCCTTATCCTCAGAGTGACACACATCATTTTTATTGGCCAAAAGTAGTCACGTGGTACCAACTAAACCTGTAAGGGAGCCTAGAAAAGGTAATAATTATTTCTGATACATTCTTCTTTCTTTTGATCTGAGCTTTGAATTATATTCTTGTTTAACATGGAGATCTCTTACTATCACATTTTCCTTTCCACTTAGCCATCTTTATTCTGACTGGTTCCTCTTTCTCTCCCTTCAAGTTCTCTCCATAATTTAAATAAAACCAAATATTATTTCCACTCTGAGACCCTTTTAATTCTGACCCAATTTCTTTTCTATTATTCTTCTTCTAAATGTCACTTCACCTTTCTGTGCTTTCCAGGACTTTTGATTTTCTTGTAGAGATCCAACCTACAAAGCATGACAAATCATTTTTTTAATCCCCATTTTTTTTTGTTACTATGTTTTCTAGGGTCCTACCATGACTTTCTACTACTCACTTACTAAATGTAACTCATCCTGGTCTGGTCTTAATATATACTAATCTATCCTCTCTTTCTTCTGGAATGATTGGTACCTAAATCTGACCTCACTGCAGCTGAATTTTCAGGAGCACTCCCAGACAGGCATCTGACTGTATATACTACTAATGCAGATATGTGTTTCTTGGTCCAAAGTGTCAGATCCTGTAGTACCACAGCTACAGTGTTTGGCATGGTTCTGGCCATATTATAAGCACATCTGATAAAAGTGCATCATTCTGTGTCAAGGCTCTTCTTCACAAAATTCAATATACATGTACAATTAACAAATAATTTGTTATATGAACAATAATATCAATCAACGAAGAAACAAGGTAAATGGAAGCAGCCATTTGAAAAAGAGCAAAATAATATATTCCTTCTGAATTGCAGGGTAAGAAATTATAGCATCTAGTCATGCTACTTGCAGTAAAATTTAAATTCTTATGTAGTCCTATTGAGTGAATATTGTTACATGGGCCCTCAGCGAATGCTTTTTCAGTCAGCTGTGTAGTGTTAACAATTTGTTTACAATGATTGTTTTCTTATTTTGTGCAGCTTCCTCCAGCTTTGCACCACAATTTGAAAAGAAGGGTTATAGAGAGATTCAAGAAATCCCTCTTCGGCCAGCATAGTAACCCTTGTAATTTGAAATCTGAAATTAAAAGGTATGGTATTCTTTATATAGGAATTCTTTTGCTGAAAATAACACATCATAAGAGGTACATTTTGTACCTCCTTTACTTCATTTTTTAAGCTCTATCCTCTATTAAAGTTTCTTATTGCTGCTTTGGATACTAAATTGAGGATATGTCTTTGCTTCTGATTTTCTCTATTTCTGTGGCCCCTATTTTAGATAGTAAATAAAATACTTTTTTAGTATTTTGTATGTGTTCCTAAGAAAAGTAATATTTAATTTGAAATGTGTATATTTTAGCCTCTTCTAGAGGATTACATTCTGATATTTGATTAGAATAATCTTCAATAAGCTCCAGCACTGAGATTTGTCACTCTGAAAAAGTCATTTATCCATCTGGGTCCATTGATTTTTATTATCTAGGAAAGCTGACTGAACTATTTCTAAGGTTCTTTCCATCTTAGGTATTCTACAACCTTCTAGACCTTAGATACTAGCAGACATTTCTATACATATGTATAGAAACTAAACAAAAAAAAGACTAAATCCACTGGGCAGAAAGAAAATAGTTTACCTCTGGTTAACAAAACTTGATATTGGAAAATCCCTTTGTCCTGGTTGGTAGCCCTTTCAGTGCAGCCCCTGGAAGTGACCGTAAGCTCCCCTGAAAGGCCCAAGGTACAAGCAATTCAGGCCCACCTACATGAAGACAATTAGTACCACTCCAATTTCATGGTTTTAAAAAAAGTTTTATCATATTTTTAAATGGTTAGCATAGTCATGCTGCCAGTGAACTTTTCCTTTAAGGTTTCACTTTCCCTTAACGCATCAAAGCTTAAGCATAAACTTACTCATTATTTAGAAAATATGATAGGCTCTTTGATAAGAAATGCAAACAGCATGCTTTAGCTTTGTTGTCTCACATCACTGGTATCTGCACATACACCAAAAACAGATGGGGGAAAAAGACACAGCTGCAGGTAAACAAAACACAAACCCTACTCCATCAGAGATTAGAGAGTAAGGTTTCTTTCCTGGGTTGTGTTGGCAAATAGGGCCAAGAAACAAAGCTAACCGAGATCAAAGCAGTAGAAGAGTCTTCAGATATTTATCTTATGATATTTATATATTGTATCATAATAAATACATTTTTAGAAGACAAAAGTTTAACTCTCCCATGAAAAGATAACGTGTTGCTTGGTTTTTTATTCTTATTAAGGTCGTATAACCCTTATTCTTATTTTTTATTCTTATTAAGGTCAGAATAATCTGGTTTGTGCATAGACTTATTTTAACAGAAATCCTAGTTTTATGAGATGAAAGCATCTGCTACAAACTGTCTGAGACATAAAGGTGGCTTCAACTCCCACTGAGTGATTTTCCATCAGTGCTTCTCTTTTATTTTCTCTTTTATTACTTATATTTTTGGTTTTGCATCTCTTCCTCACTTTCTTTCCTCTCCTCATAGAGAAGATTTTGTTTGTTTGTTAAATTCCCCCACCCACTCCTTGTCTTCCTTCCTGTGTATTGTGGCAGCATCTCTCATTAGGGCATTTACCTTCTGATACACCTCGTCTGGGAAAATTAAAACAGGAATTGATGGGGTGGTAGTGGATGTTTGGGAAGCATGGGTGAGAGAACCCTCAGGAATAGACTCATCCTTATTATTAACTTGTTTAAGAGGCAGGTTATACTCTCCTATAAAGACTGCCATGGTTCTCTTCTCTGATATTACAAGCTCATGGTGGTCTATGGGACATCTAGTATGGACCTTTAGGTAGGAAAAGGCTCTATATATTGTTTTAGGGCTTTAAAATTGGGGAAGGAGAACATTCTGCTCCCAGGTTCAGCTCATGATCAACAGAGGTGTGGTTCCATTCCTCTACAGGCAGCTTCAGGCTTGCACCATCTCCCCATGAAGTTGGATGATAACTTCATGGGGGTGTATCCTCCTAGTCAGAGAGTCAGGCCTCCTGTGTGCTAAAGAAATGTCCAGCTTGGGATGTTAAAACACTTCCTATTCTTTACCACCGAACTGAGAAAAATAGCTCTGACAAAAAAACCTTTCTTAATTTTCCCTGTCCAGAATTAATCTTACCTTTATGAGTGAAATCCACTTTTTCACCTGTATTATTGTGTTTTAAATAGCTTTTTATCTACCTTACATTTCTGTTTCCCCCAAAGTTAGTTGAGTATGTCTTATTTATCTTTGATTCCCCAGGGCCTTGCACAGTGCCTGGCATGTGGTAGGCACTTAATGTTTAATAATTGGAGATAGGATACATAACACATTAATATATATTCTGTATAATATATTATATAGTTGTTCTATTCTTTATTGGTATGCTGATAAAATATATTCATATATGTAGCTTTCCTGCCCTCATCTAAACTTAAATGAGAAGAGTTTGTGACCTCCATTTTTATCCCCTTTCTGGTGTAATCTTTTGATAGCAACAACTTTTGTTCATAAATGCATTTTTCTTTCCCTGTATAACCATAGAGGAGTGGCCAATTAGCCTTTGACTGACACAGTCACCCCATACCAGGGCCATAGGAGCAGTAGGTGGTGACAGACCATAAATGCACTTGATTTCCACCTTTCTCGCTGAAACTTCTAAAATCCATGGGCCCTGTGTCTCTAGTTTGAAGAAGCCATTATGGGATGATTGTGCCTACTTATTAATAGCCTAAGACCCAGAAGGATACAGAAGATTCAAAAAGTGCAAAAGCCCTTTTCTAAGAAATTAAGCTTGTTATTTATATCTCACCTAAGCTGGTCTTCAATCCAGTCTGCTCAATCTTGGCTAGAATTGTGAGGGGAGTAAAGCAACCAACTAATTGTATAGGTATCTTTGGGAACTAGGATTTTCAGCATGGAGGAAAGGCGAAACAGAAACAAGATAGAAGAGATTCATTTAAATTGGAATTAGAAGTATCAGTATGAATGAATATGGGTTTCATGATAAATCTCATCTATTAAAAAATATACACATTTCCTAATATTTTCATTGAAATAGTCTAGAAACTAATCAAGTAGCAATGAGCTCCTCCACTCATGACTCCTTGGGGATATAGCTGATTTTGTTCTAGAGCAGGAACTGTACAAGATTAGACTGGAATATTTGGACATACAGATAGCATAGGAAGGATGGTATCAAGGACTACTGAGGGTATATCAAAAGTTCTCAGGAGTCAAATTGAAGAGGCTCTCACTGGCTATCTATGGGATAATTGGAACATCAATAAGAATAATAACCACAGTGGATTGAAAGCATTAAATAAGGTTTAAACCCAAGATGCTAAGTAACCAACTTAATATATTGAAAATTGTTTACATAGGAAAGAAGAAAACTTTTATTCTGCCTTTCCTTTATGAATTATATCCCATGTTAACAAAATCATTGAGAGGGAAAGTTTATCATTATAGAAGTACTTAAGCTAAGTACTTTGGAAGATGCTAAGTAACCAACTTAATATATTGAAAATTGTTTACATAGGAAAGAAGAAAGCTTTTATTCTGCCTTTCCTTTATGAATTATATCCCATGTTAACAAAATCATTGAGAGGGAAAGTTTCTCATTATAGAAGTACTTAAGCTAATAAGTGCCAAAGGGATAAAGAATATTCCCGTTTTGCATTCCCTATTGAAATGATAGCATCTAGATATGATCACCAATGGGGGTCAACGTCACGAGAAGGGCAGTCAGGCATTATATGCCACCTGATGAGGGTGTGCAGCACTGTCTATGAAATATTCTTGCTAAAAGCTTGAATCTACATCTGATTAAGCCCGTAGATTAGAAGTCAGCAAATTACAGCCCTCAGGCCAATCATTTCTGATGCCTGTGTTTGTAAATAAAGTGTTGTTGGAACACAACCACAGAGGTTCACTTAATACTGTCTATGGCTGCTTTTGTTTACAAAGTTGAATAGTGGTTACAGAGACCATATGGCTGGAGCACCAAAAATACTTACTGTCTGATCCTTTACAGAGAAAGTTTGTCAGTCTCTGCTCTGGATCTCGCTACCTACTTGCAGCAAATACAGGGGACAAGAGAACGTGTTTAATGACATCATGGGGATAATCAGCACAATCCAGCTAGGAAATCCATAGGAAAAGTGACCTGTTTTCTTCAATAAATAAATTTCAGGAAGAGGGGAGGAGGACAGAAGAAGGAAAGAAAAGGGAGAGAAAAAGTGTGGAGAAGAGGAGAGGGATTGCCTGTAAAGAACAAAGCATTTTAGGGAAAATAACCACTTGCAATATATGGAATTATTTCTTCCTGACTTAAACATAGAAACCCTAAAAATATTTGAAATATATATTTACAAGAAAGTTGGGAAAATTAAAACATTGATTATGTATTTGTTAGAGAGTCATGCACCACATAATGATGTTTTGGTCAGTGACAGATTGGATATATGACAGTGGTTTCACAAGATTATAATAACATAATTTTACTGTACCTTTTCTATGCTCAAGTATGTTTAGACACATTACCATTGTGTTACAGTTGCCTAGAGTATTTAACACAGTAAAATGCACAGTTTTGTAGCATAGGAACAACAGGCTCCTGTTGCTCCTATAGCTAGCATATAGCCTAGGTGTGTAGTAGGCCGTACTATCTAGTTTTGTGTAAATACACTCTATGATGTTTGCACAATGACGAAATTGCCTAATGATGTGTTTCTCAGAACAGATTTCTGTTGTTAAGCCGTGCATGACAGTGTTCAGGAATCATAACCTCTTAGGTGAGATAATTATATTGTGGTTTTGTTTTTTAAAAAAGAATTCCATCTTTTTTAAAGAGCCATGCTGAAATATTATGGATAGTATGATATGTTGTACAGGATTTGCTTTCCAATTCTTGAGAGTGAGACAAGGTAGGAAGGGAAGTGGGGGAGATTTAAATGAAGCAAGATTGAACATATTTTAACTGGGTAATGGTTACGTGGAATTCATTGAATTGTTATCTTTACTTTTGTCAATGTTTGAAATTTTTTATAATAAAAATATTTATGAGTTTTTTGTTTGTTTTAGTGTATTCCAGGCTTCTCTTAGATCAATAATTGGGCATTAGCATTTTGAAAACAGCTCTCCCATCAAAGCTGCCAGTTAGAATTGGACAGGTTATGTTCTGTTCAAGAGCATCTGGATGAAGAGACTGACTGGGGTTGCGTCGTCTGGAAGAAATTTTTCTAATTTGCACTAAGACACAATAGGGGTAGTTGGTTCTCTAGGAGTTGGATTAAGGTTTTTTTCTCCCAGGTGATTCTAATTTGCAGCCAAGGGTGAGAATCAGTGGCCTGATAGGATCAGTGTTTCTCACATTTTATTGTGTATATCAATCATCTGGGGATCTTGTTAATGTGTGGATTCTGATTCAGTAGGTCTGGGGAAGGGTGGAGATTGTGCTCTTCCAATCATCTTCCAGGTGATGGCTGCTGCTGCTGCTGATCCAAGGACACACTTTGAGTGGCAAAGCTATAAAATATAGTACCTGCCCACAGTGAACTTGTGGTATATCCAACAGGCTTGAGACTTTTTATTAGAAAGACAGATTGTCTAATAGGCCAAATATTTATCCAGATGCATTTGTATCCTGGACCCAAGATTCTGCATTTCTATCTAGTTCCTAGATGTTACTAATGCTGTAATTCTATAGATCACGCTTTTGATAAGAAAGCCCAGACAAAACCCAGTATTATTTTCCCTGTGTTATTACCCAGATTGCTTCCTGTAGGCATGGGCCTTTCTGACATTTCTATTTAGTTCCTAATCTCTGCTTCAATGCAGATCAGCAAGGTCAAGTTTGCTTTATTTGGCAGCTGGCACTTTCTTTCATTCCTCACTCCAGGTTTTCAGCTCTTTTCCAAGTGGGCAGATCGCTTAGGTCCTCAGACTTTAATTAATGGCTCTTTATGCATATAATAATCATGACTTAGATTTGCACAACTCTTATTAGGGCTCCATGGAGGCATTGTGAATCAGCAGTGCCCAGCAGCAACCTGTTTTGAACAAACTGAGAAGCTCCTATAGCAGGGCTCTCCTGCCCAGCCAGGTCAAGCCACCAATCACTCTTCCTTGACATCACCTTCAGTGTTGAGTCAAGGTCCTGGGAGGATGAGCTCCTGGTTGTAAGCAGTGTAAAACAGTGGTTTTCCAGTCTTCTTTTAGTTTTGGAATTTTCTGTTAGAACACAATCCTTGCTGGAAATGTAAACACCACAGCAACAAGAATACTTTTGGCAGAAAGGGGGATGAGGGTGAGGTGTACATCCCTGGGGCTTAGAAAGTGTGGTGGAGCCAGTGATGGGCCATGCATATGTGGGTCCACATGCAAATGTACATTTGTGTGTGTATGTGTAAGAAAATAGTAAGTAGGAATACTATACATTTTTGTTAATGAAATGTCCCATAGAAAGCTAATAAAAACTCATATAGAGAAGCTATAGGTTAGAAAAGATTAAAAAAATTAGGCAATATGTTTTGTCTTATAATAGTGCAGTTCAGTCAAAGAAGATAAGGAAAATCTGAGGGAAGTAAGACCAGAAGACTGGCGAGCGCAGAGTGATGAAATGTGTTGAAAATTTTCTCACTTCTGGCACCTAATTTTATTTATGTTTGGCTCAGTTTCCTTCAGAGTTCGACCTCAGTTCATTAGATTCCCCAATATTGTGTGTAGTTGTTCCACAGCAGGGATAGCCCTATTTTATCATATGAAAAAGATGTAGTTTGGGAAATTTAATAAAGATTACATGTATAGTTTCTTTCTTTCTTTTTTTTTTTCTATTTAGGTTTTGCCTAAAAAGTACTATATTCTCAATTTTCTCAATTGACCAAATAAATGATAAAATTGCTCAATACTTTCTCAAAAACCAGTGCTTTTTGGCGGGGAGAGGTAGTAACAATGATACAGTCTTTTCTCCTTAATATATTTACTTAGTTTAGTTCAAAAGTATATTCAGTCATTTGCTCTTTAGAACTGTAGGTGTCTTTTCAGAGCAGGAGGGCCCTGTTATGTCAGCTCAGGAGACTCTTACACATTCTTTCAAACAGTTAGAATGCTAAAAAGGAGGAACAGCTATAAGCTGAATGCTCATGAGGCAAAAAAGGGCTCACACAACACTGGCACTGGACTACTGAACCATCTCGTGGCCTCATCCAGCCACTGGGGACTCTGCTTAAAGATGTTCTGCTGTATCCTCCATATTTCTACCTGCTGGGTGAACATTTACTTTGCCATCTGGCATGTCTGGAATTAGACTCATCACCTTCTCCTCCCTTCCTGTGTCCACGGTCAGTTTCCTTGAAAGCATCAGTTTTCCTTCAGCTCATTCTTTAAACCTTGTGCTTTTTCACCTGCTCTGCTTCATTTCTTTTACCCCCTAAGTCATTAATGCCTGAGTAGTCTGTAGTCTCTAAGGTTCTGACCTTTGATGTAAGACAGCCCTAGCTTCTGGCCCTGGTTCTGCCCCTTAATAGGTATGTTTCTTGTGTAAATTACTTTCCTTCTCCATTTCCTTGTTTGTAAAAGGGGGTAATACTTGCCTTAGAAGGTAGTTGTAAGAATCAAATGTAATATCTAATGTGTCTGGAGTGTTGTAAATATTCAATACATGTCAATTAGTGCTACTGTTGTTGTTAAACAAGAATATTCAGTCTTCCATATCCATTCCTTCCTTTGGTTGCCATCTAGTCCAAGCTCTGGGCCCTTCTCTCTTGCAATAGTGTCATAGCTTCTTTGCTGATTTTCTTGTTCTCCAGTCTATCTTGTCAGACTAATAGTTATTAAGCATTTTTTTATTAGCATACTCAAAAACCTTAGTAGATTCCTGTTGTCTGTCTCATCATCTAAACTCTGGGATCCCACTTTCCAGGCCCCCCTTATTTGTAGGAGCCTCTTCATAGTCTGCCTGCATTCACCCTGATGTTCCCAACCCCGCTTAAACTGTTTTGTGTATTACATCCAGGATGAACCTTTCAAAACAGATCATGTCACACTCATACACACACACACAACACAGGAAATCCTTAAGGAACTCAGTATAAAATTCCAAAATCAGGTCCAACTCCTGCCTTTCTGTTCACCCTCATCTCGTATCACTCTTGCCTCCTGCTGTCTCCACATCAGCCACCAGGCCCTTCCTATAATGTGTTTATCTAGCATGCTGCTTCCTTCATAGTCTTGTACATGCTTTTTGTTCTGCCTGTAATGTTCTTCTCACCCCATCTACTCATTCTTACAGCTCTTGGCATAAATGTCACTTTTTCATGGAAGCCTTTGCTGACTGAGTCAAATCTATCTGCTACCTCCTAAAACCACAAACCTATTTTTCAATGCATTTAGAACAGTTGC
>NW_016804136.1:273114-281362 GCF_001698545.2 Rhinopithecus bieti | reverse complement strand
GGCCGGGTGCGGTGGCTCAAGCCTGTAATCCCAGCACTTTGGGAGGCCGAGACGGGCGGATCACGAGGTCAGGAGATCGAGACCATCCTGGCTAACCCAGTGAAACCCCGTCTCTACTAAAAATACAAAAAACTAGCTGGGCGAGGTGGCGGGCGCCTGTAGTCCCAGCTACTCCGGAGGCTGAGGCAGGAGAATGGCATGAACCTGGGAGGCGGAGCTTGCAGTGAGCTGAGATCCGGCCACTGCACTCCAGCCCGGGCGACAGAGTGAGACTCCGTCTCAAAATAAATAAATAAATAAATAAAATAAAATAAAATAGAACAGTTGCAATTTTACGTGTATCTAGGTGGATATTTCACAGACATATTTCTCCCTAAGTAGTTAGCGAACTCCAGGAGTATAATTTTTGGCCATCAGTGGGTTTTTTCATTGTTTGGATCTGTGCTTGGCACAAAATAATTGGTTAAAAATACTAAATTAATGAATGGAACTTGTTTTCCTCATTTCATCATGAATACGGGCATTCATGATGAAATGAAGAAATTCACAGAATCATGTCATCTCTCTTTCATCATTTTTCCATTAATATGCAATGCCTAACCTTTACCTCCAAGTTCCCTGCTACCTGGAACATCCACTTTGATTGCTATGATTTACCTAAATTTATCCTTCAAAGATCAGCTCCAGTGTTTCTTCTATAGAACTTCTTAAAAACACCGTGCTAGTCTTCATGAAGGACCCTTCTTTTTGTAAGTTTACAAATCATCATTTCATTTCACAGTTCATGATTTATGATATCGTCCTATTTTTTCACATTATTATCCTGTTTTCCTAGTCAGATTACAAGTCTCACAGAAACCAGATCATTTCTGCATCACGCTCAGATCATAAACCATGCTGTCCAACATATACTAGGGGGCAAAAAATTGTTTGCCAAAACGATATGTGTATCTAGAAATGGAACTGCAAAAAGTAGTTCTGGGAAGTTCCTAGAATGAAAGTCAGTGTATCTGGCATTCATCACAAAATGAATTTCAGTCCTTGCCTTCATCCGTGTGCCGATATCTCTAAAAATGTCCAGTTCTTAAGCTCAGTGAGACTACCAATGTGACATAAGCACTGGAAATCTCAAAAACTCCTCTCTTCGGGGTTTGAGATCAATGAAAAGGACTTGTCCTTGTCATCTTAAAATGGCAGTCTTGACCTCTCCAAGTCACAATTCACATAATTTTCTCTGAGGCTTTAAATATCTTTCTGTCTGTGAAATATTTAGAATTCCAAGGTATAAACTTAGTAAGTTAAGTAAGCTTTTCTAATTAGGATGAGAAAATTACTCTTATGCTAAACCATACGAAAAATTCCATCTGAAGTCATTTGAAAGGTAATACCAGGAAATCATTTTCAGCATCACAAGACATTAAAAAGCTTAGTTGTAGCCACCTACAAGCTGGGATATGAGATATACAGAATGCTCAGGGCTACCTCCATGATACCTTACAGCACAGATGAGAAAGTTATTAAGTGTGTGACTATCAGGGTCTCCTGTATTACAGTATTTATAATCTTACAATCTTGTAAGATTACAAATGGGTTATATATTAGTCCGTTCTCAGGCTGCATGAAGAAATACCCAAGACTGGGTAATTTATAAAGCAAAAAGGCTTGACTCACAGTTCCACATGGCTGGGTAGGCCTCAGGATACTTACAATCATGGTGGAAGGCACTTCTTCACTGGGTGGTGGGAGAGACAATGAGTGCAAGCAGGGGAAATGCCAGACACTTATAAAACCATCAGATCTCGTGAGATCTCACACACTATCGCGAGAACAGCATGGGGGAAACCACCCCCATGATCTAATTACCTCAGTTATCAGTTATCACTGATAAGAATGGATAGAATCACGTATTTTTTTCCTTAGAGGGTAGTAGGTGTTTGTCAACATGGAGACTGGGAGACCCATAAATTATTTGTATTTACAATATCCAAAATACACTGGTGGAAAAAACTAATTTTTAATTACCAATATAAAATATTTTAAGGTATAAATGCATAATGAGTACAATGAGGTACATATACAGCCTCATAAAGTTTTATGAACACATTTTCACCCATATGACCACCACCCACATCAATATATAGAATATTTCTAGCTCTGCAGAAGACCCCTTTGTACCTTTTCCTGGCCACATTACATCTCCTGCCACAATGTAATCATTACCTGATTTCTGTTACCCTTGGTTAGTTTTGTCTGATTGTATTAGTCCATTTTCATGCTGCTGATAAAGACATACCCAAGACTGGGAAATTTACAAAAGAAAGAGGTTTAATTGGAATTACATTTCCACGTGGCTAGGGAAGCCTCACAATCATGGCAGAAGGCAAGGAGGAGCAAGTCACATCTTACATGGATGGCAGCAGGCAAAAAGAGAGAGCTTGTGCAGGCAAACTCCAGTTTTTAAAGCTATCGGATCTTGTGAGACTTTTTCACTATCATAAGAACAGTACAGGAAAGACCCACACCCATGATTCAATTACCTCTCACCAGGTCCTCCCATGACACATGGGAATTGTGGGAGTTACAATTCAAGATGAGATCTGGGTGAGGACACAGCCAAACCATATCACTGATGATGAAAATTTATAAGAATGAAGTCATACACTATGTATTTTGTTTCTGGCTTCTTTTGTCCAACACTCAACCATGTTGCTATGAGTATCCATAGTTTGTTCTCTTTTTTTTATTGCTTTGCAGAATTCCATTGTATGAACACACCATAATATGTATCTATCCATTCTTTTCTCCATAGACAGTTGGGGTTTTCTCAGGTTTTAGTTATTATAAAAAAAAGGTGCCATGAATATTCTTATACATGTCTTTTGATGGGACATATGCACTTATTTCTCTCATATAAATCCTTAAGAGTGGGATTGCTGGGTCATAGGGTAGGCATATATAATTAAATTGTAGTGTATATTGCCAAATAGTTTTCTCAAGTGATTGAATAATGATGTATTTTAACTCATAAACAAAGTATATGAATACCAGCTAACTACTATTGCATAGTACAAATTATGCCATTTGTTTCTGATTTATTATTATGAATTTATATTTTAAAAGTAACTTAGGCACTAAAACTTGGCCAGCCCAAGTGATAATTGGAATTAAAGGTGAAAGGAGGTTGAAAAACATTTATGGTCTAAAATTATACTTGAAAATTCAGCTTTATAGAAAGGCATTAAATGAATGAAACTTTAATAAATATTGTCATTTGGCAAATTACTCTTTCCTTCAGAGTGCTGGGAATTAATATTTGGAGATTAAAATTAATTAATAGTAATTTAGAAAAATGTATTAAGAAACTTATTTGGCCAGATGCAATGGCTCATGCCTGTAATCCCAGCACTTTGGGAGGCCGAGGCAGGTGGATCACCTGAGGTCAGGAGTTCGAGACAAGCCTAGCCAACATGGTGAAACCCCGTCCCTACTTAAAAAAAAAATACAAAAATTAGCTGGGCATGGTGGTGGGTGCCTATAATCCCAGCTACTTGGGAGGCTGAGGCAGGAGAATCACTTGAGCATGGAGGTGGAGGTTGCAGTGTGCCGAGATCCTGCCACTTCACTGAAGCCTGGGTGACAGAGTGAGACACTGTTGCAGAAAAAAAGAGAAAAAGAAACCTACTTTCCTTGGTTAAACAAAAAGGAATTATTCAAAGCAGATACATGAAAAAAATAGTGATTTGGGCTAAACGTATTGTTCTGTTGAATAATTGGAGTTTATTCCTCCTATGCCTGATAAAAATAACATCTTGATGTCCCAGGTTCATGCCAGTATTTTTATATTCATTTTTCTTTTGCTCTCATAAGGCCATAAAGTATATTTTTTCATATGACCAGAGAATTGTCTAACTTGCTTTCCCTGTTATTTTGCTGCATCCAATTTATAAATTCTTTTGGAAAGAAGAAAATTATTTATTTATCTATTTACAAGGGAATGAAAAGCACAGAACACTAAATTTTCTGTGCGGAGACATAGGGAAATGAAAAACCCCACACAGAAGTCTCCTGTCATTTCCTTCTGAGTGTAAACTAAGACGTGATTTTGCTTTTTCTATTTCAGTTATCTCAGGGATCTCCAGAACCAATTGAGCCCAACTTTTTCACAGCAGATTACCATTTATTACATCATTCATCCAGTGGAAACAGCCTGTCCCCAAATGACCCGACAGGTAATATTGATCAACATGGGTAATCTGACTTTCATGAAGAAACATATTGTTTGGATCAACAGCTATTTCTAAAAGATTATCTTCAATTTTTTTTTTTTAAATAGAGCTTATTTTGATTATTTATGGCAATAGTTGGAAGACACATATGGTAGGAATCTAGAAATTCCCTGAGATTTATCTTACCCAGTTGTGGCAGCTTCCTTGATCATTTATTAATATGATAAACAAACAGCAGAATCTGTGTGGGTGAGTTGTATTTCCTTTTATTTCTTTTTCGCTTATCTGATGATGGGAAATCAAATTCCCTAAAGCATGCAGGGAGATAAAGAGCAAAATAAAGAGTTTAAATATTCAAAATAGAGAAACCTTGAAACTCACCTGAAGAATCCACATTAGACACATTGAATTTTTTTTTTCTTTTGCATAAAATTCACATAGGGGGGCAGTATAGCATAGGGACTTAAAGGCACAGATTCTGGAAACCTGGGTGCCTAGATTCAAATCTCGGCTAAACCATTTAGTAGCTGACTATGGGCAATTATTTAACCTCTCTGAACCCCAGTTTCCTTGCCTGTAAAATAGGGATAAATACTTGCATCATAAGGTTATAGTGAGGATTAGAGTAAAAATAAAAAGTGCCTGTCTATTAGTAGGGGCTCAGCATAATTGAACTCTTCTTGTCATACCTGAATTCTAAGAGGAAGCTTTCAAGCTACTCTGAGGTTTCAGTACTCCTAAATAATTTTTTAATCTTTATAAACGGTAGCTATGTCACTTGGAGGAGTGGATAGAAGTGAAGATTTTACAGTTAAATGAAGACTTGCCATCTCTTTAGCTTGGAAAAAATGCTCAATTTTGTTGTGCTTTTGTTGTTGACTGAATGAATTACTTCATGAATTAATTGACAAACTGTCCTTTGGTCTTCTGGGATAAAGCTAACCCCTATGTATGCATAATTTTATTTAAAATAATCTCTGAGAAATCCAAGATAAAATGTTTAAAGTCATTTACTTTAAAAAGCATTTCCAAGACAGGGAAGTTTGTCTGCAGGCCAAACTTCTCCTCACCATAGAAACTCTGATGAAATGAAGAACTTTGATAAAAGTCTCTCAAAAACCTGAGGGTGAGTTGGCAAACTCCTCCCAGGGCAGCTGGATGCCCCACCCCAGAGCTGATTAGGCGTGGCCCTTGTCACAGCAGGCTGGGCAAAAGCAAAAACAGCAGAGCCTGCTGGTACTGTGGCCTTTAAAAATGAGCCACCAGTACTCACATTTTCATGTCTCTTCTTGACCCTAAACCCATTCTGTCTTCTCTACTTGAAGTGGCAGAGAGCTCCTGGGCCTCTACATGTCAGTGTTGATTGGTTTGAGTGAAAGCTGGTCAACACAGCTTTGGGTGGCATCGGAGTGGGTTAAGGTGCTAGTGTACCAAATTCTGATCAACCATCATAAAGTCTGTACAGCAAGACAATCTTAAGCAAAAAGAACAAAGCTGGGGGCATCATGTTACCTGACTTCAAACTATACTACAAGGCTTTAGTAACCAAAACAGCATTAACTGGTACAAAAACAGACACATAGACCAATGGAACAGAATAGAGAACTCAGAAATAGGACCATCCATCTGGAACCTTCTGATCTTTGACAAACCTGACAAAAACAAGCAATGGGGAAAGGATTCCTTATTTAATAAATGGCGCTGGGAGAACTGGCTAGCCACATGCAGAAAATTGAAACTGGGCCCCTTCCTTACACCTTATACAAAAATTAATTCAAGATGGATTAAATATTTAAATGTAAAACCCAAAATTATAAAAACCCTAGAAGAAAATCTAGGCAGTACCATTCAGGACATAGGCATGGGCAAAGATTCCATGACAAAAATGTCAAAAGCAATTATAACAAAAGCAGAAATTCACAAATGGGACCTAATTAAAGAACTTCTGCACAGCAAAAGAAACTATCATTAGAGGTTACAGACAACGTACAGAAAGAGAGAAAATTTGTGCAGTCTAACTATCTGACAAAGGTCTAATATCCAGAATCTGCAAGGAACTTAAACAAATTTACAAAAAAAGCAACCCCATTAAAAAGTAGGCAAAGGACATGAACAGACACTACTCAAAGGAAGACGTGGCAGAGAGCTCCTGGGCCTCTGGAGCTCCTTATGTGGCCAACAAACATATGATAAAAAGCTCAACATCACTGACCATTAGAGAAATGCAAATCAAAACCACAATGAGAAACCATCTTGTGCCAGTCAGAATGGCAATTATTTAAATGTCAAGAAACAACAGATGCTGGCAAGGCTGTGGAGAAATAGGAATGCTTTTACACTGTTGCTGGGAATGTAAATTAGTTCAACCATTGTGGAAGACAGTACAGCGATTCCTCAAAGACCTAGAACCAGAAATACCATTTGACCCAGCAATCCCATTACTGGGTATATACCCAAAGAAAAAAACATCATTCCCTTATAAAGATACATGCACACATATGTTCATTGCAGTACTATTCACAATAGTAAAGACATGGAATCAACCCAAATGCCCATCAATGATAGACTGGATAAAGAAAATGTGGTATATATACACCATGGAATATTATGCAGCTATAAAGAGGAATGAGACATGGATGGAGCTTTGCAGGGACATGGATGGAGCTGGAAGCCATTATCCTCAGCAAACTAACATAGGAACAGAAAACTAAACACCAAATGTCCTCATTTATAAGTGGGAACTGAACAATGAAAACAGATGGACACAGGGAGGGGAACAACACACACTGGGGCCTGTCGGGGTGGTGGAGTGGGTGAGGGGAGGGAAAGCATCAGAATAAATAGCTAATGCATGCTGGGCTTAATACCTAGCTAATGAGTTGACAGGTGCAGCAAACCGTCATGGCACATGTTTACCTATATTATAAACCTGCACATCCTGTACATGTATCCTGGAACTTAAAATTAAATTAAATTTAAAAAAATAAAAAGTCTGGCCAGCCATTATAAGCATATTATATATGCTTATAATATACATATACATATTATATATGCTTATAATATAAATATACATATTATATATGCTTATAATATACAGATGTTGGAAAGCTGTAGGCAAGAGGATGACTTGAGCTCAGGAATTCAAGACCAACCTGGGCAACATAGTGAGACCCTATCTTTACAAGATGATGATGATAATAATAATAATAGTAATAATAAACATTTTAAAAGTCTTCCAGCAATAAATACATTTTTTTGCTCTAGGCAGTTATATGAAAGGATCAGATCTTTGCTGTCTTTCACATCTATATCTGCCTCCCTGTAAGAATCCATTTTCTTTCTAATGTATATTTATTCTTCTTGGCCTGTGGATTAGGGAGAGTTTCTTAATCAGAAAACACCCATCAGGTAATTTGCATTTGGAATCACCCCTCAATTGCCCTTAACACATACACACACACACCTCTAACTTAATTGGACACTATGAGCAATGCCCCTTAATCTTCGTATATCATTTTATGATGGCCATGCCAAAAAGTCAGTTATTAAAGAAAGAAAAGCAAAACATTTGAATATTCAAAGCCAAGGCAGATGCTTTGGAATTCGCTTGTTCCATCTTTATCATTAAGAAGTTGACCTGTTTGCCCTGTGGTTGAAGTCATAATTGCCAGTACAGAATAAGAAAATGTGAACCCAAATGTCAGACTTTCCATAATTTATCTTTTTCAGGCTTACCAACCAGCTTTGAATTGGAGGAAGGAATAACATATGAACAGATGCAGGTGAGGTTTTTGCAGTGTCTCTGAATGATTTTATTTTGTTGCTTTTAATTCAATACTAACCTGATTTTTTAAAAAAATTTAGACTGTGATTGAAGAAGTCCTTGAGGAAAGTGGCTATTACAATTTTACATCTAACAGGTAAGAACTAGAGTTTACTTTCAATTGTGAAAGATGAATTGAGGTCATCAGATGTTAGATCTAATTTCTCTATCCTTTATTCCAGAGTTTTTTTTTTTTTTT
>NW_016804136.1:228512-271748 GCF_001698545.2 Rhinopithecus bieti | reverse complement strand
TTTTTTTTTTTTTTTCAAATTTTATTGTAAATCCTTTTATAAAATATCTTTGCTTAGACTAGATACATCTATAAGTAGAATATATGTGCCCATCTTTTGTGTGGACACAGTTGCTGTATTCTCAGTTGAAACAAAAAGGGTGATTGCTTAGTAGAAATTTATTCTCATAAAAAAATAAACATAAGTAAATGGAAAAGCATTTCCAGATCAGTTTTTTAAAAATTAAATATTTGTTTGTCTCATTCTAGAAGAGCTGAAAACTCACTCCTATCACTTAAATCTACCCACTATTTGCACAGAAGGCTAGGGACAAAGTGCAACCGAACAAAGAATCATTTCTTGTGAATTTAAGATATATTTGTGGAGAAGAGACTTTGCTATTATATGTTGCTGTTTGTTTACCCTAAATAAGAAACCTCCATTTACTGGAGCTGTATGTTATCTTCCAATATACCTATTATTGGTGTTCTAAGAATATAGGCTATTTTATCAATTGCATCAATTTTTATAATTTTACTTTTGGAAATAGTGTTGGCACAATTTGAGTACAATTAGTTTACTAAGAAGTTATTCAAGAAAAGTTTTATAATCAAGCAAATTAGTATTATAAGTGATTGGAGCCTGCCCACTGGGGAAATCTAAGAGCTGGTATAGAACATGTACCAGGACCATCCCACACAGAAGAGTGAGAGAGCTGGGGTATTTATCTTAAACTCCAGTTTCCATCAGTCATTGTTTAAGGCCTTTCCCTAGGAAGTGTTAATTCCCTGTTTTTTTTGTTTTGTTTTGTTTTTTGTTTTTTTTTTTTTCTGGCCTTTTGTAAATATGAACAAAGAAGACTCCAGGGGTCAGATAAATCTTCAGGAAAAGAAATGCAGATATTTCTTTATCAAAATGCAGGTATTTCTTTATTGAATTCCTTTATGTATTGGCAGGTAGAAAACTGCCAGCATGCTTTGAAGTGGAATAGATAGGGGTATGGGAGTTTACAGTGTCTGCTACACAGGAGTTGTCTCTTGACTTACCTAAAGAGCCTACTCATAGCTGAGTCATCAAATTGATTGCAGGTACCCACACACACTCTCTATATGGGGCACAGTTGTTTTAGGAGGCATAGTCCTTTGGAGTATATTCTCTCAAGTGGTCTTTTATGCCTGGAGGAACTGCCTTCCTTTTCAATTATTGAAGCTATTTTCTGATCACTATTTAAATTATTCCAGAAGTCTTTACCAAAGATGACTATAACAACGGGAAGAGAAAGAGGGCTCAAGAACATCCTGTTAAGGTCATTATATAGAAATTAGATTCTTTTTTAATGTTAGTTCAGTCTCCAGTGTTTCTTCTCCTTTTTCTTCTTCTTCTCCCATTTCAAGGAGTTTTTCTTATGAATCACAAGTAAAATTATTCAACTACTTGCTCTTTTGACTTGATAATAGAGTTTCAAAATACTACCTTTATAAATGTAGTTAGTTCTGTTGTGATTTGTAACTGCAGAGGAACGATGAGTAATTCTCATTTTCTAAAGATATATTGTTAATAGAAATTACCATCTCCACAACTACTCTCCTCCCACCATCCCTGGAGAGATTTTTGAATTTTCATTTTCTATTCAAGGGCTGAGTATATACAGCCTTTCATGGATAGTATGAATGCTTCTGTTTTTAACTCTGAGCGTTATTATTTCAGGTGCCCTTGGCTTGTACTGGGGCAAAGATCACTCTTGTCATTTCATCTGCATTTCCTCAGAGACTTGGGATCATGGGCAAGGAATGTCTTCATATTTTTTGCAGAAAATCATTTAAATATCAAGGAAAACTAAGTGTGCAAGGAACTTAAGGAAGCTCTTACAAGAACTTTTATTTTCGCTTTATTAAAAAATATTTAAGTCTTATTTTGGAATTGATCATTATTCTTTTTCAATTCTACTTTCATTAGGTTTTAAACAGATCTAGTTCCAAAGACACACTGCTTTATTAAAAGACACGCAAAGTGCGCGTCTCATAAGCTAAAGCAATAAACAACCTCTATTCTGTGTAGTCATTTGTACATTGTGGAATAGTATCAATGGAAAGTTTCATAGAAATATGAAGGTATTATATTCATACCTTGGAACAGTCAAGTTTAAGCAATGTAAGTTGGGTATTACATTAAATTTCCTTAAAGTCCTCTAAATTAAAATGAATCACATTTAAAAATCCATATATCCATGGTATTCCCTTTTTGGCTCCTTCCTTCCTTCCTTCCTTCCTTCCTTCCTTCCTTCCTTCCTTTCTTTTTTGAGATGGAGTCTTGCCCTGTTGCTCAGGCTGCGCTGGAGTGCAGTGGTGCAATCTCGGCTCACTACAAACTCCACCTCCTGGGTTCAAGAGATTTTCCTGACTCAGCCTCCTGAGTAGCTGGGATTACAGGCGCCCACCACCAGACCTGGCTAATTTTTGTATTTTTAGTAGAAACGGGGTTTCTCCATGTTGGTCAGGCTGGTCTTGAACTCCTGACCTTAGGTGATCCAGCTGCCTTGGCCTCCCAAAGTGCTGGGATTACAGGCATGATCTACTGCACCCGACCCCCTTTTGACTTCTAATAGCAATGATAGAACACATCTTGGGAGAAAAACTCTCCAGAATTTGCTTGTAAAAATAACCCTTGTTTGTGCCTAAAGCCATTGTTTGTTTACTAGTGTTCCAAAATAATTCTCAAGAAATAAGTCAGGCTTAAATTAGAAGCACCTAATAATCCATAAACTGTAAATAACACATAACTCCAAGTACAAATCAGATTATCTGGCACTGTCATGCTTTTTTCCATAGTCAAAGGATGGAGGATGCTAAATGTCACAGCATATGTAGAGGTATTTAGAATCAGTATTTAGAATTAGTAGACTGCATTTTTTTCCCCAACAGGTTTCGTAGAATGGGCAATATTATCAAAGATGTCAATACATAGTCTCTGAAAAATAAAGTTTCATGGCCACATATATTTGGGAAACTCAGAATGTACAATTTTTTGTTTTTGGAGAATGTTGACACCTATTACTGTATTCAAGACTCTGAGATGTACTATAGGAAAGAAATCTGTTGACCTTGTTTGTTGACCTCAGTGTTTTCCTCACTCTTTACATGAACACAATTGAGGAAAGCTGTTTTAGCTATGTGGCTGGAAATGGGGAACACTGTTTTCACTCCTTTACCACGGTCTACCCAGATCTCTGTTGTTCTCATTGACATGGTCATCATTGTCATCATCATCATTGCAAAATTTGTTCTTAAATGAATTAAGCACCATGCCGAGAAAGTTACATACATAATTCCTGTGTTCTTCAAGTTTACAATTTAAGACTATCAGTTTGAATAGTACACACATCATCTAGCCAGCCACTCACTCAAGGATTAATTCAAGAGAAGGTACATTTTTGGCTTAAATTACGGGTTTATATTTAGTTCAGGAAGACAATAGAGAGGTGCCATTTTCAGGCTGAAAGTCTCAGGATAAAGCCATTATCTATCTGTTAGCTATCTTTGAGGAAGATTTCTGGAACTGTTTAAATCGTGAGGAGACTTCTTGGACAGTTAGGAAGAATGTCTCAGGCATAAAATGCTGCATTAGGAAAAGAAAATGTAACTGGAACAGAAATAGCAGCAAGGACCTGACTGAGGTGGGCTATTTCTCATTTCTGGGCTTCTGGGAAAAAGGGAGCTAGGACTGAGTTGGAAGCAAGAAAGCTGTGTAAAGAAAATTAAAGAAGGTCAAAAAGCCTTGGCCAGCCTCACAGCTCTTCCCAAAGCAGGCTCTATTTTTGATCATTTGCATGGTTGTGTGATAAATTACATTTCACATACATAAGCATTTAGCTTGCTTACCAGGAGGATACAACTTAATGTGCCTTAATTTTATCATTGTTGTTTGTGAGGATAAAATCATCCGAGTTATGAATAAACAGATGACGAGCATATCATCTTTATGAATAGACTTGAGTATTACATTAATATTTTATTTTTAATAATAAAATATATGTTGAGAAATAACAATATACAAGAAATCTACATTGAATCAACTTGAATTACTTTATTTCCCCTATTGACTGATAAGCGTGTAAAATAGTTATTTTAACCTACACAGGTATTCAAATATACAAGCTACTTTGAATGAGTATTTGTTTTTCTACTACAAAGTATTATCAGTTACTATTGAGTTCATAATTTGAGAAAGGTCTTGTTAGCACCAGGCTTCAGGCAAAGGCAGCTTTCTAAAATGTTCCCATCCTAACAAAATAATCATCTTTTATGTACTGTGATTTATTTACTCTTATGCCTGAGCCCCAGTTTTTGAAATTAAATGTATGAACTAAAATATTTGTAACTATAGAGAATTCTTTCTACTTCTGAATCTTATAGGTATCATTCCTATCCATGGGGGACCAAGAATCACCCAACCAAAAGATGAAAATGCTGCATTTTGAGTGGACTTGATTTTCTCAGTGAAGTTCAAGTTCTGGACTCCAGCCACTATTGCAAGATGCCCAAGGATTGGGTGCTGCTAGAGGGAGGGAGTGGAAAAGACCAAGATGCCGTGGGCCTGCAGGGCGTCTTCCTGGGGGTCCTGTGCTGGAGTATATGACAGCCGCAGTGCCTGAGGGCTTCATTGCCAGAACACATTATATACAGGATGGCAGAGCTGTCAGTGTGCTGCTGGGAGAAAATGTTGCAAAATTCGTCTTTGCGGGGGTGGGGGGAAAACCCAAAAACAACAACAACAAAAAACGTTCTTACAGAATTTTCCTCAACATTAAAAAAAACTTGTCATATTTTTCAAAGGCACATTTGATACTCAGAATTGCTAAAAGTATATTTAAAGGCATCTAGCCTTCCATATGTAAAAAATATTTTAGATAAAGACAGTTGCAGGACTCAGAATAATATATTGGGTGATTCACTGTATCCTCCATTTTTATCTTTAAAGAAATTCAAAATATGTGATTGATTTTTTTTTTTTTTTTAATGGATGGGTTGGTTCTCACCTAACCACTTGGGTGCTGGTGGTCTTGAACTGTGATACAGTGTAGACAGTATTTGTAATCTTGCACAGCCTCTGGGGGCAACTGTCAAACTGTCAGATTTAAGTTAGACTAATAGAATATATTGTTATACAGTGTGTGTATATGTACATACATGAGGGTGGAAGGAGAGAGGTGTTGATTAGAGTAATGCTTTGCTGCTAATCAAACTTATAGTATTTTTAGAGCACTTTGAAGGGTTCATAGAATCTATGAAAAAATGCAATATTCCTCATCCTAAATCCCTCCTTATTACAATTACCTAAATTGTTTATGAATTGTTATTGTTTGGGAATTTGAAATGAAAATAAGTTAAGTCCCTTTTTTACTCATTCAGACAGCTCAATGAAAGAGATATCAGAATGCCAAACTGTGTATCGTCCTTTTTGCAGGGAGAATTATGATGAAAATCTACTAGATTCTCATTGGGCTTAAACTCCTTCTCTTCAGTCAGCTTCTTAAAACTCTGGTGTGATGACAAGAAATGCCCTCATTGCCAAATCTGTCTACACTTCTAGCTACCTAAAGAGCAATTTATTCTACATAATTAGTAATCTGAAAGTTGAAATTATACTTTTTATTTACTTTTCATGGAGTTCTGTCATCTTTGTTTACATTGATTTTTTTTAGTATGATTGAATCGATTTTAGTTCAATATATTTACAGTACTTGAAAGACTATAACCTTTCTGTATAGTATGAAAATCTACACTATGTTTTAAATGAGCATATTTAATACTTAAATTATATCCAAATTCCCTTTAATCGTACACTAATGCTTTTGAAGATTGTCAGTGGATCTTTCTTTAAGCCAAAATAGTAATTACAGATACGCTGTAATGTAAGATAATAGATGCAAATACAGTAATGAAAGTTTCAGTTTCAGCTTTCAAACCAATTATCCATATGTAAAATTCATAAACAAAATCAAAAATGCTATGATATTGATTTACCCAGGCAAAATTTTATTTCTGTTCCAAGTTAATTTGAACCTGCACTAAAATTCTTTATATCTTTCAATGTATGGAAGGGGCACATTTCTTCTTCATGCAGGAAGCACAGGCCTAGAGAGGCACAAATTCTAATTGTGGGGTGAGAGTTTGAAATCAAGTTCTTTCCCAAATGGTAATATATAGTAAACAGAATTTAGGAAAGAATAGTATTCAAAAGGCATACCATGGTAAGAGAAGAGAAATGGTTTACTTGAAGGTGCTTTAAAGTGCATATAGTTGGCTTATTTTCCATGTAACTCTTTTTTTTTTAATTTTTATTTTTAGACAGAGTCTCTGTTGCCCAGGCTGGAGTGCAATGGTGAGATCTTAGCTTACTGCAACCTCCGCCTCCTGGGTTCAAGCAATTCTCCTGTCTCAGCCTCCCGAGTAGCTGGGATTACAGGCATGTGCTACCACACCCAGCTAATTTTATATTTTAGTAGAGACGGGGTTTCACCATGTTGGCCAGGCTGGTCTCAAACTCCTGACCTCAGGTGATCTGCCCACCTTGGCCTCCCAAAGTGCTGGGATTAGAGGTGTGAGCCACTGTGCCCAGCTATTGCTTGTAACTCTTTTAGGTGATAAGAATGGGCATTTATTATGCTAGAAGTCCATGAAAGTTAAGCAGAAGCTGTCCTTTTCAACAACAGCTTCAGGCCTATCAACTCTATGTGGATAGATGTATTGTTTTGCTAAAAGTATGAATATGCTGTATTTGAATTCTCCCTAAACTACCACAATCACTGAGTCTACATTTTCCTATGTCTCTAAGAGAAAGTCAGGCAGTGGCAAAAGCACCGTTTTGTACATGAAGTCACATCCCAACAGTGAAGTTAACTTTTCAGAAGCCTTTCTAACTCAAATATGGAGCACCTCCCCTCATGACCAAGAATGATCATTTTGTTTTGATTCTCCAAACTGTCTATTAGTGCAAAGGAGTTGTTACATGAACTTAATAGACCTCCTAATCTTTTCTTGATTGCATTTATTTATTTTTTCCCTTTCTCTTGTATAATTTTTAATGATTTGTTGTGCGGTGAAATCCCTGTGAATGTACCTAATTTCCGTAACTGAATATTTGTATGGAATAGAATACAAATCAGTCTTTTCAGATTACTTTTGAAACACAAATGCTCCCGTTAATTATGTTTCGATCCACCAGCTCTTTCTGAATTATGTGTACTTGAAACCTTAATTTGCTTTTTAAAAGCAAAATGTTTCATTCTCAGGGAAGCGACTGCAGCAGGAATATTTGCTTGCCTGTTGTTAACTTTGTCTTCCTCCAGGCATGTAGTCTTTAAATGGAGACTTCAAGGGAATAATAACATGGATACTTGGACCCACTGCTTGTGGGTGAATTTCAGAAACCTAGAGAAATGCTGCTTGTTTATTGTGGACATTTGTGTGGCATTAGGCAGTGTTCACAGAATGGTTCGGCATTCTAAAGCAGAACACAATTAAGAAACACTGTTATGAAATTTACTCAAATGGTATAATTGATTAAAGGTTAAGGTCTTCCTATAGCTATCATCTATGACTCATTAAATACTATGAATTTTGATGTCCAAAAACAAATATAGGACTGGTTATGTACAATTCCAGAAATATTAATTAATCACCACTCATTTTTAAGATGTGTGAAGACTGTAATATTGGCTAATGAATTTTGTCAGTATTAATATGCATAGAACCCACATTCCTCTTTTTGATTTGATGTATTATAAAATGTATGTATTGCTATTTCTCTCTTTTTTTTTGAAGTAGTGAGGAATCATGCGCAGTCAATATGCTGGGTTCCTTTAGAAATGACTTTAGCTTCTGTCTGAAGGCAGGACAATCTTCTTTTTAAGGAACTTTTATCATTTGCCTTTTACTTTTTCTATGATGGTTTTCATGAGCACTGAAATCACTTGGAGAGGCAAGGCAAAGAAATCTATCTGAAACAGCTTCTTGGCACCCTGGAGATACAACTATGAAGGGCTGTAACATAAGGGAAGCTTAATGCTTCCGTATATTGACATTGACTCCTTGGGTGAAATTCTGTCCAAATATAAAATTCTTCATGTTCAACAACTAAATGTGATAAATGAATTTCATGTTTACTTATTATATCTTTGAGATTGTATTAATTATCCTTTAGTGAGAATTGACAGGTTTGAATAGATGATTTTTTCAGTTGAACTGTGCTGCTAACAGTACGCTTACCCTGGAATGCTGTTTTTCATATTGATAGGAAGACACAAATGTCTCAGGGAAACAACTTTGTGATAAAGGAATTCTTATATGTGTCATTACAGTAAATTGCATCTTGTAAATATGACTGTCGTGGGTGATTATAGTCCTGCTGTGATGTTGTTTTGCGATCTGCAAGAGGGACAGGAAAGATTTTATGAGTTTCATGGGGTAACTGATGGATATTGCCAATTTACTTATTTTTTGAGTTCATGGGCAATAGTTGTTTTTAAAAATGAAGATCACGTACCCTAAAATCACAGCTGCATACTTGCTATGTGAGGTATACTAGATGCTTTATTGCATGTTTATAACAATTGTCTAATAATATAAAAAAATTAAGATACAGATCATTGCATTATCCTAAAAGTAAATGAACTGTAGTCTTAATTCAAAACTGAATGTTATTCCTGAGAACATGAAAAGCTGCCTTTTTCTCTCCTCTCCTTTTGTACTGTGAAGATTTGCACTGGCCCCAGCTACTGTATTTAGAGATAAGAGAAGTATGTGACTGTTTAAATGCTCTTATTTGGAAATAGCTTACCTTTCTTTCTCCTGAACAAACATCAAATTTTGTCTTTATGTATGGAGGAGTATGGCTGTCATTTTGACAATCAACAAATCCAGATGGATAATTGGAATTGATATGGTGAGTTCACAAATGAAAATTAGCTGAAGTTTTGCAAACATGTTAAAAACTGGTCCCATAAAACATGCAGAGAGAAGTTTGTGCCAGAAATAACAAACCAAGAGGAACAACTGCTTTAAGGCCTTAGCACCTTTAAATCAGACTGTGAAGGTCACTTACAAAATGATATTCTTAACCCATGATTTAGCTCTGCATTTCAAGTGCCATTTGAGTCAAGATTCTGAAATAGAATATAAAGCTTGTAAATGGCTATTAAATTTTAGCTAGAACTCTTGCCCTCCATGTTCTGTGTGTTTGCCTCATACTGCAGTGAATTTTGGAGAAAATGGAGCTGGTTTAGGGATACTTCATGTCATGACAAAACACATGAAGTATTTCCATGAACCTAACCTTACTTCAAGGGAGGTTAATAAATATAAGTACTCAGAAGGGAAACCTTGACTTGCTAAAAATTAAGGATAGATCTTTCATGGAGGTGGAACAATCTTCAAATAGAAATTATGTTTTGAGAAGTTGGAGAGCAAGAAGAAGGCAAGGAATTGCCTAGAGCCCTGGTCATCCAGCAGGCTGCCCACTAAGGGGTGAGCAATGGCGAAGGGTAGCTCCGGAGCCTTCAGTGAGTCCTGCTGCTGGGTTTCCCAGAAGGAGCTGATCAGATGCTTCACCAGCATGCAGCTATTGTTGGACTTTTAGCCAGGCACCATCACCAACAAGTTGACCACCCAGAACAGTAGCAAAAGGCCCCAAAGTCTCTTCATAACCTGCTGGCTGCTGGAATCCACAGGACAGGGTCCCTAGGAGGCATTCCAAAGACATTAGACTCTTCAAAGAAGCACTTTTATCTGCCATTAAGTGAGTGTGATTCTGCCCCAGGGGTTATGTTCCCCATCTTTCATCTGTGGGCTGAGGCCCATTTTGTCTGACAATGCAAATTTTACAAGAAGTATATGTGAAACTTAAATGGATAAGTGCAGGCAGATTTGAATATACTTGTACTAGCTAAATTAGAAAAGAAACATTGCAAGCTATTTTAGTTGTTTGCAAGCAAACCAGTTGATAATCAGGCTGTAGAAAGATTCTATTATTTTACTCTTCCAATCTGAAAACAAAATTACTTGAAAACTTTTGGGTGCATTTTGCTTACTAACATTAAGTGGGTCAAAACAAAACTATAGTGCTTCCTGTATTCCATTGTTCCCGGTGGTGAGCTTGTGAGGATAAACAAGAACAGAGCTATCCTCTGAAAGGAAGAAAAACCCCTAATCTCATGTTGCCCAGAGCTTCTGTTTTCTGGACAGCCCAGGATCCAAGACAAAGGCCTGTGCCCACAGAAGCAGAAATACCCTCAATGTGCTTTTTTTTCCTATTAGCCTCTAACAGTATCTTTTTGTTGTTGTTGTACTAGCACCCCTCCCATGCGGGTCTCTTCCCTGACACCTCTTCCCTTCCCACTATTCCTATCCAAGGAACAGACAAAGTTTCCTGCACAGAGCTGTGTTATTAGAGGGAATGAATGTTCTGTAGTTATTTAATGGGGTGTCATGTGGAAGGCAGAGGGAAGTACTTCTCTGCACATGATTTCTGTCTTTCTAAAACCTCTGCAACACTTCCTTCATGAGCACACCTACTCTAGAATGACCTGAAAGTCGGAGATCCTCAAGAGAAGAAAAAAGAAATGATTCTATAAAAGATTTATATAAGATATGCAAATAGCTTTTATTTTTGCTATGATTAAATATGCCCCATAAAATGCTAAAATAATTTTAAAATGTGTTTTCAATTTTATTGGAAAATAATTTCTCTCTTATTGAGAATTTACAGCAAATGATAATCTCCTTTCTCTTACCAGCTTTCCCAATTTCTTCTTTTATGCTCTTAAGTCTTTTGATTAAAAAATATTCCAGAAGGCAATCATTTATGTGTGAAAGCTCAAATGCATACCTCAACTTTCATCGGTGGGTCCCTGTAGCAATAATCTATTGCTACACATGTTGTATAACAAAGCACCTAAAAACAGTGGTTTCAAGTGGCAACCATTTATTTTTTTCTTATGAATTCCTGGGTCAGTTGGAAGTTCTGCCTATCTGAGCAGAGCTCCACTGATCTCTGCTAGACTCTCTCCTGTGTCTGTGGTTAGTTGGCAGGTTGACTGAGGTATAGCTGGTTTAGGATGGACCTAGAGGTGACAAATCAGTTCTCTTCCCTGGTCTCTCACATTTTTTCAGCAACTTAGTCCAGATGTGTTTTTGTGGCAGTAGCAAGCATTGAAAAGAGAATGCAGAAATGCACACCTATTTTGACAAGCCACTGCTTGTGCTGTTTTCTTCATTCTCAATGGTCAAAGCAGATCACATGGTCAAATCTATCATTAGTGTGGGGAGCTGTATCACGCTTTTACTGCTGTGTAACCAATTAATAACACACATTATCTCACAATTTCTGTGGGCTGGAAGTCTGAGTAGGACTTAGCTGGTTCTCTGCTCAGCGCCTCACCGCTGTAATCAGTGCTGGCTAGGGCTGGGGTCTCACCTGAGCCTGGTGATCATTTCCCAAGATCATATGATTATTGACAGGGTTTATTTCCTTGTGTTTGTAGGACTGAGGTCCTCAGCAGCTAGATACCATAGATGCCACCTGTAGTCCCCTGCCATGTGGCCCTCTCCAGAGACAGTTCACATCAAGGCAGCTGGCCACTTCAAGGTCCACAGGAGAGTCTCTCTCTCTCTCTCTCCAGTCTGCTAAGATAGAATCTTATAACCAAATCACAGGAATGATACCCTGTTGCCATAATCTAGTGGGTAAAAGCAAGTTATAGGTGCACTTTACACTCAAGGAAAGGGGATTATACAAGAGCATGGTCATTGGGGTCACCTTGGATTGTGTCTGCCACAGAGTGCAATACCAAAGGACACAGAAAAAGTAGACCCGAAAACTTGGGGCCATGAAGTACCGAATGCTACAATATCAAATTACCACCTGATAAAAAGGCTGGAGAAACGCCTAGAGCCCTGTATTTGACAGGAGGTCTCTGGACGGTGTCTCACAGAGTCCTGAGAAGATGCCTCCCCACTGCCTTCCTCTGCCCCTGAGCTCAGGCTCTGGGCAGCTCTGATGGATGACTGCTCGATGGTCTGGAGAAGAAAGAATTATGTGGGAGTCTCATGAAAATGACCTCAGAGTGCAGGACATAAATTCCAGAACATTTCCAGTCCCCATCCCAGGATTCTGTTAGATGTATCCAGCAGGCTATTTGAAAATCATTTCTAACCCACCAAACAAACAGACAAACCTCAGTCAGTGGAATGAGAAGCAGGAATGGAAATTACTCTTTCTCTAGAAGCCAGAGGAGCTTTCAGTATCATCACAGTAAACATCCTTCACCTCCTTAAAACTCGGTGTGTTGCAATCTGCTATTCTTATTTTAGTCATTTACCAAATGGGCATATATTGATTGTTCTCAGTAATTATGTTCATATAGTAGAGAACAGGAATTAAATAAATGAGTTATAGAGTATAGCTTGATATAACTACAAACTACAATCTTAAAGAAATACCTTATAAGCCGTGAATACAGGAAAATGTCTCCCAAGTCTCCCAAATTTAAAGATTCTGTCTCTCCTCAAGACTAAGCATATAATTTTATATGCATTTTACTTTTTATATGATACTGCTCCTATAATATAGATTTGATTTGCCATCACTCTAGAAAGACTAAAATATCATAAATTTATTTTGTACATACACTTGCTTTTTTAATCTCTTGAGCCATGCCATTTGTCACAGACATTTTAACCATCTTTGGGATGTGCAAAAAAGTTGTTTATATAACTCAGGAAAATACTTGTAATTTTCATAAGTATATAGGTACTTATATTGTACATTGTTCAAGGATCAAGAAACAAATCACTTAAAGCCTAGAATTTCCTAAATTTATTTGCACATAATATAATAAGTAAGCATCATTAAGAATTTAGGCCCTGAGCACACATAAACTTGGATCAGAATGCCAGCTCCATGATATTCTACTTGTATAACCTCTGACCAAGGACTTAACCTTTCCAGTTCTTAGCTTTCACATATGTATCATGAAGATAATAGTAGATTCCACTTTAAAAAGTTGTTAAGCATAGGCTTGACACAAGAATTAAACACTGTAATAGTGGTAAGGAATTCAAGTGCAAAGTCAGCCTAGAGCAGACTTACCCAATGCTTGACCCAGGCCCCCTGGACCCTTTGACAGCTTCTGTATACTGGCCTCCTGGTACACCTCCTTTTTCAACAGCCTGCATCTGTTTGTCTTTGTTTTATTTTATTTTATTTTATTTTATTTTATTTTATTTTATTTTATTTTATTTTTGAGACAGGGTCTTGCTCTGTCACCCAGGCTGGGGCACAGTGGCACAATCTCGGCTCATTGCAGCCTCTGCCTCCTGGGTTCAAGCAGCTCTCCCGCCTCAGCCTCCCAAGTAGATGGGATTACAGGTGTGTGCCACCACACCCGGCTAATTTTTATATTTTTAGTAGAGACGAGGTTTCACCATGTTGGCCAGGCTGATCTCAAATGCCTGACCTCAAGTGATCTGCCTGCTTCGGCCTCCCAAAGTGCTGGAATGACAGGTGTGAGCCACAGAGCCCAGCCAGTCTTTGATGGGAACTGTCCTTAGGTTGGTGGAACCAGCATTTCCTGCTGTCTATAGTAACGGCTAGAAATTTCTGCCTGCAGAGGCCACCCCTATTCCATGACAGAGAGATGCATGGGAACCAATCCTCCAGCACCCTCACCCCTGATTAGGACAGCTCTGAGTTGTGCTTTTCACTCTCACAGTTTTCCTGCAGAACCGAACCAAAGGCACCTTTGTTGTACTGAACCTAATGAGGCAACTCTGGCTTGGCTTCCATCCTGTCCCGATCTGACTTCACTTATCTGTTGGTTTTCCTGGCAAGACTTCCTAACTAATTCATCCAAGGGCACACTTCTGAGGAACAGCACCTGAAGCATCTTCAGAACATAAACAACCTAATCAGTATTAGCCCAAAATATTTGTGTCAAAGAGTGTGGATTGGCAACCTCTTCATGATACACATGCAAAAGGTAATGATCACTGATTGGTGCTACTGTGGTGTGTCCTGCGATAGCGTCACCATTAAGCAGGAATGAAAGTAGGCATAGTCGTCAATAGCAGTGACTGCACCCCTGCCTCCTCTTCCTATACCAGTCAGTAGTTAGGTGTGGCTGTCAGTGGGATGGCAGAGCTCCACAGCATAATTAAAGGATGGAGTCACCGTCCACAATACCTCCCCAGCCTCCTCGCATGGCTTGGGGGCTCTTCCTTCCTCTCCTCAGGAGGTGGGGCTGCCTCTCTCTGTCATTTCATTCTTATACTATAGATCGAGGAGCGGGGTTGGGATTAGAATTCCAAAAAAAAAGATGTCACAGGAATTGGGGAGACCCCTAAAACAGGTAGGAAATGGTCTTGCTGGCCTCCAGTCACCACAGAGTCATCTCAGCTTTGGGGGAACCTCCATGTTGTCTGTGATAGAAGAAAAGACTGGCTGTTGCTCATTTGGTCTCTAAGACAGATGGAATGCTTTTCTCTTACATCCTTCACCAATTCTCCTCTGAGAGTGTTTGCTTCTTTCAAATAACCACAACCAAAGTAATGTGTGTCTTGGCACCTGCTAATTTATTTCTAAAATGCTTTTGAATTATGCTTATTAATTCCACTGTAAACTTTTTCGATGATCTTATCACCTGTCTTTCTGGGAAAATAATTCTCATGACGAAGATGTAACTTTTAGTATGAAGTACATAACAAATGACTTAATTCTATGCTAATGCTTATCATCTTTGATCAGTCACATATTAGGAACTATTTTCATTGGAAATACTTTTAATGACAACAAAGGTTGTCATATCCCATGTTTGTTGATCTCATCACCTGCCTGGTGGGTTCTTATCAGTAGGACCATTAGCATTTGACAATAGGTGCTCCAGTTTGGAAAGATTATTCCAAAGTCATGGTTATTATTCCAAATCTGCTTGCCCCTAAAGTGCATGTGTGAGGAGGAAGAGCTTTCTCACCTGGCCATGTTCTTTGCTCCGGATATGAATAAGTGGGAGAATTGCCACTAAAATTCCTTTGGCCTCCTCTACTTCCTATGCTTGTCCTTCCTTCCCCCGCCTCCTACACAACGTACACACACACACAGATACACACACACACAAACACACAAATGCATACACACCCCATCCCACACTTCAAGGAGTACAGAATCTTCCTTGCATTGGTAACCATTTCCTACTGGTTACCACTGTCACTGGATAATTGAGGTAACCATTTCCTACTGGTTACCACTGTCACTGGATAATTGAGGTAACCATTTCCTACTGGTTACCATTGTCATTGGATAATTTGGGTAGCATGAAGATTCATGTTGGCCACATTTCCAAATCACTACTCAAGTCTTTCTTTTTTTTCACCCTTTTGCTTTATTCTAGAATTTGGGTTGCATTTCTTCATATATTATCTCTGTCTAACTCCATTTCTAATAGGAAAAATATCTCTGTCTACATAACATGATGACTTCAAGAGTCAATACTGTTTATATTATTTAATATTACAGCTTGTCTTCTTTTCTACATTTTTAATATTCTAATGTGTATTGCATACTTTAAGAGATATGAAATGTCATGGAAACTTTGTTTCTCAATTTCCTCCTGTATATTTCATAATCAAGTCTCAGGAGTATTTATAGGACAATCATTTTAATTTTATTTCCCTCAGAAACAATACGGATGAATTGCTAACTTTAAAATAAGATTCTGCTTTCATCTTTAGTATTCAAAAAGCTTTATGGAGCTATGTAGAGTTTTAAAAACAAACACACAAATAAGAGTTTGACAAATAACTTAATATTTAAATCAGAAGTTCTCTTCACTTAAAGGTTAATTGGATCAATTTAAAGGAATGCTAGATTTACAGGGGACCATGTGTTTATGAGGATAATTTCTAAAATTCTCACCAGAAAATCAGTCTTCTTACCTTCGCCTGGAGAGGGAGAGATGTGTTGAATGGTTACTATGTGGTAGGCACTGTGCAAGGCACCTTATTTATTCATTATAACAGCCACTCTGAAGGGCTATAACTAATACTATTATAGATGTTTCTAAAACTGAGGTTCAGAGGCATTAAGAAGACAATAGCTAGTTGTAAGAAACAAAAAAACGCAAAATGCAAGGAAAAAAACCTAGATTTTGCATTGCTCCAATACTCATGCTTTTTTCCCCATTCACACTAAGCAAAACCCTTTCTATATCATAGAGATAAGATTATTAAAATTATGGGGCCTTATTTAACGGTATTGTCTTGCCTCTAGCTCTTAGTGGCCATTTTGTGCATGTCACTGATGCGTGTGATTATAAATAGTTGTCGGGAAAAAATGCTCAATTAATTCTTTTCAAAAGCACAAATGTAGCCTACCTAGAATTATTATTATTTTTTTGTTGTTGTTGAGACAGAGTTTTGCTCTTGTTGCCCAGGCTGGAGTGCAATGGTGCAGTCTTGGCTCACTGCAACCTCTGCCTCCGGGGTTCAAGTGATTCTCCTGCCTCAGCCTCCCAAGTAGCTGGAATTACAGGCACCCACCACCACACCTGGCTAATTTTGTGTTTTTAGTAGAGACGGGGTTTTGCCATGTTGACCAGGTTGGTCTCAAACTCCTGACATCAGGTCATCCACCCACCTCGGTCTCCCAAGTACTGGGATTACAGGCTTGAGCCACCACATCTGGTGCCTACATAGTATTTAAATAATTATTTTACTACTGGAGCCTGAGCCTCCCCAGATTACTCACAACCCAGCCTTTTTTAATGTTTTCATTTGGACCCAACTTTCCATAAAGTTCTTTGGTAACTCTGCTCATGTCAACTCTTGATATACAATGAGAGCTCAAGTAATATTACTAATTAAGTGGCTCAAGAATCAGTCAGGCATTTTGGCTCTTAATGGACTAAAAGAAAAAAAGTCAATGGACTGAAGCATTTCCTTTCAGAAACAAAGTAAGAGATATACTGGCCATTTGACCTAAGGTGAATAACTTAACCACTCTGAACCTCAGTTTTCTAAGATAGTAGTGCTTTGTATTGTATTATCACAAGATTAAAGGTGGTGACTAACATGAGAAATGATAAGTTCAATGTGTGGATCAAGGAAACAAATAAATAGAAACAATTAGTTTTATTAAGCTGTAATTTCCCAAAGATGAGGGAATGCACTTGCTGACTTTTTTCTCATTTTCCTCATTTAGAAAATGACCCAGCCAGCATTGCCTCCTCTGTTGCACATGTCCAGCTCTGAAGATGTCTGTTTCAGTGCAACAGTGTCAGAGGACTGCTGATACCCTAGCATGCTGTCCAACTCTTAGTTGCAAGAGATAGAATACCAACTGGTTCAATAAGTAAAAGGGAATTTATTGGCTTGTATAATTGAAATAATTGTCCACAAAAGGACAAGCTTGAGGCATCGCTAAATTCAAGGGCTCAGAAGATATCAACAGGTCTCTCTCTCTCTCTCTACCCTGCCCTCCTGCCTCTTTCTGTTTCATTTCTGGCCTTTGCTCTCCTCCATCATAGCCTTACTCTCAAGTAGGTTCCCTTCTTCCCATGATAGTTCCCAGAAACACTAAGATGAAACCCTTCCAGTTTCCAGGCTATCAGAAGATTCCCTTGTCAGTTTGACAGAAGTTCCAGAATCAAGTCTTAATAGGCCAACATGAGTAACAGACTCAGTGCTTTAGCTGGGAGAAGATGGTATAATGGGATATGCCAATTGCCTGTGTCATGGGCCAAACTTGAGTCAATCACTGGCCAAGGGAATGCAATGTCCATCCCTGGAGCCCAGATCGGAGGAGCCCTCGAACATCATGGTTTGAGAGTGGGAAGGAACAACACTGCGAGGATGCTGATGGGGGAAATGATGAGTCTAAGGATGATGAGGAACTAGGTTTTTGGTAGATGAAAAGCAGATGTTTATGAACTTGGCTTTGTCTTACAAGAAAGCGTTTGTATCTGATCATTGTCTGGGACTCCTGAACAATTGCTCCTGCCTTCCTCTTCCATCATGTCAGTTAGCTTAGAAGTACTGAGATAAACCATCTCTCAAGCAAAACATATCAGCAGAGAAGCATAATCAAGGCAAACTAGGAAGTATGGGAAAAAACGAATAATATCTGCATAGCTCTTGTGTTTCATTTGTCACAGAGCCCACTGGGTAAGGGTGGACAGAATAGTAATGCTAAACAAGCTGCAAGAATACGCAAATGCCCTGTGGACAGTTTCCAGCTTTGCTGCAGTAACACCTGTTAACTCCCTGTTTTTCAGTTTTACAATACTCAGGTCAAAAGGGATGTTGTTTCTGTGCAGGGTTGTCATTATTATTTCTCTTCACCACTCTCCTCCTTCTGGGTGAAAGCATGCTCCAGCTTTTCTCCAGACTCCTCTCCTCAGCCTGCACCATTATGAACCTATAGGCTCAGTCCTTCAAACTTTGGGCCCATCTTTTTTTTTTTTTGAGACAGAGTCTCACTCCGTTGTCCAGGCTGGAGTGCAGTGGCACAATCCTGGCTCACTGCAAGCTCCGCCTCCCGGGTTCACGCCATTCTCCTGCCTAAGCCTCCCGAGTAGCTGGGACTACAGGCGCCCACCACCACGCCTGGCTAATTTTTTTGTATTTTTAGTAGAGACGGGGTTTTGCCGTGTTAACCAGGATGGTCTCGATCTCCTGACCTCATGATCCGCCCACCTTGGCCTCCTAAAGTGCTGGGATTACAGGCGTGAGCCACTGCACCCAGCCGGGCCCATCTTAATTAGGGCAGCCAGCAGTATACTGCTGGCCAACTCAGAGCCACAAAATACTTCTCCCACCTCTTGCAACTGTTAAGATCCTGCATTACTCCTGCTGGGCTAAGTCAGGTGTGTCAGACAGATCCCTGAACATCCACATAGGTCCCTGTGTTAGCCTGTCCTCTAACCTTCTTTCAGGGGTTACCTGCCTGATTGTAACCCAAATCCTGGTCTGGCCTTTGACTCCAATCCATTTGGTTGAATCCAAAACAAACACCTTCTAGAATCTAAAACCTAGCCTGCTGTACACCAAACATCACAGTAACTCCATGCAAATGGCTCACCCAGATCAAGCCCAAGTTTTCAACATGAAATTTGAGCAGCAACCCTCACTCTTTCAGTTCACAGAGGTCCTGCTTTTTCTGTTCACTCACCTCAATTCTGTACTCGTGTGTTTCTGAAGTCTCAGTGTGCGATGGCACCAAGCCAGCCTACATGATCTATGGCACCGGGGGAAGTTGGGGGGTTGGGGTGGGAATTCTCCTATGTAAACACAGCAAAACTGGACTATCCTGATGGGGAGCCTCTAGTGAACTAATGGTGTTCATTCACTCATTTATTCATACAGTGAATATTCATCACATAATTCAGTGCTTCTGAAACTTGAGTATGTATACAAATTCCTGTGGATCTTATTAAAATGCATATTCTGATTCAGTAGGGCTGGGATAGGGCCTCAGATTCTGCATTTTAACGCACTCCCAGATGATATGCATGCTGATGTTTTATGAACCAGAATTTGGGTAGTGAGGAATATAGAAACTCAGTAAGTATTTGTTGAATGTTAAATGAATGAAAATCTGAATAAAATTTTGAATAATAGTTTCAGTTTAGATAGAAAAGAGAAGTATAATGTTGATGGAGTTACTGGGTCAAAGGTTTAGCCTTTGCCAGTGAGTCTTCCATGGTGTTGTCCCCTCATTATCCATCCTAATGGCCTTTGACCCATTTCCCCTGCCTCTTACTAAGGGAATAAGAGCCAACTTCAGACTAACATTCCAATTGCCTGACTTTTAAAGTCTGTTCTTTTTGAACCACACACATAGTTTTTCAATGTTCTTAACAGAAGCATGGTTTTGTAGTCACACACACAATGCCCAATTACTGGCAATTTTGGTATAACAAGGAATGTACATTCCCCAACCCTACTGGATATCAAGATCTTTTATGGCATTTCTTGTCTATGTAGATTCTCAACAATGCCACAGAAACTCAAAACAGGTGAAAAGAGGAAGTACTAAAACACCACACTAGAGACAAACCCTCTTCCCCCTATTTATTTTTTCTGCTTACTGTTTCTGGCTTGATTTCTTTGCCAACACAGATTTCTTAGCTGGACAAAGCAAACACTCTGCTGTACTCTCAGAAAGTTCCATTTTTAGCTCACAGCTTAATGTGTGGTGCGGTTTGTTCTCTAAAGAAGGAACACAGCAGGTAAAAGGTAAATTATTTCACAGAGGTCAACTGGGAGCCCATTCTCTTTTGATAAGAGGAATCTTGCCGTGTGGAGAGCTCATTGGAGGTCCCCAAGAGGCCCAAAGAAGAGGCTGGAATCAGGAGAGGGGGATAAAAATGCTTGCTGAAAATGCTAGGGCTGTCATTGCTACCCAAGAACTCTGGCTCTCCATTTAATGAACAATTTTCCCTTAGCTAAAGCTCACTGGAAATGATGGAATGCTCTCATGCATTCGTTATCTCCCTGCCTCTCCGCCAAGTGCCTCTCTTTGCTGCATTCTTGTCTTAGACTGTAGACTCCATAGTCCCAGACAGGAATTGTAGAGAGGTCTGGTTCCTCAGATATGTCGAGTTGGAAGTCTATGAAAGTGAAATTTTATGTTAAGAGAACATCACCTTAAACAACTTTGGCTTTGCTCCTAAGTCCAACCCCAACATATATTAAATTTCATTTGTTCTCTCTGGAATGGGCTCTCTTTCCGACTTAGATAGCAGATGAGAAAATTATAGCTCTTGTTCACCTGGCACACCATTTCAATTTAAACTGCTGTCAACTTGAGCTTAGCTGAGGTTATGAATAGAAAATACTCATGCCCCCTGACCACAATGGAACAGGGTTTAGGAAACAACCAACGAAACACAACAACTTCCTGAAGAGGCAGCAGCTGACCACAAAGTTTCAACGTCCTAACTGTGATAACCATTGTAACTTTAATAGGCATCCTGGGGCAGAAGCTACTCTCTGTCAACCGTTAAAGGTTCCTCCACATAGAGTCACCAAATTGTGAACTTTTATTGCAGGAAGGGCTCAGACAGAAGAATTCTAAGGCTTCACTCTGCGGGTTCAAAAACTTGTCAAATGTCACACCACTTCAGACTAGTGAAAGTATCACAGATTAGGGGGGAGTCCTCAGGCTGAATTTGGAAGGATAAATTGAAAAAGTCATACTTGAATTAAAAAGTGGCTTGAGTTGGACTTGTTCCATGAATGCAATTTAGCTTTTTACTGTGGCTGGTGACAATGTGGTATTTTCAGCTTCTGAGTTGATTGACAGTGGCAAAATACTGGAAGATTTTATTTAATAAGAGTGCCATTGCTAACTCCACATCAAGACAATTTCTTTCTCTGGTACGATCACCTTTTTTTAAAGTTAAAACAACCTTTTCTGTTTTATATTCCCCTTCCCCTGGGAAGAAAAAGAATACATGCATGAAGAAGAAAAAATGTAAAACACAACCTTGCCTTTTAGGGCTTTTTCCAGGCTTATATGTTGTTATTATTCTTTAAGGATACTGTATGCTTCCTAATATGGTTTTTTTTTCCACTAATAAATATAATGTGGGCAACTTTACATGTCAAGGAGAACATCATCTATACCAGGTTTCAGCAAATGATGGTCCAAAGGCCAAATCCTGACCAATGCTTGTTTTTGTAAATAAAGTTCAATTGGAACACAGCAATGCCTATTCATTTACGTATGATATCTGGCTGTTTTTGAGCTAGAATGGCAGACATGAATAGCTGCAACAGATAACTTTACCCATGAAGGCTGAAATATTTACTATTGGCCCTTTGCAGAAAATGTTTCTAACCCTTGATCTACATTATTATGTTTTCACAGCTGAGCAACATTTCATTGCATCATCATATAATTATTTGTTTAATCACTCCTTATTGAGAGAGATTTAAGTTATTTCCTGTCTTAAATAACATTTAGGCTGTTTCCCATTGCATGGAACACTGGGCTCTGACATCCTTATCATTCCTTCTATCTTTACATCCCATTAAGAAATAGTCTGAAGATTAAAAATTACTAGATTCAAGGATTTTTCAATCTTTCTAAAGGGATTTCGGTAGCCATTGCCATGTTTTTTCCACTTCTACATAGAGGAGCTCTTATTATTGTGGTAATAGCTGATACAGAGGGGTTGCCCTTTCCATAGTTTCTCTTGACTATCATCTACAAAGCTATACTCACAGAGCACGAGACTTCAAGACCACACAGACCGTCTAATGGAACTTGGCAGTGGGGCATACTCCATTATCGAGCTCCAAATTTGCAGCCCTAGCAATTGCTGAACACAAGGACTGAGAGATGATCTGTCTTCCAGTGGTTTTGTCCTCCAGCTCAGTGTACACCACATCCTTATAAAAACACCTTCATTCAAAAGTCAGCCTGTGGAGCCAGCTCAGAGATAACCAGAGTGGTTTGACTGGGGGGGGCTTGTGTTATATCTTTTATGAGTTTGTCATGACACCAAGAGTAAATAATTAAATCCAGCCTTTTAGAGCCCAGGGTTTGGTAGCTGCCTCTTCTTGGGTGATGGAGGCTGCCCCATGGATGGAACGTGGCAAGTTAAGTTATTTTTGTTTCAGGTTTCTCTTTAGCCAGGGCCTGAAGCAGTCTGCTATGCTTCTGATATATAGCACTAGGTCCAAGCCCTAAGTTCCTCAGGACCCACTTTATAACTTGATATATGCTGGGCATTTTGTCTAAAGTAGCCTCCATCTCTTTTCGCAATGCAGGGAGAAAAGCTAAAATATAAAGCAGAAAAGAGTGGGAGATATTTATGTTGTATCTTCACTTGTTAACCACTTCTTATGGCCCTAAAACATATGTGTTTACATATATTTACCCGAAGGCAAATATAATCTTTAATATTATTAATATTAACTATAATATTACGTGTATATAACATATATACACGTAATATTAATTAGGCCTTCATGGGTAAGGTTAATCTTTGTATATGCCTAATATTAATAATATATGTGTATATACACCTAATATTAATAATATCAAAGACCCTGCTCGAAAAAACCTAGTTGATTTTGTATATAAGCTCAGCTTTCTTTTCTCTGTGTGGGATAACCTGGCACTGCACTTAATCCTAGTGGAACCAGTTCTGTTGGCTTTTTTCTCTTCCATGCTAGTGGAAAAGGTGACTTCCCAGCCAGTCAGAGATTGAGTAAAGTTATTTATATAATGAAAGGCTATACAGCAATAGAAATGACTGAACTACTGATGTATGCCCAGGCAAATCTCAAAAGCATTGTGCTAAGTGAAAGAAGCTAGACACAAGAGTCCATTTACATGAAATTCTAGAAAAGACAAAATTATGGTGAAAGAAAATAGATCAGTGGTTATTGGGGGCCTTGGATGGGATGGGATTCAGATGATCTTTTGGAATGATGACCATCTTCTACGTTTTGATTGTGGTGGTGGTAACATAAATGTATATGGTTGTCAAAATTTACTGAAGTATAAACTCTCCAAATAGGTGCATTTTGTAATACACAAATGATACCTTAATAAAGTTGAAGTGACGAAAAAGAAGTAAAGGAAGGAATTTGGGTTGATTTATGAATGTGTGTCTTGGACATTCATATGGGTGGCAGTTCCATTGGACATTAGACAATAACAAACAAGAGCGCAAATATAGGAAGTGGTGAGGAGGATGATGGGCACAATTTTGGGCATGTCAAGTTGAGAGACACCCATGTGAAGAGTCCAAGTTTTGGATTGGATATGAAGATTTTGGAATTGCTAGTGCATTGGTGAGAGTAGACTCTCACAATGTTCATGAAAGTGGAAAGAAAGAGAAGACTCCAGAAACAAGGGCCTACCCTGAAGAACAGCCACGGGGAATCCACTAGAGTCTAAATTTTAGATGATTGCTACTCCCAGTATGGTCCATGGATCAGCAGCAATGGCATCACCTGTGAGCTTGTTAGAAACACAGAACTTTGGGCTGTACTCCAGACCTATGGAATCAGAATCAAAATCTGCATTTTAAGACCCTCTCCCGGATAATTATTATGCATGTTAGAGTTTGAGAAGTACTACTTTAGGTGGGCCTGAGTCCACCTTTTACTTCTACCAATTTCTTTCTAAAATCCAGTTGACAGAATAAAGGAAGCATAGGCTCCTGAAGTCAAGGATTACATCATGGCGCCAAAATTGTTTTTTATTTTAGTAAGAAAACCACTGCATGCAAACAGAACTAAAGAAAGCTCATGGGTAAATCTGCTGTCTGTTTAATTCAACGGCCATGTCTCTGCCTAGCTTTCCTGGGAAGCCCCCATCAAGGCTTTAGCCATCAAGGTTTATTTAGACTAGAGAGAACCTTTTTTCTTTCCTTTTTTTTTTTTAAAAAAAAAAAAAAAACCATATACACAGAGAGACAAGTCTTATTTCATTAGGATCTACTTGAGGAATCATTTCCTTTCTTGCTTTTAGAAAAAAGTCCTTTGCCTAAAGAACATACATGCTTCTTGAATTCTTGCAGACAAACTATTTGTTAGGAACTTTGATGAGCTGGGAATGTATTACAGCAGCTGTCACTGGGTTAACCATGTGATTGCTCCTACAGCTGTAGTTGCTTGTCTGAGTGCATTTCCCATGAGAGGGGCGTAGGTAAGCAGGAAGGTAGGAAAGCTGTCCAGGCTGCTTCTTGTCTGAGCTCCACTGCTTTCAGACCGTGAGATAGGCACTTGCTTGTGGTACTTGGCCTATTTGGTGAAGTTGTCAGGGTTTGTTGGTGAATTTTCATTAAAATGCAGAGAGGCTGTTGAAGAAATCATGGCATACTGGTAAGTGCTTGGGTTTTGGAAATACACAGGCCTGGATTTAGTCCCAGCTCTGCTACTATTTGCTTTGTTTTCCCATCTTCCTACCCCTAGCTTTATTTGTCACCATTAAAATGGCTATTATAAGGAACAAATCTAGTAATGGATTAAAAAACTTTATGTAAGCTGCAAGTGACCTACTGATGTCACTTGCAGGCATTATTATAACTATTGTTGTGAAACACTATGCTAGTTATACACGAGGTGGTCTCATGGGAAAGAATAGGCTGCAATTTATGCTCACTTTTCCTAGCACCCCTATTTATTCCCCACCCATATTCAGGGAAACTGTGAGTGTATCCTTGTCGGACGCTCCATTTGCACAGTAATCTTTGTGAGGGACACCTCAATGGATATGCAGTGCATCCCTGCATGGGCTGCAGCTCTGCTGCATGGGCATATGCACACACACATTCCCTCCTGACTGTGATGTCATGTTCTGGATTTGGGTTCCAGGGCCCAGTTGCTTTTCCTTCCCTTTGATCTCATATTTTATTCTTAGAAAAGCCACAGCTGTCAATCTAGAATTTCTTACTGGGCAGGAAAGTCATTACGTTATATACAGAGAAGTGATATAAAAAATACCTGAGAATTCTCAAGCTCGGCCCAGTTTCCAAGTGGAGTGTTTTCCTTTTCAACACTCATTCTAAGGGCAGGTTGACCCTAAGCAAAAATAATGTGTGTAACTTCCTGAGGCTCCCGACTTGATGGGATATGACATATAATTGGGTGGAGCTTTGTACTTATAGCTCCTTAGCCTCATTGTTGTTTACCATGTGAATTATTTTGACTGATGGATATTAATAGGACATGCTGCAAGCAGTGGTTTGGTATGTACTTGTGTGGTGGGACTTTCACCTTATAAGTTTGCTGTTTCCATGAGAAAAACATACTCAGACAATCCTGGTGTTCCAAGGGGAATGAGGGACACATGAAGCAAACCTGGCTTAGTTTGCAGCTTAAAGGCAAGCCCAGCCAAGCCCAATGTAAATGAATCAATTTAGGTTGAACTATAACTGAGAAAGAATAATTGTAGTTATTTTAAGCCATTACATTTTTGAATGGTGTTAAACACACCCCATTTTCAACATTTCCTTCACCTGTGGTCAGATCCTTCACCTGTGGTCAGTTGATCCTGTCATACTTCCACCATCCCTTACATCCCTCATAGCCTTATTTCTATCCAACAAAGATACTATAGTTCATCATTATAATTATTTCCTTGCATTCATGCTAAAGTTTATACTCTGGGAAACCCCTACCTTAATTACATCAAACTTTCACCCTATACCACACTTATACCAATGTAGCTGAGCCTGGCCAGAACCTGCTAGTTGGTCTTATGAATGTCAAATGGGCTCTTGGTGCAGCCTAGCAGTACTACTATGTTGCTCTAGGCCCTTTACTCTCATAACCTTTTGTTATTCCTTATTTCATTTTTATCATCACTTAATTTCATTTTTTTCAAACTTGTAATACCTTCTCCCCCATACCTAATCTTTGCTGATGACCTTGCTTACTCTTTCACTAAGCAACCAGGAAAAATCAGAAGAGAATGTTCATCAGTTCTCACTAGCATATCTTCCTAAATGCTTGCCTCAATGCCCATCACTCTACCTATCCTCCTGCTCCCAGGGTCAAACCAGCCTTCCTCTTAAAATGAACCCCTTCCTTATCTACTAGATCATCTCTTCTCATGAATCAGTTTCCCAGACTTTTAGCTTTTTGATTATCTTATCCTTCTCTTTCTCTCATATCCCACATTCCTCATATCTTCAACAAATCCTGCTGCCTTTATCTTCAAAATATATCCAGAATCCAATGCCAGATCATCTTGTCCAACTCTACCACCCTTGCCCAAACCACTGTCATGTATCACTTCAATTATTGCAAAAGCTTCCTAACTTGTCTTCTGCCTTCATCTTGGCTCTCGCTGCTATCATCCACCACAGTTTCCTAGAGAGCGGTTATGGGGGATAATGATAATACTAATAATAACAACATTGACTGCTGAGGGGTAACAAGTGGCTTTAATTCATTCCCTCACAAATGTATAGTGAAGGTCTACTCTGAGCCAGGCATGCTGTCTCCTGTCTGGGAGTAAGGGAAAAAAATGAGACAATATCCTGTTTCAAGTCGGAGGAGGGAAAACCTCAGTGATGTCAGCTCTTCAAGGGCAAGACCTTGCCTTATTTTTCTTTGAAATCCAAGTCCTAGTATGGGTGAAGATACGACACAGGAAGTTCTGAAAATGTATGTGGAAGTAGACATGGGCATATGAGAGAAAGAGAGAGGTAGAGAGAGAAGACACATTATCACAACATGTTCTTGACCACACTCCCCTTCTTCAGTTGTTCATCCCTCCCTACTTGCTCCTTTCTGATGGTTCCTGTTGCCCACAGAGTAATTATTAAACCCTCCACATCTGGCTTGTTTACCCCCCTTCTGAATGTTCTATCTTCTCTTGACCACATTGTGACATGGTGTCTCTCATCCTCTGCTCCTGCTGGTCCCTCTGCCTGATATCTTCTTCTTCTCTCTTTGATGCCACTCATCCTTCAATGCTCAATTCAAGTGACACATGATGTAGTTACTGCTGTCAGCAGCTCACCCATGTCCCCTTGACTCCTTTTTCTGTGCATGTCAACCTGACTTCCAACTGCCATTCCCTGTGACTATACCTTGGAGCCCTTTATTGTCACAGAGTCCATTCTGTCTGTGCAAGGCTCACTGCAAGCACAGGAGAATTCACTTAATATGTATCTCCCTGGCCTCAGCAATTCTCATCCATAAGCAGCAGGGTTGCTTTTGGACAGAATAACTCTGAGGTGTCTGCTGTACACTGGCCCTCAGGCTCTGCAGCAAGATTGGTCCCTTGGTAACATGCCCCTTATTAGCATCCTTTCTTTTCCTGTCCTGCTGCCCACTTTCCTGCTGGTATTTCTTGGGAATTATTTCCAAAAGAAATTATTTGCCATCAAATTCGTATCCCAGAGTCTGCTTTCCCTTTTCTCTGCTCTCTGAGAATGCCCCAAGAAAAATAATTGCTTCCCTGTATATTTTCTTATAACATTTGTACATATCTCTGGTATAGTATTTATAACAGTTTATTACAATTGCTTATATGTTGGACTGTGATGTAGTAGAGGCAAGACTCACGTCATTCTAATTCGTGTAGCCTCCTTGCCTGGCATGCACCTGTCACATAGCAGGCACCCAAAACTGATCAAACACAAGTGTTTTAGATTAACTTCTTCTCTGACCAGCCCCTTGCTCTATTCTGGCATGACTGGGATGCATCAGCAGTTTTCTCTAAATCCCTGTTTTTACCAGCATCTTCACCAAGAACTTGTAATGCTATTCTAAGATCTCTGGATTTCAACCAGAATAGCAAGAAGCAGCTATTGAAAAATAACAGAGAGGTCTAAAGGTTAACCAAATTTGTAATTATAAAAAGCTCAGCTTAATAGCACTTGGGGAGTTGTACACGTTTTTAGGATGATTACTAAGCAAGAAGGTTAGGCTAATGAGGTTTGGGCCCATGACCCAGGGAGGCAGTAAACTTGCCAAGAAGAGCTAATGTAAGCTCCTAGCCCTTCTGGGTCTCCTGGGTTCTACTCGGAATATGGAGTTGGAAAGAGCATCACTCCGACACTTACAGCGATAGTAAAGACACAGTGAATACAAATTCTCAACTTTTCTTAAACCTGTCAGACGACTAAAGTTACAGGGCAACAAATTAACCTAAAATCTGGAGATAGGCAGGCACCTGCAGGGAGTTTACCACTAGACTCCAGTAAGAGTTGGAATTGTTGACAAATCGATTGAGGTCAAATATGGGCTGCCGGGACAATGTGAAACTCCTGGGGCTGCAGGCATAGCAAGATTTTATATTCTCTTACAGACTTTTCTAAACACACCAGACACTCACAGGAAACACAGAGAAGAGTCCTGAGAAAACTTCCACCCTAGTGCTAGTTAGGGGAGATAAAAAGCAGTGACTAGCCGGGCGCGGTGGCTCAAGCCTGTAATCCCAGCACTTTGGGAGGCCGAGACGGGTGGATCACGAGGTCAGGAGATCGAGACCATCCTGGCTAACACGGTGAAACCCCGTCTCTACTAAAATACAAAAAAAAAAAAACTAGCCGGGCGAGGTGGCGGGCGCCTGTAGTCCCAGCTACTCGGGAGGCTGAGGCAGGAGAATGGCGTGAACCCGGGAGGCGGAGCTTGCAGTGAGCTGAGATCTGGCCACTGCTCTCCAGCCTGGGTGACAGAGCGAGACTCCGTCTCAAAAAAAAAAAAAAAAAAAAAGCAGTGACTATAGGACAGGCACAAAACCCTTAAACATTGTTCCCTGTCTTTGCTATGGAGCAAAACCCTTAGCCTGGAGGAGGAAGAATAGAAATCATTGCCATGGGGCACTGGTGAAAACCCACTGTATCTGCGGGAAGGGAATAGAAAAAAAAACAAAGCAAAACACATGTGCTTCTGGGAAGAGACAAGAATATAGTGAGACTGTTCAAAAAGGATGAGGATGTATTAAAAGGTCACAGGATCCAAAGTAAACAAACACCCATGGGCCGGAGCTGAAACAATCTGAGAAGCAAAATAATTAACATGGGTAGATAATAAAATGCCCGATCCATGACTCCATAGTGATACAATAATATCTGAATGAACAAAAGTAGGAGAAGGGGCAGCTCTTCCTTACAGAACAATTCCAATGAAAACATGTAGAAAGAATGAAGGAAATAGAAAATCGTAAGCAAAATGCCTTATTAAAAATGGTGCAGTTAAGGAAAGAGGCACCGATGGATGCAAAAATTAATGGAAGACATTTGAGGAGAAATAGGATATTTACATAGTCCCAAAGTATCCGCCACAAGGCATTGATCAATTATAACGCAAAAGACGTTAGTCAAAAGCCTGGTGAAATCCAAATAAAGGCTGTAATTTAAAGTACTGCATAAATGTTAATTTGTAGTTTTGATAATTGTTCTATGGTTACTTAAGACGTTATAATAGCGAAGCTAGACGCGTGATATACAGAAACTCCTGTTTTTACATTTTTTTGTAAGTCTAAAATTATTTCATATTAGTCATTTGGAAAAACATGCTCAAATTATGTCTATATTTTGTTCACTACAATAAAATTTTATGCATTGGAAAATACTTGGAAGAAAATATACAAAATATAACCAGTGTTTATGTTTGGTTGATGGGATTAGAAAACAAAATAACATTCCTAAAATTCTTTGAATTTATTATTTCTCTTAATTCTCAAAAACATTTTTTATATAGCATAGTAATCCACATTTTACAGATGAGAAAACAGGCTCAGAGAGGTCAAATGCCAAAAGAAAGATTCCCCGAATGAATCCAGATTCACTAAGCCCAACGGTTATGGTTGATACTACCTTTCTTTTCTTTTCATATTTCTTTTACTTCTTGTATTTCTCTTTCTTTGGGGATTAATTAATTAATGGAGTTACATTAGATTTTTAGAGGAAAAAATAACAATGTATAATGAAAAAGAAATGATCTCTTATATCTGAAAATAGTAAAATACTAAAATGCACTATGTAAGGGAGAAAAAAATTGAGTCTCAGTCCTAGAGTGCCATTTATGGATGGCAGCCCACTGCTTAGTTACATTTCTTACAACTCTTGGGACTACTACTGGGTTTGTAGACCAAGTACCTGCTGTGTTTCTCTTCTATCCTAGGTTTTAATGAATGGTCTCTGATACATTAGACCCAACAATATATTAGGAATATACTAAACACAAATTGTTAATTTTTTTGAGAAAGAATGACAGGCTCATAAAAAAAATCTGACGACAGACCTACAAAGAATCTCATGAAAACTATTGCATCTATTCAGAGAAATGCATATATAAAATGATGTAACAATTCAATTTTCTGTGAAGTCTGAGCCCCCAAAAGCCTAAAACAATATAATAGATGTTCAATGCTGCACACTGTCAGTAGAGGTTTCAGGCCATACATGCAAGACAGGCTATGAAACTGGTTCTTTTAGTATATTAGATTGTTCATCCACAACAGTGATACCTGATAGAAATATGTGAGCCATGTAGGTAATTTGTGGTCCTTTTGTTGTTGTTAGTGTTTTTTAAAATAATTGGTTATGATAATATATTTTATTTGATCCAATATATCCAAATTATGATTATTTTAACATGTAACCAATATAAAAATTAAGAAAATATTTTACTTTTAGGTTTTATATTTTTTTCACACCACGTCTTTGAAATCTGGTCTGTAAATTTACACTTACAGCACACCCCAATTTGGATTAGTCATGTTGTCAATACTCAAAAGCCACATGTGGTTAGCATTGGTCATTGCAGATACACAGTCTATGAAAAGGTAAAAGTTGACAAGGCCTGGAGAGGAGTTTTTTTTTTTTTTTCTTTGACAAAATAGAATTATTCTCTGCATTCTCCATAGGAATTAGGAGGAGGGTGCATCCTCTCACCTCAAGTCAAGTGACGGGGCTTCAAAGGGTCTCCTCAAAGGGCTTGGTATACACGGCCTGTAATTTGTACAACAGAAGGCGTGGTATGTAATTTCCATCTGGTAAAAACCAGAGGTGAAGGGAATGGCTGGTGCCACTCGCCTGGAGAAGGCACAAAGACACAAAACTTCCAAGAGCAAGGCCAAGTGAACTTGTGGAAAGAGGGCTGTAGAAGGAAGTGGCCTGGGGCTGAGTTTGAACAACTCCTCCTCTTAAGCATCCACAGACCAAAAAGCTGGAAGTGCCCTTTCCGATGCTCATGTGGCGGGAAGCAAGTAGAGGAGGAGAGGTACTGCCTACCTCAAATGATGGGGAGTCCCTAAGAACCCACAGAAATGGCCTGAGCTAAAGAATGAAAGCTCTACGGGGGCAGGGGTTTATGTCTCTTTTGTTTGTTGTTGTATTCAAGTACCCAAAACAGTACTTAGTAGGTGATAGATACTTTTGCTGTATCATATTCATATGACTTATGATGATTCATATGAGAATGAACTATCTGGTTCTACAGCCAGATCACAACAGGACCATGAAAGACTGCTTTTCCTTAATCCCTGTCTCCTTGGCTAGCTTATCTTGGGAGGAGAGAAAGAAACAGATCAAAGTTCCCTCCTCCCTGACCCAAGCCTTTGAAAGTCCTAAAGCAAGGGGAAGACAGGAGGTCTCATCTGAAAAACAGGCATATCATTCTCCACCTGGTAGAGTTGTAAGATCAGACAAGATGACCTTAGTGGTTATCACTCCCACAGTACCTGGCACATGGTATGCACAGTACATATGAATGTTCTTTCTTTCTGCTTCTTTCCCTTCATTGTATAGACTGCAAAGCTGCCAGGGAAACCCAGCAGACATGGACTCGAGGCCATACGTTTAAGGGCAAATCAGGCCCACATCACAGTTGGAATGTTCTGAATGGGCCCTGTTTCCTCTGGGAAGGGCCTGTGACCTCCATATCCTCCCACTAACTCTCCTCTTCTGCTAAAATACTAAAATACCCCAGGCTCAGACTTCTTTGCCTCATCTGCAGCCTTTGGTTTCAGGTTTTTAATCAGAGGCAGCAAAATTACTGTGGTTATCAAGCTTTTCTCTCTCCCTCTTGAAAGTCTTGGACAGGCCAAAATAGAGAAAAGGCATTTTCCTAGAACTCTATTGAATATGGCTTAACCACTGCATGCCACATTGCCCAAGCCAAACAAGGGTCTTTAGGTCATAAACACATAGGCATCTCTGTACCTTCTTTAATAACAGGCATGATTTATGGTGTTTTGTGAGCTTAAATGAGATGAGATAATGTTTGCAATGTTCTTAGCAAACTGCCTAACATATAATAAAAGCTCTAAAATGCAAGCTTCACTATTTAACAGAATTTTCCAGTCTTGCAACACAGATAGAGTATACACAGTCTGGCTTGAAAATTTATTACTTCCCAAGTTGTTTCGTCCAGGATGAGGACAGAGGGTAGTATGATCTCTGCTGTGAGAACATTCACATAAGAAGGTGCCACCTGCTCTGTCAGGATGATGTCTACATGGAGCTAAAGATAGTTTATTTTGCATATTTATCACTGAAGTTACTACGTACCCATAATAATAGGAAGCAGTATATCCTGCTTTAATCGCCTCTTCCCACTCAATTTACAGGTGTTCCTAGAATTCTGAGGGGTTACTCATGTCCAAAGTGGCTCAGTGTTTTTCTCAGACACCAGGCACAATAAACTGGGGCGTCTGGTCAGAAATGAGCAGGTCTGTCTTTTGGCTGTCATTGTTCCTGCCGATGCCATATGATCTCACACGTTTGTGGCTGGCATGATGGCCCATCTACCCCTTCATTTTACTGCATAAGCAATAATGGAGGCCCACACTTGTGTTCCAAGCATACAGTTCTTTGCACTCACATGCCCAACTCTTCAGGCATTGTTTCTGCAGCTCAGCCACTGTGCCAAAGAAGATGGCATTAACCACATGTTCTGCTGGCACCAGATGATGAAAGGGAGCAAGGGCATTCCTGGCAGAGGACATAGCAGGGACGAAGACATGGTAGTGTTAAAAATAAGACTCTTCTGGGGAACCTGCCACAGCATTTTGGGGTCCTAGAGCATTGTAGATTCTCAAAAGCAGGGAGTAAAAAAAAAAAAAAAAAACAGTGGGGAACATGAGGCAAGTAATTGGAAAAGTGGGTTGAGATGAGACAGTAAAGGTTCTTGAATGTCTGCCAAGTGACTGGTACTTTACCTTATAGGTGATGTGTTGGCCACAAAAGTTCAGCTTGACAGGGCTGAGTTATGTTAGAGAAGGGGAGAGCTGAATTTGGGAACGTGCTACCTGGAAGATGAGCTACTCTGGGGGCACTAGCATATAACCTGACTGTGCTTATTTTTATTCCTACTAATAATTTGCCACCTCAGAGACAAGGGCCACAGACAGTTTGTGACTGCGGTGTACTCACACTCACACACACACGCACGCCCACACACACACGTACATAAGTGAATCAAGGCTCTGTCCTTAGAAACGCCTCTGGGTTTGGTGATGGGTATGGCAACTGCCTAAGCAGCTCCCAGACTATTTGACGACTCAACTACTTAGCACTTATTAGGTGTCAGACACAAGCTAAGTATTTCAGATGTTGTGTTTTATTCCTCGAGAGAAGCTCCCAGGTGAGAAAAGTTGATTGATTTCTAATCAAATAATTATAGTACAGTGCAATCAGGGCTATAATCTTGAATGTGTAACACATATTGGAGGGAGGAGCCAGCTATGGGAAGAGAGAGCGTGAGAAAATCACTGGAGATCAGGAGACACTGTAAAGTCTTCTCAGGCACATCTCCCTTTGGAAATTTTGTGTTAGTCTCCATGGAGCTTATTTTACTAACCCCATGCCTCCCCCACCTCCCAAAAAATACTGTGAGGAATCTCAACATAAACTGCCAACTGTTCTCCCGCAAACAGCTTCAAGTTCTACTTAAATGAAATAGTGTTGCTTATCCGTGTAAAAGGCATCGAATTTTACAGGAAAGTCGATAAATTATTTTGTGAGTTCCTAGAACCCTCCAGGCTGGAAGATATGGGTTTTGTTCTATGTGTGTGATTTCACAACAGGGTTTACACATGCAAAAGCCTACAGGGGCAGTCCAGGACTATGCAAGGTAAAGTGAGCAGGTGGAGACTGAGGTGAACGAAGGTCCCACGTCCTGAGAGGAGAGTGGAGAGCTCATGTCCTCTGCTACTGAGATCCTGCAGAATTGCTAAGCCTTTCTCTCTGGCAAATATTGGCAATTTATTTTAAAAGTATTAAGACTCTGGGTGGGCTAAATAAAGCATGTCCACAGGCTTAATCTGGCCTGTGGTACCCTTGTATGACCTGATTTCTAGAAACCTCGAGGATTTCACATCACTTGCATGAGTCACTAAGGAATCATAAATGAGCCCCAAACCAATGAATTATAAGAGAGGGCTCATCTCACATTTGAGGCATACCCTTTCTCCAAGAAGAAAACTCTTCCGTTAACTCTGCAGTGACACCCTGGCAAGGAATTTTCCCCTCTCGCTCATGTTCCTGTTTTCTTGTTTCTCATAGGGCTCATCCATCAGTTAGGAGGTGGCCAAGTCTTCCAAGGAAATAGGGATGTCCGGTGTCACTGGAACTCCAGCTGTTGGTTGTGTCCTTAATAGTGGCAGATGGCTTTCTTCTCCTCTGCCGTTCTTGATCTTTTTGGTGATTGCCAATTAGCTTCACAGCTTTTAGTCCTGGAGACAAGAATAAATCAAAGTGAAAGATTTCTGTTGGAGTCTAGCCCAGAAATCTGGAAATCATAGCAGCAGTTATTGTGGAAACCATCTAGCCCAACTCCTTTACTTTACAGATGAGGAAATGAGGCCTGTGAGGTTAAGTCATCGTCTCACTGGCAGGAAAGGTCTTGGGAGGTCATGGGATTTTCTGAGGCTGGGGTGTGCTGAGTGATTCAGTTGGAAAGTTTGGTCCCCGTATTACTACTTATATTGAAATGGAACGACTTTCAGTCTTTCAGGTCAAAATCTGTGCGTACTTGTGGCAGCTGAAGGAAATTATTATTATATTAAGACAGCCAAGTGTAAAGGATTCCCTGGAGAAACTCTGAGTGGCCTGAGCACTGGCGGAATGGAGTGGAGCCATGGAAGCTCGTGCTGTTTGCAGGGGGGAGGAGCCTGGCTTTTCCTGATCCGAGGTGGGAACCTGGGATTCAATCTGTGAGGCAGGAATCCTACTAACAGCACTCTCGCTTTGCTGGGAGTACCTGTTCCCATTTTTTTCCTTTTTTCCCCAATAAACCCTGCTCTTCTCACCCTTCAGAGTGTCTGCAAGCCTAATCGTTCATGGTCATGTGACAACCTGGTTTTAGCTGAACTAAGGAGAAAGTCCTACAACAATATTATTGAAGGAGATTTGATGCATTTTGGGTTTATAACTGGTATCATAGACTTGGCTTACATAAGCCAAAGTTATAAGCCTACAATGTTGAAGAGATAAGATCTTTCATCACTGGAGGGACTTAAGAGGGGATCTCAACCAAGTTTGTTCATTCATCCTAGTAAAGTCTTTCCCATCTTCAACATCAGCAACTTTCTAGGCATCCAGGCTCCTATCTTCAGGAGGATAGGAGCATCTTATGTGACTCCCATTTGCCCTGGGCCATTGACAAGTATCAGTTGACCCATGGAGTAATTTAGACACCGCTGAGCAAATTGGGGGAGGGATCAAATGATGTTACTCTTGCTGGACAATGCACAGGCTCATCACTGGCTGCTGAATCCTGTTTACTGATGACCTGAGAAGGATACCTGGTACATGATAGAGGTAATAGTGTGGTACGTCCTCCCCTGGCAAGTGGAGGATCTCTAGACACTGGCTGAGCTCCTGATAGCTGGTAGTGTGGTCCACTGACCTCCTCTACCAGGCCAACTCTGAGGAGCTTTGTGACACTAACTCTGCTGCTGGTCACAAGGTCCCTTCCAGCCTCTCCACTTCCCACCTCCTCACTGTGTCCCCTTGCCCACTCCAAGATACACACATCTCTCTCTGAGCTATTCCTTCTAATCTAATCTTCTCAGAATGGAATGGGGAGAGCCAGCTCTTCATCCCCAAATCTGTTATTGATCATAAAATGTTTTTTTTTTTTTTTTTTTTTTTTTGCTACTCTGAATATGCAGGTTCTTGCAAAGAAAATCCTTTCTTTTAAAAGCAACTGTTTGTTGTTGTTGTTTTTAACTAAGGACCTCAGAAGTGTGCTTGGAAATCCAGGCTGTGCAACTACCTTTTCTTTTCAACGCATTTTTGCTGTAACAACCTTACCCTGGGGGCAGCATGGAGAGCAGAAAGCCTTTGTTGCTGGGTGAATGGCAGGGACAGGATAGGAATGAATGAAAATTGCAGAAGAATAATACAAAGATTCATTTAAAACGTTTTTTAAAAAAATCATGATACACAGAGAGTTTACATCACCTCCTACCAACTCTTGGTGTTTGCAAACTGTCCAGATAATTAAAGAGAAACTGGGGCCCTGTTGCCTAAATGAGCCAGACTCTTACTCAACTTTCTGCTTCATACGTTGCTTTGTTTTGATTTAAATATAAATTATTTCACCCTAGAGGGGAAATGTGTAGATGTTCTCTATAGGAATACTATTATTGGAGAATGGTACTGGTTCTGCACCCTTGTGTTTTCAGAGGTTGCATTAAGGTGACTAATTTAGGCATTCCCTTCTCAAGAACAGAGAGAATTAGAGGAGGGCCCTCATGTCTAAGAGAAGCAGTCAGGGCCGGGCGCAGTGGCTCAAGCCTGTAATCCCAGCACTTTGGGAGGCGCGAGACGCGGCGAATCACGAGGTCAGGAGATCGAGACCATCACTGGCTAATACGGTGAAAACCCGCTCTACTTAAAAAATAACAAAAACTAGCCGGGCGACAGGGTGGCAGGCCGCCTGTAGTCCAGCTACTCGGATGAGGCGAGGAGGAGAATGGTGTAAACGCGGGCAGGGTGGCGGGGAGCTTGCAGTGAGCTGGAGATTCGGCCTGCCCTCCAGCCTGGGCGACAGAGCGAGACTCCGTCTTCCAAAACCCCAAAAAAAAGCAGAGAAGCAGTCAGAAAAGATCATATTCAGACACGAGTAGGGGCCTGAAGTGCAATACAGTGTGTTTTCAAGGGTGGTTCTAAAAATTTAGTCTTGAATATGTCCTTGAAGGAAATCTTCTTTATGTCTTTAATTTAGACATGATATAGAGTATGAGTAATTGTCAGCCTCCCTACTGGGAAAAAAATCCCACTGTGACCTTGTTATTATCATTATTATTATCTTTACACTTCTGTTTCCATTGCTCCAGTTGTAGACATTTGAAGTATTTAATAGTCCATTTCTGATTAGAGGCTTATGGTGGTGAAAGGTGGGTGTCTGTTGCCTATTCTGCGTTTTAGCAACTCCTAAGGGAATTGCAAAGTTCTTCTAGGACTGTGGATTCCCCTATTTTGCTAGTTTTAAAGTTGACTAGAGCTTCACAACCAGAGTCAGCCCCTGACTTCCCCAGTCAGCTTCTAGCTTCCTCAGGCTCACTGATTTGCTGGCTGAGCCTCATCTCCTCCCTGGGTTATGTCTCCCCACAACTTCAGGCCACCTTCTGTCTTCCCAGGGCCTGGAGTTATCCATGTGGCCTTAGGTAGCGGGGTCTTCTTATCTGCTGAGCTTACCCTCACCCTGCTGCAGTGCCTTAGCCTGTATGCATGTCTGGGATCCTAATTCTCTGTCTCGTTTTTGGCCTGATTATTTGAGAAGGTTGAATTTTGCTCCCTTTGTTACAGCTACTGGCTAGAGTCCCCATGACAAGGGACCAAATGCCAAAGCACTCCAGGATCTTGAATGTCTGCTTTCAAGATAACTGCCAGATATTCCTGGGTAGTTTCTTTTGATTCAACATTTCCCTCCTCTTTTATCAACATAGGCGTATGGCCAGAGGCCTAAGGGGTAGGCTTTCAAATCAGACATTTTGGGAAGGCATCCTGGTCCTGCCTCTTGACAGCTGTGTGACCTTGGGAAGTGCGTTCAATTTTCCCTGGACTTCCTTTTCTTTTTCAGAGGATAATGATAGTTGTCACACAGTGGCCATGGTTTGCTGCCTACCCAGTATCTGTTCCTCTGTTGTTTTTTCCAACTGAATTCTAGTTTTATGCAGGCCTCTATCCTTCCTCTATTCCATAGAGCCATGCAGCTCAGGCAAAGTAAACCTCACACCCTTTGCTTTAAGAATGGACACATGTCCCAATTATATCCACTGAGAAGGGTGGGGAAGTCTTCTGCTGGGCAGTTCCTTGACCCTGAAGAGAGGGCAGAGGAGTCCCTTTTCCATCTAGATACTGGGCATGAAAACCTGAAGCTGTGGTAGTCATTTTGCTATACTTGGAGGATACAGCCAACACCGAGCATGAGAGGTCATGCGGACAGATTGAAACTGAGGTATTTGATCACATGGTTAAAGCACCAAGTCAACCCAATCCTGAAGTGTGACCTACTGGACTTCCTTTTTTAAGAGGATAAATTTTGCTGGGCACAGTGGCTCATGCCTGTAATCCCAGCACTTTGGAGGACTGAGGCGGGCAGATCACTTGAGGCCAGGAGTTCAAGACCAGCCCAGCCAACATGGTGAAACCCCATTTCTACTGAAAATACAAAAATTAGCCAGGCATCGTGGTGCATGCCTGTAATCCCCACTACTTAGTAGGGTGTGGTGAGAGAATCACTTGAACCTGGGAGGCAGAGGTTGCAGTGAGCTGAGATCACGCCATTGTACTCTGGCCTGGGCAACAGAGCAAGACTCTGTCTCAAAAAATAAAAACAAAAAATTTCTGGTTAAGTAAGTTTGGGTAGAGGGTTATGTTTTTTTGTAGCTCAAATAATCTTAACTTACTAGTAAAGTTATTGAGAATGCCAAATAAGAATAAATCGTTTAAAGTACTAAGTGCATATTCATCACACATTACTTATTTTTATTATTATTATTTTTTTGAGTCAGAGTTTTAAGCTTGTTGAACAGACTGGAGTGCAATGGTGCAATTACAGCTTACCGCAACCTCCGTCTCCCAGGTTCAAGCGATTCTCCTGCCTCAGGCTCCTGAGTCACACATTACTTATTAATGTAAATATTATTTTTATTACAGTTTACCTGACCCCCGTGGGCCTGCCGTTAGGGTTAAACCTATCTTCTTGGATCCCTGACCCACTTAGTTCTGATATGTGTGTTCTCCATAAATCTGTTGCTGCTAAAATTCCAGTGCGTTCCATTCTCAATCCTTTCTGAGCTTGTGATTGCCAGAAAAGGGAAGAATGTATGCACATGTCCACAGGAATCATTAGAGGTTGTCCTCAGAGACTTGCATATAGAACGAGGGGAACTAAAACGTGTGATTAATTCCTTGATTCTGCAGGCACTGGGTAGAATTTGTTTTAGGCTCTTGTGTGTGCACACCCTTACTGCTTTACTTATTCCCTTTAGGATTTGTCCACATGCTCCTTTGTTTCAATTTGTTTGTGGTTCCTCGGACTCTGGCTGGATTGCCATTTACTGCCTGGTTTCCTTCTTTGCTTTATTTTATGGTCTGCTGTCAGATGGACATGTTCTGTGTTGTCCTGGTTCACGGAGTCACCCACAAAGCCCTTAGCTTTTCACCCATCAATCCTCAGGACTCATTTCTACTAGAGTTTCCTTTATATCCTCCCTTCCCTGCACATTACCATATAGAAACACACAGCCCCGGGGTATGATCCGTGAGGGATACCAAACTGGAGCGTCCTCAAAATATTGTAAACATTCTAAACAGATATTTTGTCATAGAGAACTAAAACACGTGTCTCCTTACAATTAACAAGCATAAATTAGTTCCTCTGACTAAAAATAACAAATGCGTTGAGCATTGCTAAAATGCAGTGTAAACGACACCTTGCATTTTCAAATTAACATACGACTAATGCTCTCTGACACTTAGCTTATTCACAGATGGGTTTTGAAGACACTGAGTCCACTTACCATTCCAGGTTATCACTGCCATTTTTATTTGTCTGTCTGTTAGAGAGCCATGAGGTTAGGAAGACTTCAGCTAACATAATGCTGGGATGTTCGTGTTACCTTTTTTTGTTTGTTTCATTTTTCAAAACGAATACAAAATTTTATAGAGAACCAAGAAGCAAGGACTTGAGAATTGGTGTAGGCCAAAACAGAAAATGAAGAATTTCATGTGTCAGCTGTCAGAGCAGGAATAATACTTTAAGCTCTATTAGAATTCTCTAATTAGGGAGCAGTTATCCCAGCCTTAAGAATATTGTAATTGGGTGATATCAACTGGGAAATAGGTTAAATACGTAGTTATCATGACTGGATTTAAACTTCTTAATTTTTAAGCTAATTCAATGTTTAATTTTAGAGGCATGAATCTTCACTGTGCTCACAAGGGTAAAATACACATCCTCAATTCCTCACGGGCCTAATAATAATTTCTTACATCCTTTATGGTTATATCACCAACATCACCTTGAAGTTTATTAACATGTCTTATTGCTAAATATAGTCACTGCCTGCTGTCTGTCATGGGATGTGGTGGGTGACCTAAAAAATTGTAAATCCACAGATAATCCTCAAAATACTCTTGGCCAGCAGTTACACCATCAGTGTTTTTGCCTAGATGTAAATAAGCTGCACATCACACGACTGGATGATTAGAGTGTTTCTACTCTCTGTTTCTGGGCTCTTTCTCTAAAGATAGAAGTAACGATAAGCATTAAAAAAGGTTGTGGGGACACTTATCAAGAGCTGTCAGGGTTTTACATTTATAACTCGTTCATGTTTTACAGTCAGTAGCACTTACATTCTACTGCTTATGAGAATCATCTGGGAGAGTTTTCAATAAATTCCAGTGACCAGGTTACATCACAGAAGACCTCAGTGTTTTATGAATTCCCCAGGGGAGTTCAATGTGCAGTCCTCTACATTGGACTCTGAAGCCTAATAACTTTAATTGACTTACTCAAGGTAATAGCCAGGAGTAAGTTTTAGAGGCAACATTTGAATGCAAATCTGCTAGCATCCAAGCTTAATGCTCTTTTACCTACACTTTCTCAGCCTCTCATGTTTGAATAAATAACCCTTGGGAAATTGGAGTGCCTCACATAAGAACTAATATATTTAAAGTGTTTGCCACACTATTTATGTTAACATTCTATTCTATTCTGTTCTATTCTATTCTGTATTTCATTTCTTATGTTGCTGCTTTTCTAGAAATTATACCCTGGTGAAAAGGCAGTTATGCCTGCTTCATTGGTTGAGACTCATGGTTGCAGGATGCATGTTCCTGGATCAATGGATGTTTCCTATGAGCCTCCAGGACCCCAACTGGATATTTAACTGTGCTGAGGCTTTCTTGCCTCCTCTTGCAAGTTTTTCCTGTGGATACACTCCCAGAAACAGATGCTGAGTTGGTAGCCACAATGCTCAGTGCTGCAGAGGAGGCAGCTTTGCCACCTCTAGCTGAGGTTTGCAACTAGTCAGATGGCAGCCCTCCCCCACCTGCCTTCTCCTTTCCTGGTCTGCCTGGCTGTGGGCATTAGCATTTAGATAAATAAAGGGATTAGGTTCCTGGGTCTTTGCAGCCAATTTCCTCTTGCCATTTTTAAACCTCAGGAGATTGCCTGGTGTGACAGAAAACATTCTAAGCGAGACTGAATTTTAAGGAGGAAATGAAGCAGTTGGCTTGTGTGAGAGCAACAGGGTAGAATCTTAACTTTATTTGTCCTGCTCGTTATGGTTATTGAATCTTGAGGGAAGGCTATGCCAATTAGGCTTCTTTTCCTACTAAGATTCACCAGGAGCACTGTCTATTACTGAAGGTAAACGTGGAGAGTTAGGAGGAAGGGAAGCGTGTGGGAAGTCAAGAAGGACTAAGCACTTTAAAAGATATGGCATTGCTAACCACTAGCAGTGGGGAGGCCACAGACTGCAGAGGGAAGATGCTTTCCTGCTTTCCAATAGTAGTTTTGCAGGTAGTCTCAAAGGGACTTCTTCCCCAAGCCCTGCAGTTAGCATTTCAGGTTGACAGGTGGGGTAGACTGAGTCCCGCGTGTGGGTCTGCTTTGTCACCAATGCCTTTCAAGTCCACAGAGCTCCATTTATTTGTTTCTTTTAACAATCCATTTCCAGGCTGCAGTGGTGGATGTGCTCGGTTGGCAATGAGGGCAGCCGGAATAAGTGTCCCAGCAGAACCAGTGGGTGGAGACGATTTGCTGTCTTGATTTAAAGTGCAGAGGATGTCTTGCGGGGGAAAACAGGAATTCCAAAAAACAACTGAGCCTCCAGGGAGGTAGCTTTTGACAAATCTTAGTCTTTGCCTCATTCTGGCACTGCTTAGTAGAGGTTACTATGCCTTGGGAGTAGGAAATTGTGCAGGTTGCCTTCTTCCAAGGAGGAAAATATGAAAATTTCTTTGAGAGAAAAATAACCTTGAATGCAACCATCACAGTATTGTGGTTGAGTGGGCAGTTTCAGGAAACGGACATATGTGTGGTTACAATCCAGGTGTGTCACCCCAGAGATTAATTGAGCCCCTCCAACCTTATCATCTGTACATAAGGGGTGTAAGAATAAGAGCAGTGGGTCTCAAGCTTTATTTGCATCAAAATCACCAGGTGGACTTGTCAAATATAGATTGCTGGGGTTTACTCCAAGAGTTTCTGATTCAGTAGGCCTGAGATGGAGTTGAAGAATCTGTATTTCTTTTTTTTTTTT
>NW_016804136.1:204809-228287 GCF_001698545.2 Rhinopithecus bieti | reverse complement strand
TTTTTTTGAGACGGAGTCTCACTCTGTCACCCAGGCTGGAGTGCAGTGGCAGGATCTCAGCTCACTGCAAGCTCCGCCTCCTGGGTTCACGCCATTCTCCTGCCTCAGCCTCCTCAGTAGCTGGGACTACAGGCGCCTGCCACCTCGCCCGGCTAGTTTTTTGTATTTTTAGTAGAGACGGGGTTTCACCGTGTTCACCAGGATGGTCTCGATCTCCTGACCTCGTCATCCGCCCGTCTCGGCCTCCCAACGTGCTGGGATTACAGGCTTGAGCCACAGCGCCCGGCCAGAATCTGTATTTCTAATCAGCTCCCGGGTGGTGCTGATGCTGCTTGTCTGGGAACCATATTCATTAATTCCGTGGATATTTATAAACCACATGCTTGGCACTTATCTGGACACTGAAGCCGCCGTAGTGAACAAAAATACATTCTTGCCCTCATGAAGTTTATATCTAGTTTTAAACTAGATAAACGATAGACAGCAATACACAAACAAGCAAATATTTAGTTAAATAAGTATGTAGCATAAAATAAACAGGATAGGGGCTACGTCAAATTATGGTAGACATATTCTTCTACGTCCAACGGTCAGAGTAGAATTCACCAGTATGTTGACATTTGAGCACAAACCTGAAACAGACTAGTGAATCGATATTATAGTTATTTGGGGAAGAGCATTTTAGGCTGGCAAAATAGCAAGTCCAAAGGCCCTGAGGCAGGAGTGTGCTACATGTGTTTGAAGAATAGTGAAGTGGCCACTATGGCTCGATAAGGAGTGATCATGGTAGAGTATAGGAGGAGGTAGGGTCAGAAGTATAATTGGCGGAATGCCTCTGGGACATTGACATGGGCCATTGAAATAGGATGGCAGTGGAGAATTTTATTAGAGGGGGAATCTAGTCTGACTTCCACTGTAAAAGATTTACTCTGGTTGCTGTGTTGAGAGTAGACTGTGGTAAAGTAAGGATGGAAGTATGGGAATTAGGTAAGAGGCCATTGCAATAACCTAGGTGATACAGAATGGTAGCCTGGACCAAGGTTGGGAGAAATGGTTGAAAATATAAATAAATTATGTGGTTATAACTAACAGAATTTACTGATGGATTTTACATGGGATAAGGGAGACAAAAAGAGGAGTCAAGAATCACTCCAAGGTTGACTTCATTGTCTGGAAAGATGAGGTTGCTATTGGCAAATACAAGGAAAACAGGGAGAATCAAGTTGCACAGGAAAGGGTTAACACAGCAGGTCATGCACCTTTTCCCTTTGCTGATTGTCATCGATATCCTTTCACTATGATAAACCATAGCCTGAATATAAGAGCTTTTCTGATTTCGGTGAGTGCTTCTAGTCAGTCATCAAGCCAGAGTGTGGTCTTGGGGGTCCCCTGACACACAATGTACAAAAGCAGCCTGTGAATTTGATTTTGGACATTTTAAGTTTCAGACAGCTATTAGAACTGGGAGAGATGGTTGTAGGGTTTCACTGTGTTGGCCAGGATGGTCTTGAACTCCTGGCCTCAGGTGATCTGCTTGCCTCGGCCTCCCAAAGTGCTGGAATTCCAGGAGTGAGCCACAGCACCTAGCCATATTATTTTTCAGTTGAAAGCTTTTGTTACCTCCAGCCCCCAAAATATCTCATCAAGTACTGCAAAGAATGGAAGAGCACTGGCATATGTTAGTGAATTCTATGTTTTCTGAGAACAGACCTATCTTATCTCCCAATGCTAAGCCTGAAAAGGCCATTTTCTATATAAGGCCTATGTAACTCTAATAGACTCTTTTATTGTTTTTTTAAAAAAAGCAAACCCAAGCCTTTTTTTTATGTGGTACTTCAGAAAGTTAAAAATGACTTTGCAAATTAATTGTTGAAAATAGTGATCCTATACAGAACAGTGTATTGGCAAACTTTTTAATAAGGAGACAGATAGTATACATTTTAGGCTTTATGGGCCATAGGATCTCTACTGCAATTATTTAACTCTGCTATTACAGTGTAAAAGGAGCAATAGATCATACTTTAATGGGTACACCTATGTTCCAATAAACCTTTATTTATAAAAACAGGTGGCTGCCATGGGCTTTAGTTAGCTGATCCCTGCTCTATGTGACTCAGTCCTTTAAAACACACTGTCAACATATTTTATAAGCCATAAGATGTATTCTTGCACTTAAAAATAGTGGCTAAGACTAATAAATATTCATATACACCATCCTGGTATAGTTATGACTTGGAGCGGTTTACTTATTTTCTGTGTAAATGTCTGAGCCCTCTGCCATTGTCTGTAGTGGTAGCCTTCTGGAGAGTCTAAGACATCACATTAATTTCCGCCATAACTAACTCTTCCCTACTTTCCCAATATACCCACCACCATACCTTCTTCTTAGACAATCTGTGTTGCCTGAAGTTCTAGAAGGGAAGGACTATGATTCATGGTACAGCAGTGCAACAGACTAGGGGAGAATATTTAATCAAGATGGGAGTTAGTATTTTCTTTGCATGGGCACTGGAAAAAAGATGAGAGTCAGTTATTTTTAAGGAGTTGATTTTGAAAGTCAGATTGACCCAAAGGCTGAGTGAGGCTGCCACCTAGGTAGGTATCTGAGTGAGCATAGAAGTTTTCTCCAGAAAAGAAGAATGAAGCATATGACCAATGCCAACATGGACCCAGAGGCCACAGGAGCTCAGGAAGAGAGAAATCGAGAGACTAACTACCCAGGAATAGTCCAATTCCCGAAGCTCTGCTTTTTGCAGCTGGATTCCATGAGATTCTTATGAAATCCTAAAACCAATTCAATTTCTTAATGAGTTTCTTTAAATGGGTTTCTGTTCCTTCTATCATTACAGTCCTTGTCTAAGACTGTCAAACTCTTCTTTTTTTTTTTTTTTTCTTATTTATTCTCTGCTTTAAAAGTCTTCTGTGGTGTACTGCCTGCTGGAACTTCTGATATATGAACTGCACTGAAAACTTTGAAGAAGTTTAGAATAAAAGAAAATCCCTTTTATGAAATGTACCTTGGCCATCATAACAATAAAGTGTGGAGTTATGGAAAGATCATTGACTTTAGAGTAAGATACAACTGGCTTTGAATCCTGACTGTACCATGTACTAGCTTTGTGATTATGAACCAATTATTTAACTTTTTGGAGCTTACATTTCCTTATCTGTAAAGTGGATACATTGATATCAATATCATCATATTGAAATGAAGATGAAGTAAAATAATATAGCTAGAGGTCTTGGTACAACACTGGCAATGAGTTGCGGCTGCATGCAAAGTAAATCTATAAGCAGTGAACATCATTTTTGTTATAGGATCAAATTAAGAGGGGTCAGGAGGCTCTCTTCAAGGAATTATAGCAGATGTTAGGCTGGAATGGAGGGTAGAGTAAACTTTCTCTAAGTCTGGGAGAGGGATGGGAGGTGAGTTTGTTTGGTTGTTGTCAAGGATTATCTGTCTGATAAAGTCTGAAGAGCTGAGGTAAATGAGAAGATCTGGGCAAAGTCAGGTGCCTCAGATTCACAATCTCCTGGAGGAAGAGCTTTGAGTGTACAAAGGAAAGCAGTTGGTTGAAGTGTCAAGATAAATATTGCATTTGAGAAACCTTGCTCTCCAGCCTTCCTGGTACACAGGAAATTTGAACTCTCTGCTACTTCATTCTCTTCTCAGAATTTCCTTTTATGTGCACTTGGTTATGTTCTTCTTTTCACTTGAACTTCATTCTCATATTTCTATTTAGTAATGATGATCTCTTAAGGCTTGATCCAAATGACCCCTTCAATCTTTCCAATTGTAGGCTCTTTTTCACCTTTAATTTTCTGTAGTCCTTTATCCGTGTTTCTGTCTATACCATTTAGTGGTATAAGCCCTGCATTATAATTTATAACACAACAGATATTACAAATGTATTAGACTACCCAGTCCATTACCCCATTCTGTTAAAGAAACTTAACACTTTGCTTATCTGCATTTTATAATTCCTAATAGGATCCTCTTATTGACAGACTACTTCATTAGGCCTTCATAATATAGAATTTGGAGACTTGGAAGAAGCAGGTTTGGGTCATATTTCTGATTGTCTATGTAACACCAGTTCCTTCTTTCTTCTTTGCTAACAGGATCCAGTTTGGGTATTGGGTAGGTAGCAGTGCCCTTAGTTAAGGAGGTATCTCTCCAGTCTTAGGATATAATATGGCTTGGCTCTGTATTTCCACCCAAATCTCACATTGAGTTGTTATTCCCAATGTTGGAGGTGGGGCCTAGTGGGAGGTGATTGGATCATGGCAGCAGACTTCCCCCTTGCTGTTCTTGTGATAGAGTTCTCACAATATCTGGTTGTCTGAAAGTGTAGCATGTCCCCCTTCTCTCTGTCTCTCCCCTGCCACCATGTAAAGATGTACTTGCTTCCCCTTCACCTTCCACCATAATTGTAAGTTTCCTGAAGCCTCCTTAGAAGCAGAAGCCTGTACAGTCCACAGAACCATAAGCCAATTAAACCTTTTTTCTATAAATTGCCTAGTGTCAGGTATGTCTTTAGAGCAGTGTGAGAAGGAACTAATATAGGGGAAAAATCAGAGTTAGCTTTATTTAGTCATGGTGCTCTCAGTTCCTTTACTAATGATTAAGGAACGTAAGACTCAGTTTTGGCCAGTGAGAAGATGGGGAAATCTGCTGAGGGGTCCTAGAGAAAGTTTTACTTTCTGATAAAAGATATAGATAGATAGACATATATAGACATAGATATGGATATATAGATCTTCCTTCTAATTTTGCTTCTGTACATATTGGGTGAGGGTATTATGCTTGCAGCTACAGATATCTTGCACCCATGGTAGGAGATTTTGCCAAAACACCGAGGAAAACATAGCAGAGCAGAACAATTAGAAAATCCACCATTGAGGTAATAACTCAACCCTATCTCTTTTCTTTTATATAGTGAAATAATGTATTAGGGCAGACTAAGTTTCTAGAAAAAATTTATACCCCCTAAATCCAGTAGCTTAAGGTAATTGCTTACTTCTTGTTCATGTAATGGTCAGTGGTATTCAAGTCAGTGGTGATATTTCTTTTCCACATGATCATTCAGGGATTCAGGGATTTTTCATCTGTAGCTCTGCCTTCTCCTTTGCATCAAGTCATGGGAAAGAGAAATAGCATGGGAAAATGCATGTAGGAGGTTTTTATGGGCTAGGCCAGGAAGTGACATATGACTTCTGCTCATATTCTATCGAAGAGAACATATAAATTTACAGACAACTTCATCTAACTTCAAGAGAGGCTGGGAGACGTAGTGTATCTCTGAACCAAAAATGGGGAAAAGTTTTTGTTAGAAAGCTAGTGATCTCTCTTACAAATAATACATATCCTTACGTTTAAGCCACTTTTAGTCATATTTTCTGTTACAGTTCAAAGCATCCAAACAGATAAAAGCTAAACCAGAGACACAGAAGAAGAGAGAGACGTAAAGAGAACATAAGCGCCAGATCTGGGGAAGAAGTTCTTTTCTTGGAGAAGAAAACTTTATAAATCAAGGGTGGGACAGAGGTGTCAGAATAATGTTTGAAAAAAGAAGTGCTGGATTAGCAGTGACGTGAGGTTAAGTGGATTGTAAAGAAGGGAGATTTAATAAGTTATTCTATATACTTTGTCTTTGGATCCTGTTTTCAGCATTTAAGACACTCCAGTTTTAGTGTTTAAGTCAAGAAACACCTTGGCTTATTTAAAAATTCATCTGAGTTGTGTCATTCTGTTTTTTTTTTTTTTTTTTAAATCTTGGAATGAACATGAGTATCTGATTTCATAAGGGTTACCTAGTACATACATCTAATCCATCCCGCTAGACTATATAGTTTTTTGAGGATAGTGAGGTCAATGTGATGGAATTTGGAGAAGACAGAGGCAGAGATAACAGTTACATTACCAGAGAAGTGATAAAAACCTCAATTAAGATCTTTAAAAATAATCTCCACGGCCCGAACTGGCCTTGAACATATGGATAGAGGGAATGAACCAGACTTCCAAAAGTAGGGTATGGATAAGCAATGCCACTCCAGTGTGCCCTATGGTGGGATCCTGGCTCGTAAATAATGCTCTCGTGGGGAGCAAGGCAATTTGAAGAAGTCTCCTTACCTTCTGAAGTTATCTTGCCCACTCTCTTTCCTATTCAAAAATGTTGAACTTATAATTTTAAAAAATTTCTCAAGAGCACCATTCTGTCTTTCACTTTGGGGACTTTTCATGGGACATTTTCTCTATTCCCCATTTTCCCTCATGCTCCTCTACTCCAAGCATATTCATTTTGTTCAGTTAACCCTGAATTATCCTTTAGGTGTATGATTAGCATGTCACTTCCTCCAGAAAGTCAGCTCAGCTCTCCCTAAACTGGGTTAAGCTCCTCTCTTGCTATGTCCTTATAGCACTTTTATTTTCCTTAGCATATTTCCAGTCACATGGCCTAGAAAGCCCCTGTTGAATTATCTGCCTCCCTAACTGTGCCAAAAGTTCCCTGAGGTCAGGGATGTGTCCTCTCTTGCTCATAGCCCCTAGCACAGAGCTGACAACAAGTGAATGCTCTATAAAGACTTGTTACTTGAATGAATGAGTAAATGTATGGGAGATCGATATAAGCCTGAGATAGTGGCAGAGTAGTGTTGAATCAGAGGGCTGCCTTGTCAAAGTATGGGAGAGAAAGGGGCATGAGTACAGCCTGGTGCTGGAGGTGGGTTGGGTATCCTGCAGTTGCAGGATATCAGCAACATAACCTGAGCAGCTAAAATCTGCCTGCTGGTCCAGTGCACATGCTGAGCTTTAGCAGAATTTGCTATGGAGTGGAAAATAGAAGGATCTAAATAACTGAAAGTGAGACAAAGTGAAGTTTAAGTGATCGCCATTAGGGTCTGCCTTGATACACACAGCAACCATGATAAGCTAATTAGGAATTAACTAGACTCTGATTTGAACTAACATCTGACTTGATTTTATCCCATTAACACTATTGTAGACAAGATATAAATTAAAATTAAACAGTTACATGTCAATATGACATAATGAGCAGAAGACTGGAGAACTTGACTGGAGACCTTCTACTCTTCTACCAAATACACATTCACCTTCTCCCCAGGGGAAATCACAACTTGTTTCAGCCTAAGGAAAGAAAGCTGGGGTTGACCCCCACATTGGAGTAACCAGGAAACCTGGGTGGGAAAATGGTCTGACAGATGACACTGTCAATATTTAGAGTTAAGCTCATATTAATCAAGAGGCCCTCCTGAAAAGCGACTTAGTATATTGTGTGTAACCTGGAGAGTAAATCCTTTTTATCTCTGTATCTATCATTGAGGGCAGGGCCTCCTGGTGCTTGACACAGTTTCTGACAGAGAAGATCCTCAGTATGAGTTTGTTGGAAGAATGAATGAGTGGGTGAATGAATAGAGTCCTACATGTTAAGTAGGGGTGGGGAATGAGGAAGAGGACATGAGCATTTCTTGCATACCTAAGTACCAGATGATATTGTATAAAATCATGTGTCTTCTTATTATAATAACTCTGTGAAATTGGTGAGATGTCCTGTTTACCCAATGAGCAATTTCATCTTTAACAGCTATGTGACCTCAAGCAAGTTAATGGAATCTCCTTGCACCTTCATCCACCTCATCAGTAGAATGGTAATAAAAATACATATTTTACAGGGATGTGATGAGAATGAAATTAAACAAGATATACAAAGTACTGAATATACTGAAATAGTGGGCACCCAATTAATGTTCAGTTTCCTTTCCTCGGTAAGCATTTCCGTGGCCATTGAATGGTAGATTTAAAGACAATGACGTATAAGGGTACTTTGGAGTGTCCTACATTGATGATGTGTCACACAATTTTTTTTTGTTTAGTCTTTGTGAGTAAGTGATCATCCAAAGAATTCCTTGAATCAAAGATATGGGATGTTCCATGCATGAGATTTCAATGCTTTGGAGCACCAGGTATGTGAAGTCCAGCCAAGGTAGCTGCTAGTCTGTAATTCAACCAGAAAAAAGGGTGAGAAGGGAAATTTCTAAGGGAAGGTGGCACCTGTCACTACGGCCACTCTCTTTTTGGGTGGTGATGCTGGATGGCCCAGCTCTCTTTGGCGAGAGCCTTTTCCTGGGGAAGAGTCCCACACTTCCACAATGAAGGTAGAAATGTAGGCATCTGACAGCAAAGGAGTTCCAGCTGGATGTCTTTTTGTGTCAGTGTGTTTGTCTCCAGAAGGATTGTTGGAAATTTTACTGCCTTGCAATGTAGACATCTGGTTGAGAAACACAGGATTACTTTTTCCTTATGTGAATCTTCTTTATTACCTGACATGTTTTTCTGCAGTGTCTTGAAATTGCAAAATTGAGAATGACAAAACATGCAAAATGAATCACAGGTAAGAGGATGATTGAAAATGACAAAGTAGACTGCAGGTGGAATGCAGTTTGAAATGGAATATGAATGGCAAAAGACTTTCTCTTCCTTTTTCTCTCTTTTCTCCACCCTGCTCCCAACTCTTGTCTAGGAAGAGAGGCAAAAGACAATGTGAGGAATAGCGTGTACTACACTCAACAGGCCATGTGGGAGATAGAATTATAAAATTGCACAATTAGGACAAGAGAAAAGGAATAAAGGGTGAGGCCAGGAATGAGGGTTAAAATGAACACATGTGAATTTTATTGCTCAAGACCAGGTTGCATTATCCTTCCCTTCAGTCTGCAATAGAGAGGTGAGGGACAGGGTAAAATAGGGAGATACATGATGTGGAAAATGACACACTTTTGATTTTCAGTTGTGGTCCAAGTCATGCCAAGGCTGCAATTCTAAAGAAGGAGAAATTAGTCACATGTTGCACTGGCATTATTTATGTATCAGTTAGTTATTGCTATGTAACAAAGGCCCAGGCTAAGGTGGCAGCAGCCACCTGGGGGAACTCTTCTCATGTTAGTGGCAGAAGTACAGGAAGCGAAAAGGAGACATATGATTCTTTTAAGGTGCAGGCTTGAATTTGGCACATTGTTACTCTTCCCCACAATTTGTTCCTGGCCATTCTTATGGCCAAGACCAATGTAAAGATGGAGGGAATATACATTTTGCTTGGGTGGGAAGAACTGCCCAGTTAGATGGAAAAGAGTGTGGATACCAGGATGGGCAAAGAAAGGTCTCCATTAATTACATCACAATTAGTATGGTCTCTAAACTTCTCAGCTTGTACTTTTAGAGGGGTTTTGGTAGGAAAACTGAATAGGGCTACTATAACCCGCACTGAGGCAAGAGCTCAAATTTCATCCTTTTTGGCTGACCTGGGATAAGAGCAAATTATTTCAAGAAAGAGTGAGATGTAAACCCCTTCTACCCTGAAGGGTCACAGGATGGACAAATTGAATTGCCGATTTTTGTTACTTAGTTTAAATCGATTAATTAAAGAGTCACTATTCTCACTATCAGGAATGGCTTATTGCAGAGTTTGAGAGGCGTCTGTAAGAGGGCTGATAAATGCATTGCAGCCCTCCCACAACAGAGCTGTTCCAGAAAAACTGGTGACAAAGGACATTTCCATTTAGTGGACTTTATTTCCCATTTTATAAATACAGGTATGTACAGTAAGGGGAAATCTTCAACTTTTTGATTAAATTCATTGAAAATTTATTTTAAAAAGTACCTATATTACTACTTTCTTTGTGTTTGTTTGGAGATTAGAATGTTGAATTCTGGTTGGCAACTTCCTCTCTAATGCTTTGCTGTCTCTAGGGTATTATTTTTGCCAATGTCTGACATGCTATCTCCTCTTTTTCTTTTTTTTTTTGCTGTAAGATCATTGACTTTTGTCTTCCAGTTAAAAGATGACTTTGAATTTAATTTGACTTTACTAGTTTACTTTCCATTTCTATTTACTGACCTTCATTGTTTTACTAATTGGTTCACCTTTTTATTATTTAAAAAAGTAGATAAAATCAACCACAGAAGACAAATCTATAGCTCAGTGAATTATTATAAGGTGGACACCCATAAAACCACTGCCCAGGTCAACAAAGAATGTTGCCAGCACACCAGGAAGCTTCTATGTGCCTTTTTCCAATCATAGGCCCTCTCTCTTTCCAAAAGTAAACACTGACAACTTTTGAATAAAACTTTCTTGCATTTCTTAATGGTTTTATATCCCAAATTTTTTTTTTTTTTTTTTTTTTTTTGAGATGGAGTCTTGCTCTGTCGCCCAGGCTGGAGTGCAGTGGCGCGATCTCGGCTCACTGCAAGCTCCGCCTCCCGGGTTCACGCCATTCTCCTGCCTCAGCCTCCTGAGTAGCTGGTACTACAGGCGCCCGCCACTGCGCCTGGCTAATTTTTTGTATTTTTAGTAGAGACGGGGTTTCACCATGGTCTCGATCTCCTGACCTTGTGATCCGCCCGTCTCGGCATCCCAAAGTGCTGGGATTACAGGAGTGAGCCACCGCGCCCGACCTATATCCCAAATGTTAATTCCTTAACATAATAGTTCGAGTTTTCTCGTTACATTAAAAAAAAAATTTTAAGTCTCTCTTTAAATCTGGAGATTCACCTTTCATCTTTTTTTTCTCTTGCAACTTAACTGCTGAAAAACCTGTCATTTGACCTGTAGAATTTTGTAGTCTGAATGTTATGGATTGCATAACTATGGTGTAGTTCAACTATGTCCCTCTGTATTTCCTATAAATTTACAGTGGAATGAAATTTTATCAGACTTAACTTCACTCTTTAACTAGACTCCAGATTATATATATATATTTTATCATTAGGTGCATAAGGCCTCATTTATTCTCTCTCTTTTTAGCAGGAATTGATGCCTAGATCTATTAATTACTTAGGTGTTGTAAAATGGTGATATTCTATCACTTTATTTGCATTTATTAGTTGGAATTGTTTTATAAAAAGATACTTCTCTTTCATCTACTAATTGGTTACCCAGTGGTACAGTTCACCTAGGAAAGGCAAAATGGATCCTTAATTTGTTTCCTTTAATTGCCAGTTTTCAAAAAAATGAATTTGTTTTCTGTCATCCTTTGAATAGGACCAATTTTTGATATTATTATTATTAATTCATGAATTTAAAACATTTGATGAGTTTGCAATTCTTATCTTTACTAAAGCTCAAACTGTCCCAAATTTGGCTAGTGGGAGACTCATTATGTTGGCTCATGACTCCATTTCCACATCCACCTGGGATGGTTTTGATACCTTCCTACCTGGTAGAAGGTTGCAATTCATCTTGTAATTTCCTGGTCAAGAGTAGAAAAGGAAGCCAGAGAATTGGGGATTTGCCTAGCTATTTGGCTTGTGATTCCTTTCTTTGCCTTTCCAATGGTCGAACCTGGCTGTATTTGAGGGAAACCTTGACGTGCAGTTTTGTTATAAGCTTTGTTCTTGGCTTTTAGTATTGGTGTCTAGTTGCTTTGTTGACTTTTATGTGGAAATTTGGGAAGAAACAAAAACTACGTTGTCTTTATTACGGTTACCTTTAATTTGATTTTACTATTTGAAATAGAGAAATATTAAAGAATATAAAAATGTGATTGTCATGTTAACTGAATGGGAAGGGAAACATGTAGGGGAAAAGCTCACTTCTTTTTCAAGTATGTAATTTTTTGTTTTCTCAAGGTTCTAATCTTATAGTAAGATATTTGGAATTTTCTGGATTATACACTTAATGATTCTTAAATTTCATTCTCTATTTCTCCTTTTACTTGTGTCAAAGGTGAGCTGAAGAGTAATACTTTATAACAAGTGTCACCATTAATCTTTTATCTTACTTTTAATATTTCTTTAATTTGAAGATTTTAATGCTGTTAAATGACAATTTAATATTTGAATAATTCTTCAGACTGAATGTTATTTTATGCAGTCTCAGAGGAATGCCTCACAAGTACCCTTTGGGCTTACTCTGGCTTCCTCTTGCTCACATTTGATGCCTAATAAACAGCCTATCATCATAGATGTCACCGGGATGGATGCACACACCTTGGAAGAGGGAGTGCTGGGTCTGTCAGATGTTAGTCTGGAGCTCTTTGGGGCCATCTTGCCTACTAACGGAAGGAGGCTGTCTAAAGAATAATGGCACACAGAGAGGACCAGAGCTGGTAAGATGAAGAGAGATACAAAGCTTGAATCCATCTGGACCTAAATCTAGATGCATCCCTGTTCTCCCCAGCTAATGAATAAAAAATGAAGACTTAAGATATGTCAACTTGAATTTTCAGGAGCAAGCTTATGAAGTTGGTTTTTCCATCTGAGAGATTTCAGTAAGACTGCTTTGGGAAAAGGGGAGAGAAAGGATAGAATAAAAACTGAAAATGAAGATAAAGAGTGAAAAAACAAAGATAAAGAGTGATATGGACCTCACAACTTGCTCTGACTTTGGCAAGCACAGGGGGTCAGTGGGTCCCTGAGGGGAGTTTTAGATCCCCTGGAGGCCTAAGCCTCAGTGTGGACTATTTCTAAGGGATGGGGGGAGCACAGTCCACCAAAACCCTCACCTTGGAACAAAGGAAATACTGGCAGGCAGCAACTGCTGAAGGTCTGGGACCAGACTTGGAGAGAAATTCATCTCTCACTCCCTATTTCCCATCCTTAGTGTACTGTTGCAGATGCAGCAGTGGCTCTTCCCACTGGAGCATGGTAAGCATGTGCTGAAACAGGCTGCTTCTCATAATTCTCTAGTGGCTCCACCCTCATCAAAAGTGAGTGTGAACTGATAAAGTACCCTATTCATGTTTCTCTAGCACTGCTGTCCCACTGAGGGCAAGTGTAACAGCCTATCGTTTAATTCAGCCTATCGATTTAATTTACTCTTAAGTGCTATCTACTAGAATGCATCCTGAATTATACCATCAAACAAAAATACTTTGCTAAATCAAGCAATACCTGTGAAACCTACTGCATGAACCTATCTGCAACCAAGGAACCCATATAGGGCTTTGGCCCTTTGAAAGAATCTAGAAACAAAGCCAATCAATTGTATATAAAACATACCCCACAGTCATACCCTCAAGGGAAAAAAGAATAAAAAATACAAAGCCCCATCCAAATGACAGCAACTTCAAACAGAAAAAGAAGTGTTAGCTCCCTCAGATGAGAAGGAACCAGAGCAGGAACTCCAGCCATACAAAAAGCTGTAGTGTTTCATCACCTGCAAAGGACTGCACTAGCTCCCTGCCAATGGATCCTATCCACACTGAAATGTCTGAAATGATAGATATAGAATCCCAAATATGGATGGCAAGGAAACTCAATGAGATCCAAGAGAAAGTTGAAATCCAATCTAGTGAAGCCAGAAAAACAATCCAAGATTTGAAACGTGACATAGCTATATAAAGAAAGGACCAAGCAGAACTGGAATTGAAAAATTTACTGGAGGAATTTCAAAATACAGTTGGAAGCCTTAATAACAGACTAGACCAAGCAGAAGAAAGAATTTCAGGACTCAAAGACTGGTCCTTCACATCAACCCAGTCAGACAAAAATAAAGAATTAAAGAATTAAAAACAACAAACAAAGCCTCTGAGAAATATGAGATTATGTAAAGCAACCAAATCTAAAACTCATTGCCATTCCTGAGAGAGGAGAATGTAAGCAACTTGGAAAACATATTTGAGGATATAATTCAGGAAAATTTCCCCAATCTTACTAGAGAGGTTGACATGCAGATACAAGACATCCAGAGAACTCCTCTGAGATACATACAAGATGATCATCCCCAAGGTTCATAGTAATCAGCTTTCCAAGGTCAATTCAAAAGAAAAAAAATCTTAAAGACAGCTAGAGAAGAGGGCTATATTACATATCAAGGGAATCCCATTAGAAAAACAACAGACTTCTCAACAGAAACCCAAGCCAGAAGAGACCGGAGACTTATTTTCAGCATTCTTAGGGAAAAGAAATTTCCAGCCAAGGATTTCATATCTTGCCATAATACACTCCATAAATGAAAGAGAAATAAAGTCTTTCCTGGCCAAGTAATTGCTATGGGAATTTATCACCACCAGACCAGCCCTACATGAGATGCTCAAGGGAATTCTAAACATGGAAACGAAAGAATGATACTTGCTACCACAAAAGCACATGTAAGTACATGTCTCACAGACCCTATAAAACAGCTATACAATCAAGACTACAAAGCAACTAGATAACAATACCATGTCAAAAAGAGCACCTCACATATTAATATTAACCTTGAACACAAATTGTCTAAATGCTCTGCTTAAAAGGTATAGAGTAGCAAATTGGATTAAAACAAAGACTCAACTTTCTGTTGTCTTCAAGAGACCCATTTCACATGTAATGAAACCCATAGACTCAAAATAAAGGGAAGGAGAAAGATCTGTCATGTAAATAGAAAACAAAAAAATCGTAGGTGAATATTCTTGTATCAGATGAAACAGACTTTAAATCAATAACAGTAAAAAAAAAAAAAGGACAAAGGAGAGCATTACATAATGATAAAGGGTTCTATTCAACAAGATTCAACTATCCTAAATATATGTATACCCAACATTGGAGCACCCAGATTTATAAAACAATTACTACTAGACTTAAGAAAAGACTTATGCAGTCATACAATAATAATGGGAGACTTCAATACTCCACTGACAGCATTAGAGAGAGCATCAAGGGAGAAAACTAACAAAGAAATTATGGTTTAAATTCAACATTTCACCAACCGGACCTAGTAGATATCTACACAATTTTCCACCCAACAACCACAGAATATACATTCTTCTCATCTGCACATAGATAATACTCTAAGATTGACCACGTGCTCAGTCATAAAAAAAAGTCTCAACAAACTCCAAAAAACTGAAATCACACCAACCATTTTCTTGGAGCACAGTGGAATAAAAATAAAAATCAATAATAAGAACCCTCAAAACCACACAAATTCATGGAAAGTAAACAATTTGTTCCTGAATGACTTTTGGGTAAACAATGAAATTAATGCAAAAGTGAAAACATTCTTTGAAATAAATGAAAATAGAGACACGAGGCACCAAAACCTCTGAAATGCAGCAAAAGCAGAATTAAGAGGAAAGTTTATAGTGCCAAATGCCTATGTCAAGATGATAGATTTCAAATTAACAACTTAACTTTGCACCTAAAGAAACTAGTAAAACAAGAAAAAATAAACCCAAAGCTAGCAAAAGAAAAGAAATAACTAAAATCAGAGCAGAACTAGATGAAATAAAGACCAAAAATATCTTTCAAAGAATCAACGAAACAAAAAGTTTGTTCTTTGAAAGGACAAATAAGATTGATAGACCATTAGCTAGATTAACAAAGAAAAAGAGATGATGCAAAAAAGGGCAATCAAAAATGACAAAGGTAACATTACAACTGATCACACAGAAACATGAAAGTTCCTCAGAGACTATTATGAATTCCTCCATGCACACAAACTAGAAAATCTGTAGAAAATAGATATGTTCCTGGAAACACACAGCCTCCAAAGATTGAACTACAATGGAGCAGAAACCCTGAACAGACCAATAATGAGTTAAGAAATTAAATCAGTAACAAAAAGTCTACTAACCAAAAAAATCCCTGGATCAGATGGATTCATAGCCAAATTCTACCACACATACAAAGAAGAGCTGGTACCAATCCGACTTAAACTATTCCAAAAGATTAAGGAAGAGGGACTCCTCCTTAACTCATTAAAGAAAACCAGGATCATTCTGATACCCAAATCTGGCAAAGACACAGCAGAAAAATAAAACTACAGGCCAATATCCTGGATGAATATAGATACAAAAATCTTAAACAAAATAATAGCAAACTGAATCTAGCAGCACATCAAAAATCATGTTGTGATGAAACCATGATCAAGTGAGCTTTATCTCTGGAATGCAAGACTAGTTCAATATATGCAAATCAAAAAAATGTGATTTACCACATAATCCGAATTAAAAACAAAAACCATATGATCATCTCAATAGACACAGAAAAAGCATTTGATAAAGTCCAACATTGTTTCATGACAGAAGTCTTCAACAAACTATGCATTTAAAGAAATACACCTCGGCCGGGCGCGGTAGCTCAAGCCTGTAATCCCAGCACTTTGGGAGGCCGAGACGGGCGGATGACGAGGTCAGGAGATCGAGACCATCCTGGCTAACACTGTGAAACCCTGTCTCTACTAAAAAATACAAAAAAACTAGCCAGGCGAGGTGGCAGGCGCCTGTAGTCCCAGCTACTCGGGAGGCTGAGGCAGGAGAATGGTGTGAACCCGGGAGGTGGAGCTTGCAGTGAGCTGAGATCCAGCCACTGCACTCCAGCCCAGGCGACAGACTGAGACTCCGTCTCAAAAAAAAAAAAATAAATAAAAATAAAATAAAGAAATACACCTTAAAATTAGAGCCATCCATGACAAATCCACAACTAATATCATGCTGAATGGGCAACAATTGGAGGCGTTCTCTCTCACAACTGGAATAAGACAAGGATGTCCACTCTTACCACTTGTATTCAACATAGTACTGGAAGTCCTAGCCAGAGTAATCAGGCAAGAGAAAGAAATAAACGGCATTCAAACAGGAAAAGAGGAAGTTAAATTATTTCTCTTCACTGTTGCTATGATTCTATATCTAGGAAACCCTAAAGATTCCATCAAAAGATTTGATGACTTCAGTACAGTTTCAGGTTACAAAGTCAACATACAAAATTCAGTAGCATTTCTATACACCAATAACGTTCAAGTTGAGAACCAAATCAGGAACAAAATTCCATTTACAATAGACACACACACACACACGCACACACACACACACACAAAACCTAGGAATACATGTAACCAAGAAGTTGAAAGATATCTACAAGAACAACTACAAAACACTGCTGAAAGAAATCATAGCTGACACAAACAAATGGAAAAGCACTCCATGCTTATGGGTTAGAATAATCAATATCGTTAAAATGTGCATGCTGCCCAAAATGATCTACAAATTCAATGCAATTTCTATAAAATAACCAACATAATTCTTGACAGACATAGAAAAACCTATTCTAAATAAAATTCATATGGAACCAAAAAAGAGCCTGAATAGCCAAAGCAATCCTTAGCAAAAATGACAAAGCCAGAGGCATCACATTAGCCAATTTCAAACTATACTACAAGGCTACAATAACCAAAACAGCATGATACTGGTGAAAAATGATACCTAGACCAACAAAACAGAATAGAGAACCCAGAAGTAAAGCTACAACCAACTGATCTTTGACAAAGTAATGAAATAATGAGGAAAAGACACCCTATTCAATGAACAGTGCAGAGAAAACTAGCTAACCATATGTAGAAGAATGAAACTCGACCCCTACCCCACACTATATACAAAAATCAACTTAAGATGGATTAAATACTTAAATGTGACACCTCAAACTATAAAAAAATCCCAGAAAAAAACCTAGGAAAATCCCTTCCGGACATTGGAGTAAGCAAAAAGTTTATGACCACGTCCTCAAAAACAAATGCAATGAAACAAAAAATTGACAATTCAGACCTAATTAAAATGGAGAGGTTCTGCACAGCAAAAGAAACTATCAACAGAGTAAACAGACAACCTATAGAATGGGAGAAAATATTTGCAAACTATGTGTCTAACAATAGACTAATATTCAGAATCTATGAGGAACAAATTAACAAGGAAAAACCAAACAGCCCCATTAAAAGGTGGGCAAATGAATAGCCTCTTCTCAAAAGAAGACACACAATTGCCCAAGAAAATGAAAAAATGCTCAACATCTCTAATCATCAGAGAGATGCAAATCAAGCCACAGTAAGGTGCCATCTCACACCAGTCAGAACGGCTATAATTAAAAAAGTCAAGAAAGGACAGATGTTGGCGAGGTTGCAGAGAAAAGGGAATGCTTAAACATCGTTGATGAGATTGCAAATGACTTTGGAGATTTCTCAGAGAAATGAAGATTGAATTACCATTCAACTCAGCAATTCCATTACTGGGTATATACCCAAAGGAAAATATATCATTCTACTGAAAAGTGCAATAAACACCTGCACTCCATGTTTATTGCAACACTATTCACAACAGAAAAGATATGAAATCAACTTAGGTGCTCATCAAAGGTGGACTGGCTAAAGAAAACATGGTACATATGTACTATGGAATTCTTTGCAGCCATAAAAAAGAACAAAATCATGTCATGGATGCAATTAGAGGCCTAATTATCCCAAGTGAGTTAGTGCAGAGACAAAAGCAAATAGTGCATATTCTCACTTATCAGTGGGTACTAAACACTGAGTACACATGGACACAAATATGAAAACAATAGGCACTGGGGAATCCAAAAGTGATGGGAGGAAAGGGTTGAAAAACTGCCTATTGGGTACTATGCTCATTATTTGGGTGACAGGTTCAACTGAGGCGCAAACCTTAGCATCAGGCAACATATTCAAGTAACAAATATGCTCATATAGCCTCTGACTATAAAAAGAAACTTTAAATGACTGCTGAGGAAATAGAAAAAGTCATCAGAGTGGGAGTCAGAATGAGGAATTTCCATCTCAAAGCATTAGGAACAGAGCAGAAAGTATTCTGGCATAGAACTCATATAACCCTGCTGTGGTAGACTGTGTTATTGGTCCCAGTTATTTACCCCTGTCTTTATCCATGTGACTTTACAGTGCCCACCCAGTGTTGGCAAGGAGTACTTCTCTGACTCTTGACGTTGGTTTTGGCCATGTAACTAACTTTGGTCAAGAGAATAAAATAGAAATGATGATGTCCAGACCAGGACTAGGTCTCAAGAATATTTGCTTTTGCTTTTCTGCCTCTGCCATCACCATAAGACCATGTCTAGCTACCAGTCTTAGGAGAAGGATGAGAAACATGGGGAGCAGTGATGAGTGCTGAGCCTCACCTGGATCAGAGACCGCAGAAAGAGTGAGAGAGCCCAGCCAGTTCACAGACTCATAGAACACGTTATTGTTGTTCTAAGCTTATAATTTTGGGGGTAGTTTGTTTCACAGCATTAATATGAACATAGTTAATGGATATACTGCCAGCATATCACCTACAGGTAATTCGAAATTTAATTATGCTAGATACTTGTACACCTTCTAGAGATAGGGTAGGGAGCTTGGGAATCCTGTGCAGAATGGAGATAGAAGGAAACCTAATTTCTGCCTAAGGTGGAACTCAACAGAACTAGTGAGGAATTTCACTGTGATTAGCAGAAATTGAGAACTTAGATAAAACCTTGTTGGTGTAAAGAGGGTGAGTCTATGATTTATAAAACTACTGATTAGATATTAGTCATTCAATTCTGTCTGTTGAAGAACCTCAGGATGTCAGATTTGCTTTGTTTGTTTGCTGTTACCCCTTACCTAGAAAACTGTAGAATCTGCTCCCTGTTGGTCACCAGCCTTCTTTCCCTTCAGTAGATACCCTGGCTTCATCCATCTATTTGTTTTCTGCTGTTAATGTTAGTCTATATCAGCAAAGACTTGACATTTGTAGGGACTTCTAAATGATAGGCCATGTAGAAATGCAACGTTTTTTTATTGCACAAATGGAAAAGCCAAGTACTTTTTCAGAATGATTAAACTCAGCAACTAATCCATTATTGAAGTAATTACTTTTAAATTTGCTGAAATGTTAGAGCATAGCTGGCTGTGACACTGGAAAAAAAAATTGACTGCTTGTGGGCATTAGAGGCAGAGGGATTAAACAAAGTATGACAATGGCAAAATGTTCTGCTCAGTGTAACAGGCCTGAAGGTATTTGATGTTCTTCTCAGAACTTAGTAGGGTAATCTATCTTTTAATGTACTAAATCCAGATCACTTCCACAGTTATACTCTTTGGCACTTCCCTCAGCTTCTAAGAATAATCACACAGTGGGTTTCCCCTTCAAATTGACTGTCAATCACAAGGTATGACCTTGAAAGGGTCACTTCCTCTCTCTGAGTTCAATGTTCTCACCTGTAAAAAGAGGTTGTATCTGAAATTATCTCTGAGGTCACATTCTGTTCTAAAACTGTATGATGCTCAAAAGGTCAGGTTAGGAAGGTGCAACTTAAAAAACAAAAACATGGATAAGGATCAAGGAACCAATCAGAGCCTGTGTGAAGTTGAATGGTGGTCACAAGCATCTCCAGTTAGCATTATCATGGACAAAAAAGTACCTGAAATGGTTAGGCCAGATTTCCCAAACTCTGGTTGCCTGCAGTTTAAGATATATTGGAGGCCCACACCACTGAAAGGGAGATGTTGGGGGCTGAGAGGAAAGATAGAATAGGAGTACGGAACTTCAAAGAAGTGAGTGAAGGGGGGGGGGGAATCTCTCTGACCTTTGAACTTTTAGACTGTTCCTTTTGATTATCTTATTTTGAGTTCTGTCTTGACTGCTTCTGCACATGATATAGAAGGTATAGCACTTGCCGGCTGGGCGTGGTGGCTCACACCTGTAATCCTAGCACTTTGGGAGGCCAAGGCAGGTGAATCACCTAAGGTCAAGAGTTCGAGACCAGCCTGTTTAACGTGGTGAAACCCTGTCTCTATTAAAAATACAAAAATTAGCCAGATGTGGTATCAGATGCCTATAATCTCAGCTACTTGGGAGGCTGAGGCAGGAGAATTGCTTGAACCCAGGAGGTGGAGGTTGCAGTGAGCCAGGATTGCACCATTGCACTCCAGCCTAGGCAACAGAGCAAAAACTCCATCTCAAACAAACAAAAAAAGTATAGTGCTTGTCTATATTCAGAGAGACCTGAATGCAAATCTCTTTTGTCTTATTAACTATGTCACCTTAAGATAATTACTTAACCTGTGAGCTATGATTTTTATGTTTATAGTATTGGAAAAATAATACCTGCATCAAAGGGTTGTGAGTTTTAGTTGAAACAACATATACATGGCAAAGAAATCTCAACTCCATCCTAGACTGAATCCACCATGGGTTTCAGCATCTGACAAATTTATGAGTTGGCCCAGGAGAAGTGTATTTTCAGGGGCTGTAAGGAAATTTCCAGACAAAAATTTATCTTACGATGAGGAGACATGCTTGATAAGCTTGATTATTTGTATTAGTCCAGGATCAATCATAAAAATGTGAATTCCAAGGGATTAGGCCCCACATAATCTTGGAAACTTAATTAGCAGTCTATGCAAGGATGGTGCCTTTGTGTCTGCAAAATGGCAGTTGGTAAGGGAAGATGAAATGAAATATCAGAGACCAAGGGCAAACTAAAACCTGCAAAGATGAGCTGGAATCCATGTTTGAATTCCCCCTTTATATAATCTCAAAGACAAGGGCAACTTGCAGAAGACGCTGATGCCCTTCTCAATGGAGCTGAAAATATATCTGCTCTAGGATTAGGAGAAGCTGAAGGAAAGATGTGGAAGGAGCTGAAAGAGCTGTAAGCCCACTGCTGCTCCTTGCCAGCAAGGTGGCCCCACAGATCAGTGACAATGTGCATCAGCAGCATCAGCTCCTGGCCCCACACTCACCTTTAGAGCTTAAGAAAATTGCTGTGGATACACTTCCACCTTCCAAATCTCTTGCAAATCTCAGTAGACCACCCTAACATTAAGCCACATAAGAAGGGAATTATGGGAAATGTCATTCCAGCTTAGATAAGTTGACAGTGAGAGACCATCACCTCCATTAATAAAGCCTTAGGAGGCTCTAAGCATAGCAAGGGGTCTAGTATTTGACCCCAGGTCCAGCCTAACTAAGGCCTTGTGAAAGAGCGAACACTAAGACAGTGGATTTGTTCCATTTCGTTACACACTGACATGCAAGCATCACTGCTAGCCAAGATTAAGGGAGAGGGCATTTCTTCTCTGCTCGCTTTATTCCAGGCTGAACACAGTGAGTGTGCTTGAAAGCGAGTATGTAAATGTTTATACCTGAAATAGTAGTTATCTTTGGTGAAGAAAAAAAAGAAAATGACTTGGAAATGAATTCCAGAAGTGGAATCAAGTGGTCATCTTTTCAAGAATCAAAAAGTCACTCTCAAAGGGAACAGGCTTCCATTCCTGTCTTACAGGTTTCTCTGGGGAGAAATCCCTCAATAAATCAGTTGCACAGAATCCTTGTTTCAGGCCTTGCTTCTATGACTTAAATAAGAATCAATCTTTTCTTGAAATTAAGAATCACTGATTTAGGGAGGCTGAGGCAGGTGGATCACGAGGCCAGGAGATCGAGACCATCCTGGTTAACACAGTGAAACCCCGTCTCTACTAAAAATACAAAAAATTAGCTGGGCATGGTGGCGGGCGCCTGTAGTCCCAGCTACCGGGGAGGCTGAGGCAGAAGAATGGCGTAAAATACAAAAAATTAGCTGGGCATGGTGGCGGGCGCCTGTAGTCCCAGCTACTGGGGAGGCTGAGGCAGAAGAATGGCATAAAATACAAAAAATTAGCTGGGCATGGTGGCGGGCGCCTGTAGTCCCAGCTACTGGGGAGGCTGAGGCAGAAGAATGGCATAAAATACAAAAAATTAGCTGGGCATGGTGGCGGGCGCCTGTAGTCCCAGCTACTGGGGAGGCTGAGGCAGAAGAATGGCATAAAATACAAAAAATTAGCTGGGCATGGTGGCGGGCGCCTGTAGTCCCAGCTACTGGGGAGGCTGAGGCAGAAGAATGGCATAAAATACAAAAAATTAGCTGGGCATGGTGGCGGGCGCCTGTAGTCCCAGCTACTGGGGAGGCTGAGGCAGAAGAATGGCATAAAATACAAAAAATTAGCTGGGCATGGTGGCGGGCGCCTGTAGTCCCAGCTACTGGGGAGGCTGAGGCAGAAGAATGGCATAAAATACAAAAAATTAGCTGGGCATGGTGGCGGGCGCCTGTAGTCCCAGCTACTGGGGAGGCTGAGGCAGAAGAATGGCATAAAATACAAAAAATTAGCTGGGCATGGTGGCGGGCGCCTGTAGTCCCAGCTACTGGGGAGGCTGAGGCAGAAGAATGGCATAAAATACAAAAAATTAGCTGGGCATGGTGGCGGGCGCCTGTAGTCCCAGCTACTGGGGAGGCTGAGGCAGAAGAATGGCGTGAACCCGGGAGGCAGAGCTTGCAGTGAGCTGAGTTCACGCCACTGCACTCCAGCCTGGGCGACAGAGCGAGACTCTGTCTCAAAAATAAAATAAATAAATAAATAAATAAATCACTGATTTAATAGTAAAGAAAGAAAAAATATATCTTTAATAGGCTAGCAGGAAAAGAAAACAAGAGACCAGTCTCACTTATAAATGTCGACTCAAAAAATCCTAATAAAGCAATTCAAATGGGATTAGTGCCACATCATGATTATTTGGGTTTTATTTCATGAGTGAGTAAAAGGAAAAGAAATCTCAGGACCCCAAAACCTCTAAGCCAAAGGGAAAAGTCAAGCTGGAAACTGCATCAGGCAAACTTGCCTCCCATTTTATTCCTAAATAATATAGCTATAAAGATTTTTTTTTTTTTTTTTTAAGCTA
>NW_016804136.1:165573-203219 GCF_001698545.2 Rhinopithecus bieti | reverse complement strand
AGGGGGGGGCTCAAGATCGTTACCCTGAGACAGTTCTGCTGAAGTTCACCTGGTGATGTAAACCGATAGCTTATCTTCACAGACGTGGGGAAGTCACCTCTCTGCTCATCTGAGACAAATGCATATCTGATTGCTCCTTCTGCTCTAGTGTTTATGTAAAAGTGCAAATTCACCGAGCCAGACTAAAGCATAAGTGACTATTCCTCTGTTCTCCTGTCACATGTAAATTGTGTATTCAGTGAAAGGCTAATCAAAGACCCCAAGGAATACATGTTAGTCTCTTATCTACCCATGACGTGGAAGCCATCCACCCAGTTCTGCTTTGAGTTGTCCCACTTTTCCGGACCAAACCATTGTGCTTCCTACACATATTGTCTGACTTCTCATGTGTTCCTAAAATGTATAAAAGCAAGTTGTACCCTGACCACCTTGGGCACATGTCATCAGAACCTCCTGAGGCTATGTCACGTGCATGTCCTTAACCTTGGCAAAATAAACTTTCTAAATTGATTGAGACCTGTCTCAGACACTTTGGGTTCACAAGTGCCAGGATAACTTGATGTTTCAAAATTGAATGCCATCATTCTCCTACTAATAGTTCAAAGAAAAAAGCGCAATGATATCATAACAGCATATATATTTTTCAAATCAAAACAAAATGAAAGCCTTTCTTTTCATCTTTTATATCTGCTACAAATCTGTTATGAGTTGAATAATTCCTCATGAGGGCTATTGTCAGTCATACTGTATTTTCTATAACATTGTCATTTGGAAATGTAAATATGTGTACTTTAAGGGAGTGAAAGCTTTGAAAGACAGACCTGGGATAGAATCAAGCATCATTAAAATATGTACTTGAAATAAAAAAAATATATATATATATATTGCCTACAACATGGGCCCTCCAGGCTGGGCTACTGTTACTTTTACAAGTTCTGAAGTTGTGCTTTTGTGCCAAGTAGCATGGAATCTGAGGACAGAGTAGCAGATTGACAAAATGGCCTGGGGGCTGCTTGGAGAGAAAAATTCTTGCATATACAAATGAATATAAGAGTAATGAAGTTATAAGTTTTATTAAGGCTCCAAGATCCGGAAGTAGTGACATAGAAGAAACTAAGGACATAAAAACGGTGTGTTAACGCAGACTTTAGGAGTCTAGAGTAGCCCCAGCTATTAGGGAAACTCACGCAAGAAGGACAGCTTCCCCAAGTTGTGGCTTTCACATGGCAAATTTTCTAGGACTAATGATATTTAATATACATAATTTATTAGAGACAAAAATTTTTGGTAACTACTTTTTTTTAATGCAAGTAAAACAAGTTCATTTTAGAAAACACAGATTTTAAAAATTTAAAAATTAATGGCACATCTAATTCTTGCATACATCCTAGAAAATATCACTGTTATCGTTTTGCTATATTTCCTTCTAGGTTCTCGAACTTACTGTCTAGCTGTCTATTTACTGAGCTGTTTGTCCACCCAGGTGTCCGGTGAATGACCTTACACTGTATTTTATATGCGTGTCATATAAATGGTATGCCAATATAGTATTTATTGTATATTTATATATTTCTTTTAGAAAAATTGAGGCAGGAAAATAGGGTCTGGAGGCAGGGAACATAAGGCTGACTCACACTTCAGCTATAACAGGAAATATCCTCTCCATAGGCTATACACCATAAATGACTTTGTAACTTTACTTCATCCTCTCCATTTAAATAGGGCGTACCTGAAGGAACCAATGGAATCCTCTAGGATGTATTTAAACTCCTAGAAATTCTGTAATGGGGCCTTTGAGTTCCTATGGTTGGGCAGCTCCCACACTGTGGAGTGTACTTTCATTTTCAGTAAATCCCTTCATCCCTTCCTTGCTTTGTTTGTGCATTTTGTCTAATTCTTTGTTCAAGATGCCAAGAACCTGGACACCCTCCACCTTTAACATATTTTGGTGAGCCAGCCAGGAGGAAGAGGTAAGCCCAAAGTTTGGGCTTTCTTCTTCTTTCTCCTTTTCTTTTCTGCTCCATATAGGGGAATCTCTTTCTCTCTCTTTTCCTTTCCAACCTGGGACACTTGGTGGGCAGTGCCTAAACATGGAAGCAACTGCAGGTTTCTGGCTGTGGACAGTGAAACTAAGGGGTTTTCATGTGGAGAAGCCCGACCACCATGGCCCAGTTCGCTTAAGGAACCTGGGTTTTTTCGTGGTTTTGTTTTCTTTTTTTTTCTTTCTTTCTTTCTCAGTCTTTCAGTAGCTGTTTATAATTGCCCTGCCCCGAAGAGGGAAGGACTTCTTTTTATCTTTTCCATGCATGGTCTCTGATCCAAGCAAACTCGCACATGTTTCAGGGAACTTAAACCTTCTTTTCTTATGCAACATTCTTCCCTTATTACACTCAATTGACTAAGGAACAAAACGGCCCACCCAGCATCCAGTTCTCATTACAGTTCATGGCTATGCTTATAAAGCTCACAGTATGTTCTGGAGGGGAAAACCTGCATGTGGTGCCCACCTAAGGTCAGAGACATCTGGCACTCTAAGACTGGACCCCACAGGAGGACACTCCGTGGGTCCTGCAACCCCCAACCACTCCAAAGAGGACGTTCTTGGCAGAGGTTCTGAGGTCTAGTATTAAGCCCTCCTTAGAATTTTCTCTCACAGTTGCAATGCTGCTTGGCCCTAGCATTGTTTGGAATCTGGAGTTTACTGTCTAATGGGAAAGTAGAATGGTGTTGTATATATCCAGGCTTTTGTGCTGTGGTTCTAAGCAGGGGGTCTGATTAACATGTGATGCCTTCGTTTGGTATGGTTTGGTCCCAGTGCTCTTTTGAGTCTGGGGAGGTTTGGCCTTTAAAAATGAAACTGCCATGAAGACTACTTTACCCAAAATTTTGGTTCGCAGCCTTCACTGGATTATCTATTGGGGCAAAGTAAAACTGGCAAGCTTGTATTGCTATCTCATGGCTAAGGTTCCAAGCTATTAGATCTTTGTTTATGGGTGTGTATACATGTCTAGATGTGTTTATTTGTATGTACACTTATTGTTATATGTTGTAAGTAAAAGAGCACTCATAAATTAAGTAAATGAGTCTAAGCAATTTTCAAGTTCACGTGACTTAAAGTATCACTTTACTAAATAAGCTAGCTTTAAAATTATTGGTGGAATAAAAATAGAAATGCCTTTAGAATTGCCAGCATACATTTTGTCTGAATTTTATGTTTGTCTTTGTTAGATATTTTAAAATGTCAGTGTTAATTCAAGCTGGGAGCTGCTTGGGATGAGCCTGCCTCCCATTCTATTCAACGTCTCGCTGAGATAAATACATATCTGATTGCTTCCTTTGGAAAGGTTAATCAGAAACTCAAAAGAAAACAACCGTTTGTCTCTCACCTCTGATCTGAAAGGCCCCAAGCCTCCTTGCCTCAAATTGTCCCTCCTTTCTGGACCAAACCAATGTTCATTTTACGTATGTTGATGTCATGTCTCCCTTGTTAAAAGTAAAAAATTAAGTACAGTGATAGGATAATTGTTTTAAGTAAACTTTTGTGTAAATTAAAACTGTAAAGTTATTTTGATGCTCATTTAGTATCTGGGTCATTTCCAATTAAGAAAGGATTGCAATATGAAGGAATATGTTTCTAAAATTGTTGAATTGTTCTTATGTATAATAAATGCCCATATCTAATAGTTCAGGATTTCTTGCTTTTTAGGGATTCACTAAAGCTTTATGTTACTAAGGATAAAATTCTAGTTAACACGTAATTCTGCATACAAAATGTGCCAGAAAGGATTGTGGAAAAAGAATAATTTTGTCTAATTCAGAAGTTATCTAAAAGTTAGCTCAAATTACATATTTGAAAAGGTTATTTATGAAACAATATGGTAAGGAACCATCAAGTAGGGGAGAAAGATGTGGAAAAATTTAAATAATAAAATATTCCTTAAAACCCAATAAATAATTGGAAACATTTGACTAATATTTCCATAGTAAAGTTCTTAGTCTTGATTAAAGTAAGAAGTATTGTAAAAATGCATCAGAAGTTTGACAATTCTTTTTTAAATATAGTTAAGCGTGAATCTGGATGTAGTGTGGAGTCAAATTTCACATACATGCTTGCATTGCTTCATACTATGTTTGCTGTTTTGTATGGATAGTGCTGGAGTACTTATTGGTCATGTGTCTAAAGTGAATTTCTTAATTGCATAGGAGGTATGATAATATTACTGAACTTATGGATATTGAATTGTTTATTAGGAATAAAATATTCATTATATAGGTTTTCTGGGGCCCTAGGTAACACTGTAGCCTCCAGGGTAAATTGAGTAGGAAAATTTAGGGTTGGTTTTCTGCTTTTTTGTTTTGCTTGTAGTTTCCACTCATCTGCTATTTATTCTCCTCTGGCTTTACTTGTGTATGCATATGTATGAAACCATGATTTTTTTTTTTTTATAGTTCCTAGTAGAAGGCTTTTATTCAGTTCTGTGTTCCTATACATTTCTAGCAAGTCATTATCCATTCCATTTATATGGAATTCCTAAGCTACCTTTGTCGGGCCTGCAAGGATTAATGGAGCACACCAGCTTTTTATCTTTAACTAACTTTTTGGATCTTAGGCTTCCTGATAACTTTGTGTTGAGTATACTCTCACAAATAGAATTTAAGTCATATTTCTCTCTCTTTGCCTAATTTCTCCAAAATTTGTTAACTATTTGTGAGTATTCTTAATTCATGGCAGTGTATTTGTTTGCATACAGTCACGCAGGGTCTCCAGGGCTGCTCAGGGAGAGAGAACCCGGAAGCCTGGCCTGCTGGCAAAAGGGCAAGAATTTCTTACCAATCAGTCTCTGGCCTCTTTCTCTCAGTGCAAACTGGTTAAATATAAAGTAAAAGCCAGTGTTTATCTGCTGTGTAAAGTTTTAATTAATTGGTTTATTAATAATAAGAACTTAAATCAAATATTTTGTCAGAAAAGTAGAAAGTGTAATGCTTTTCACTTCATGTGACTTTAGCAATCTTTTGGAAATAAAGATGGTTTTAAAGATTATTGGTAAAATACAATTGTCTCCAAAATGTAAACATGTGGTCTAAATTATGTTCAAATATGAGGTTTGCTAAATGGCTTAAGGTCATAAACTGCTGCTTTGGCTTTTGAAAATTGTTTAACTTACCTGCTTTCCAGCTAGGTAAGGCCTGGACATGTGGAGTTGTCCACACCCTCGCTATGCTGTAAACAGTCAGACCTTATCAGAACATAACTTAGCATGTTTTACATTAAAGTTAAAATTGCTGAGTCACCACTGTAACATGCAATTAAGACTACTAGAAACAGTTTTACATGTTAGGTGTGTAAAAAGAGTAGAATGTTTTTGTTTTTTTAAGGTCATAAAAGGTTTTTCTTTAAAATTTCTGAATCATCATTTTGGCAAAATAAAAAATTTATGGTAATCTGGAATTCCAAAATCAAACTTCAGTTACAAAATTGTCTTTCCTAATGCCTGGCTTTCTGGATGGATTTTAGGGCCTCTGAAAACATCCAGAAGAGAAGTAAACAGGATTATTTGTTGTGTTTAGGTACATGGGATTGCCAAAATGATATTCACTCTTCTTTAGGTTATATTTTTGTGAATAATACTAATATATATTCCAAAACTGTATGGGATTTCTAAAATTCTAATATCTAAGTATATGTCACCGATCACAATTATAGTTATTGTTAAGTTATTGTAAACCACAGAAATAACCACATTTCCTTGTATAAAGCTACTAACCCAAGTAAAACAAAAAGATTAATTAAATATCAAGAAAATACTTTCATGTTAAACCAGCAAATACTGAAATTGTTTAAAATAGTTTATAACCAATACTTGATCCCATATTCCTGGGAAAACAATTAAAGCTTCACATTTGGTCACCTGGTTGGCCATTTAAATATTTAAACATTTTATAAAGGGATTTCATTCAGTTATTTCCAATGCATGTTTTCTGGTTGTATAAAAGCTTTCCCATGGGGGAAAAGGGGGCTGATGTTATTACAGTAGATTATTATGCTACATTGTATTTCACCAGGTAAAGAAAGCTTTTTATGGTTTGAACCTTCTGGAAACATCAGAGAAAGGCTGTCCTTGTCATCCACACTACAACAAAACTTTGGGACCTTGAACTTTGGGTTCGTGGTCTCACAACTGAGAAGGGTCCCTCCATGCTCTTGGAGCTATGCACCCATTGGAACTCTTAAGGTAAAACTAACCAGGGAAATTTCTCCCAAGAAGAGGATGGCATCCTTGATGGGAACAGCTTTTCCCAAGTTCGCATATTAAGACTTCTACTATCATGAACCTCTTATCTTTGAATATTTTTTCTTGCTTATGCCTCTATGAACAATAGAAGTGGAAAACGGTTATGTTATGTGTGCTTATGGGGTATACTTTTATTTGTGAAGAAGTTTGGAGCCAGCCTTATACATGGATAAACTTATACTTTGATAGATAAATGATGAAGGCCCAATGTAGGTAAGAAACTTTAATGGTACATGCATTGCCTCATAATCAGTCAAAAACAATACATTGGTTCACTCCTCTTAATCAGCATTATGGGTTAAAGAGAGCATTACCAGCAGGCCTTCATTCTTCTAAAAGGGCATCATTTGTTAGGTCTTTTTTTCATGGTTTAAAGTAAAAGGAACAATGATTAGAAATGTATCCCTCATGACAGGTTCTATAGCAAATTCTACTGTAAAGGCTACAGTTACACAATAGACTCTAAATTCTCTTGTGAAAGTTATAATAGAATTGGCTAAACAAAGAAGGATCTGTGCAGCTGCTGGCACTTGTGACCTATGGAGAGAGACATCAGATGAAGATTATAGAAATTCAGTAATAGGGGATTGATGAAGAAATTGTTTAGTCAAGTGAGTAAACTCTTTATCTAGCTCATTCTTTGATCTATTTGATTTTAGGAGGTTTGGTTTATGGGGACCTTGGATAAGGAACATACTCCAAACTCTTAATAATAGTCATAATAATAGTTTCCCTGGTATGCTGTATTCTTTCAAAGGTTTTAAATGCTTGCATGCAGCCATCTCTAGAATGTCACATGGTTTCTCTTCAACTGGAATAACAGGAGCTGAAAGAAATGTGCAACCATGAGAACACTATAGCCTATAAATGATGTGCTGAGACCAGAAACCCAAAATGATGGTAACAGAGTGGTGCTAAGGCCCTAAGTTTTGGTTACCCTCTCACCCAAGTGAGAGCCTGACTAAAATGGGAGAACTTTTGAAAACAAAATTATGGGAGGCCGTTGTTTTGAACTGAGCTCATGCACTAGGCCCCAAGAAACCAAACCAAAATGGAGTTGCTCATGCTAAGGCTTTAAGGAACCACATAGATTCCAGAACAACCAGGTTTTGTTTTTTCTCCTGCAAATCTCTATTACAAACATTTCTGACAGCATGGGTATTGACCCCCTGAAGTTCCCATTCAATTTTGTTAATCAAATTCATTTCCTTGGCCGGACATGGTGGCTCACACCTCTAATCCCAGCACTTTGGGAGGTGGGTGGATCACGAGGTCAGGAGTTCAAGACTAGCATAGGCAAGATGGTGAAACCCCGTCTCTACTAACAATACAAAAAAATTAGCTGGGCGTGGTGGTGGGTTCCTGTAATCCCAGCGCTCAGGAGGCTGAGGCAGAGAATTGCTTGAACCCGGCAGGTGGAGGTTGCAGTGAGCCAAGATTGTGCTAGTGCACTCCAGCCTGGGCGACAGAGCAAGACTCTATCTCAAAAAAATAGAAGATAAAAAATCATGTCCTCTTGCCTAGAGACTGTCAAGCTTCAGATGGTCATGTAACAAAGGTTCCAGCCAATTCCAGGTGAAGACATCACCCCTGGCCATCAAGAAGCCACCCTGCCTCCACTAGACACAACAGGGCAAGAGTTCCGTGATCCCAATAGGTAAGGACTATGCCCCAAGCAAGCATGAAGCAGTTACAAGAGAAAACCATCAGTCCCTCTGCCTCTCATAAAGAATTATGGGGATCACATCTCTCACGGGGGAGATGAGGCAGGAAAATAGCGTCTAGAGGCAGGGGAATATAAGGCCAATTCACACTTCAGCTATAACAGGAAATATCCTCTCCATAGGGCATACGCCATAAATGACTTTGTACCTTTACTTCATCCTCTCTATTTACATAGGGCATACCCGAAGTAACCAATGGAATCCTCTAGGGGTAAACTCCCCAAAGTTCTGTAACAGAGCCTTTGAGTTCCTATGCTTGGGCCGCTCCCACACTGTGGAGTGTACTTTCATTTTCAGTAATCCCTTCATCCCTTCCTTGTTTTGTTTGTGCATTTTGTCCAATTCTTTGTTCAAGACACCAAGAACCTGGACACTCTCCACTTTTAACAAAATGATATTATACACACTTGTAAATTTCTTTTAAAAATGAACTTATAATATCATTTCTTTATGCCAGTGCCTGTCAGTCAGTAACATTCAATGGCTACCTGGTGTTTCTTTGAATGAATGGAGCATAACTTAGTTTCTGTGTCTATTTTGGTTGGACATTTAGATATTTACTAGTTTTTGTTGTCATAAACAATGTTAATGTAAACACCTTGTGGTGAAATCTTTGCATATATTGTTAACTGGTTCTTTAAGGCAAACTCTGAGAAGTAGAAATGCTGGATCAAAGGTAATGCACTTTAAAAATAGTGTTGTTCTATGTATTGACAAATTGCTTTCTGGGGAGGTTATGTCAACTTATATTCCCAAGAGCAGAGAAATTGGCTCTGTTTTTAAATAATTCCAGTGAAATAATTTCCATAATTATTCACTGCAGGCAGAATTTAATGTCTATCTCCTATAAAACCTAATCTATTAATTTAGCTGTTAATATTCTGCAAGTAAACTAACATTTCAGCTAGGATACAGTCATTGAAGCTTTGATCTGCTAAGGACATTGCAGAGTCATCGCATTCAGAACTTGACAGTAAATCATAATAGTGGCAATTAGACTCAAATTTGAGTGACTTTGGCTAAATGCTTTAATCTCCATTATTTTTAGTCACCTCATAAATGGATGTAATGAAAGAATCTATACTATAGAGTTGTGTGAAGATCAAATAAGATAATTCATGTAAAGTGTACAGCACATGGCCTGGCACAAGAGAAAGTGCATGAAAGCATTAGTTGTTATATTGTCTAAGGAAAACTTATTGAAAACTTGAGCTAATCTAGACATAGAACAATTCTAAGTACCTACATAGATTAGACATTCAAAAATATTGGCCGAACTAAATTGAATTTTTTGGGGGACATATCAAATCAATAAATCTTTCTAATGCCTTACTGAATGCACGACCTAATTCCACAGAAAAGGAACAGAAAGATGATGAGTTGTGGTCTTGTCTCCAAATAGTACACAATCTAGTAAGGGAGATAGGACAAATACCAAGATAATTAGAAGCACTAAAAAAGATTAAAGGAGGAAGAAATCCCTTCCATCTTTGAAGATGAGGGGAGATTTCATGAAACTCTAAGTGGCTTTTAAACAAATGTGTGGGGAGAGTATTCCAGGAGGAGAATGTACCCAGTGGGTTGAGAAATCATGGGCTGTGTGCAGAGTTACCCAGTTGACTAGAGTTAAAGAATCCCTAGTGAAAGATAGGTCAGGTCAGATATAGGGGGTGGAATGGTAGAGGTTGTGAGTGCCTCCAGGATGGAGGGGGAAAGAGAAACTAGTTGGGAGGCTGTGGGAGTAGTTGAGATGTGACATGATAAAGGCCTGAATGGGGAGGTGTGAATGCTGAGATAGAGTTCACAGGATTAGGGCACCATTAGGGGCCCCAGTTTGCTCTTGTTGCCATCTTAACATCCAGCTGCCTCAGCCAATTTGCATAATTCTCTTGGAGTCTACATCTTCTTTTCCCCTTTCTCCCTTCCTCTCTTCCTTCCTTCTTTTTCTTTCCTTTTTTCTCTCAGCTGAGTCAGTTGTCAAAGCAAGGGCAATAAAGGTGATTCAAAGTACCCTTCGAACATGGTGTAAATCTTATGCTACTTAATTAAGATAATACTGAGGCTGATGTAATGAGAGGACAAGACTGGGGTAATTTCTCTGTTGCCTTTTGTTATGGTTGGTTTTAATTAGATATTTTTTTAAAAAAACTTTCATTTTGGAATAAGTTTTGATTCACAGAAAAGTTGCAAAGATAGGATGAAGAATGGCCATATACCCCACACTCAGTTTCACTATGGTTAACATCTTAATTTACCATGATATATTTGCCAAAACTGAGATATCAGCATTACATATTACTATTAACTGAACTGCTAACTTTCTTTGGATTTCACTAGTTTTTCTATTAACTCCCTTTTTTTTTTGTTGTTGTTGTTGTTGTTCCAGGGTTCAATTCAAAGTACCATACTGCATTTAGCTGTCATGTGTCTCCCCAGTCTCCACTGGTCTGTGACAGTTTCTGAGGCTTCCCTTGTTTTTCTTTACCTTTACAGTCTTGAGAAGCATTGCCAGGTATCCTGCAGAATGACTCCAGTCAGGATTAGTCTGATGTTTTTCTCATGAGTAGACTGGGATTACGGGTTTTTGGAAAGAAGATCACAGAGGTAAAGTTCCTTTCTAGCCAAATCCTATTGGTAGATACACGATATCTATGATAGTTCAGAAAGTTAAGTTTATACTCACCTACTGTGTGACTCAATGTACTATGACCTTGTTCAGTGTCATGAATTCACTGGTTTTTTCTCTTCATTTTTTTGGGGGGAGAATGGTGGATTTGTAGGAAAAATGCAGTGAGCTTCTGGGGTACTGGGACTGAAGAGGTAAGAGTTTAAGGTTTATGAGTATTAGATGTGGTGGTAGACACTGTTGGCCCCTCCCCCAGATTTCATTCTCCCACTGGTGCTCCCTTCTGTGGCTGTTGCAAGTGCTGCAGCTGGTAGATTTACCTGTGACTTTCTCTGGGAAATTGCCCTTGGCTGAGTGAACCACCTCACTCAGAGATGCTTGAGAAGTTAATACCCACTATTCCAAGCCCTGGAACTTGGTCAATGATGGACTCTTTGGGGGTATAAAAGCCCAGGTCCCTTGCCTTAGAGATGCAATATATGGTCTTGTCTAGAGGTCACCCCTGCTTGGGGATGGGGTGGTCAGGCCAATGCTTGACATTACCTGAGACCCTTGTTCAAGTCTGTCCCTTTCCCTAATTAGGTTCTTTGACTCTGTTAACATTTTTCTCTTAAGAATACTCCCTCAACTAATCATTTGCAGCTGAACAAATCTCTCAGATTTTGCTTAGAGAAACTGGCCTAAGATAGACACATACTCTTAAAAATGTGTGAGACTTTGAGAGTGCTCTGTCTAGCCCAACACTCCACAGCCTGGGAAGAATTTAATTAAATTTTATATAATGCTTAGTCATTAAAGTTTACTTAATCCTGGTTGTTTTCCTATAGTAAGAATTGTAATGCTGAAAACATTACTCAAGGATTCTGAGAAGAATTAATATTAGTAGGATGCTTATTACTATTTAGATAGGCTATGAAACAATCACTCTTAGTCTATCAAACTGTTAACTGCTGTGACACTGTGAGGAGAACAAAACTGCTTCTCTAAATAGTTGCCTTTTTATATAATCATGAGTGGCCTGATTACTAAGTGTGGTGCTATGGTTATACCAGCTGCCCTGGGTGTATCAGAGGTCGAATTATTCTTATGGCCATTTATAGGGAGCCTATGGTTCAAAAAGTTATAGCTCCTGGAAACCAAGCAGCTTCATGTCCCCAAAGTCTGTGTCTTTGCAGCCTTGGGCTTATCTAAGAAATCGGTAACCTAACATCCCTTAGTAAAATAGTTTGAAGCCAGGTAGAATTAGATAATAGACCCACATTAGGTTGCTTCAAGTCAGGATTATAAACATATGTTCTAAATACATACCAATAGAGTCAAAATATGAGGAAAGGGGTGAAATCAGAGATGACTAAGATTTCAAGCCTAGGTCATTATGATTATTTTTCTTTATGAAAGACAAGCTGGAATTTAAAAGTTTTGTGATTTTTAAATCCTAAATAACAGTATAGTTTCAGGGAAAAAATCTGGAAAGAGTTTTTGTATTAGTCCGGATTCTCTAGAGGACAGAACTAATAGGATAGATGTATATATAAAAGGGAGTTAAGGAGTATTGACTCACATGATCACAAGGTGAGGTCCCACAATAGGCTGTCTATAAGTCTAGGGGCAAGGAAGCCAGTCCGAGTTCCAAAGCTGAAGAACTTGGAGTCTGATGTTCCAGAGCAGGAAGCATCCAGCAAGGGAGAAAGATGTAGGCTGGGTGGCTAAGCCAGTCTAATCTTTTCATGTTCTTCTGCCTGCTTTTTATTCTGGCTGCTGATTAGATTGTGCCCACCCAGATGGAGGGTAGATCTGTTTCTCCCATTCCACTGACACTGATGTTAATCCTCTTTGACAACACCCTCATAGACACACCCGGGAACAATACTTTGCATCCTTCAATCCAATCAAGTTGACACTCAATATTAACTATCCCAGTTATTTACTAGGCAAAAAAATTCATTGTTTCAAAGACTAACCAGATAAAGGTGGAAAGGCTTATTCTGTCTCATTGCATTGTTGGAGAATGCAGCCAAAATTAAGAAAGGCAAAGAAATGATTACTACAAGAAAGAGGATAGAGGTGCCATGTGAAGGATTGAAATTTGATAGGGTGTTGTTGGGTTAGGGAAGGAACATACATAGGTAGATACTAGTTACAGGTGATACTACATGTAGTTCTTGGATTATTAGGTGGTGAGTTCATAGATGTTATATTATGTAAAAAATAATATCTAAATTTAATATTTAAGCCATGGATTGAATTTAAACTAATTCTTCTCAACTAAAAGAGAGAGAGAAAGAGAGACAGAAACAGAGAGAAAGAGAGAGAAAGAGAGAGAAAGAGAGAGAAAGAGAGAGAAAGAGAGACAGAGACAAAGAGGCAGAATATGAATACAGCAATTGTGTCTCAAAGGTATTGAAGTTTATATATATTTATTAATTTACTTGGTGTTGTTTTACTTAAGACAAGAAAGGTAGCACAGATGTATAGAGAGCAGTAACAAAATAAAAGGGTGGTTAAAATATGTATTTCAAGGTATTCATTAATTTATATGGTCTTTTTAATTTCCACATATAGTCACTTTGAAAACTAGTGATACACAAAAAGTTGAGACATGACTGTTTCAAACTTTTCAACTCTGCTGCTTCCTGATTGTTTCTTGAACACCTTTCCTAAACTCTCTCTGATTTAGTTGCTTCATTTGAAAATGGAGACTATAATCCCTACCTTGCAGGGTGGTGGTAAGAAATTAAGGTAATACTTGCACAGTTCCTGGGGCACAGCATGGGCTGGGCAAATAGTAGGAGTTGTTTTTAGCATGTTATTGCAACAGAATGTCCAGCCTAACATTCCTGATGCCCCAGAATTGGAAACTTAACCAAAGACTGAGGATTAAAAGGTATGAAATAAAATGGGATGGGACACTAGCCTCATAATCCAAAAGAAGCTGAAAAGAATTGGAGGCCTCATACTCCTTCTAGGGCTTTCTAAGTGTGGGCAGCCAGACTGGTTTTGCTAATCTCCTGCATTCCCCAGGATCCCTTCCCTGGTCAAGGACATTCAATCCATCACTGATTCAACAAATATCCATTGACTGTCTATTCTGTGACAGGTACTGTATTAGGTTCTTAGGATCCAGCAGTGAATAAATAAGACACAGACATGATCAAAAGACTAGGATATGGGCAAAAGAACATTTAGACTTTAGGCAGATCTTTAGCTTAGTAGGGTGTGCCATGGTTTTTCTCTGTGAGATAGGGGAGGGATACTGCCCTCTCTCCTGAGTAGAGAAAAGGTGGCGGGGGGGCATCAAGAGACTAGTCCATAAAGAAAGGGGTGCCAGAAAAAGGAGAAGTGGATTAGATGTCTGATTAAGCTGAATATACTCAGCTGTCCGAGATATAAACTTATAGTAACTGAAAGTAACCATATAATTATGTAATCTTCTTGGAGTATTGTTGCAGGACAGTAAAGTGATTGGAAAAAAAAAGCATACAAAATACAATATTCCATGGTTTAGTAAACCCATTATATCATTGTCAACATCATCATTGTTGTCATTGTTATTATTGTCATAATCTTCATCATTACCCAGACCATTAATTTAGGGGAGGGGCACCTCTTGCCAAAAGGAAGGTAATATGAGGTTTAGGGAAGCCAAAGAAAAACTCTTGTTTGGGAAATACGAGTTTTGCAGTTGCGCATGAAGATGGTTCCTGGCTCAGCCTGCCTTCTAGTATCTAGCTCCCTTAGGAGAGTTCTCAGGTCACTGCAGCAATACACAGGGAGAATCAGGGTTCATATTTCAGGCCAGTTTGAAAACATAGCTGCAAGGATTTAGCCAAGGGATTAATGCCTTCCACAGAGCTGGTGTGAATTCTCTTCTCTGGCAAGAACACAGATGGGTAAACAAGTATAAATTCCATTTTTTCATGAAGAGGAGATTAGGTATCTGCACGAAATAACTTTCTTCTCAAAACAACATATGCTTGGGTCCTGTCCTTGTTTCTCTAAGGGAATCTTGGGCCATTGGGAAATGAAGCTGTTGGAACACAATGGTCAGAAATTGGCCAGCATTCAGAAGCTGCCTCCTCAGCGGCCTGGCTGGGTCCAGGCGGGCTCTCTTTTTGGGTTCCTCAGAAATGGCATCCTCTAAAGACTCAGAGATGGGTGCAAGACATAAACACTTTAGCATGAGGTATCCTGGAGTCCTTTTAGAATTATGGAAGCTTCCTTCTTGCTGAGGAAAATTGGGTTCAAATACCACATCTGGCTTTTCTGGATTCTTACCTGTCATCTTAAGCAAGAAAGAAAATCTTGCCATGGCTCAAGCTTTGCCATGCTTACTTGGAGAGTTTTGATTGGTGTCTGGGATTATACATAAAGTTAAAAGTTAAAGACAATTTGGATGGCCTCCCAAAATAACAATAAATGAGGGAAAGAAGTCAGAGAATCCCAAAATAAATGTCTCCGTTATTTGCTCATATAAAAGGAGCATGGGCTCTGTAGTCAACATCATTTCTCTTAGGCACTTGTCTTTGTGACTCTGCAACTAAACGTCCCAACTTATATCCATCCCTATTGAATTCATCTTTTTTTTACCCTTATATTTTTTTACCCATCTATTTTTATCCTTGCTCATTCCTCAAGTTTCAATTGGAATGTGTGTATTAAGTGGTAGGATTGGTGTACACAAATATACACAGAAACAAATACACATTTAATTATATATACTCTCACCCCAGCCAGTGTTAAAAAAAAGCATAAAACAATTTTCTGGAATCTTACTGCTCAAATCAACCCCACAGAAGGATGACACCATCAATTTTGTACGGAAGCCACATAGTGAGTGAAGACCAGCTTCCTGAGCAATTGAAAATAAATAAAATATCAAAATTTAAAGCCAATATACCAGCATTTCTTAAACTTTTGGTCTCAGAACCCCTTTACATTTTAAAATTATTGAGTACCCTCAAGGGCTCATATTGATGTGTGATATAGCTCTCTATAGTTATAATAGAAATAAAAGCAAAACATTAAAAGATTAGTATATTTAAAATAATAAACTCATATCTTAATATAAATATTTTATTAAAACACTTTTATTTTCAAAAACCAAGAAAATATACTGAGAAGAGTGGCATTGTTTTGCATTTTGTAAACCTCTTTAACCTCTAGCTTACTGGAAGACATCTGGAATCAAACATCTGCTTTTGCATTCAATCTGTTGGAATATATTGGTTTGGTTGAAATATATGAAACAATCAGGCACACAGATACTTAAACTGGTAAAGACAGGGACGTTGTGGAATCCCTAAAACCATTTTGGTAACCCTCAAGGATTTTTAGACTCTACTTTGAGAACTGCTGCTCGGTCTAACACCCAGGACTGTGAAAGATTCTGAGTAGAATGCAGAGGACTCACCTCTTCAAAACAAACATGTGTCCACCGGGCCCCTTCGTGCAGCAGGCTGCACACAGAAGGGAATTCTAAGGAAGTACAGAAAGCAGTCTCAGACTCACATTTGTAATCCCAGTACTTAAGAGACTGAGGCATGAGGATTGCTTAAGGTCAGGAGTTCAAGACTAGCCTGAGCAATATAGAAGACTGTCTCTATAAATATAAAAAATTAAAAAAAAATTAGCTGGGTATGATGGTGCATACCTGTAGTCCCAGCCACTCCAGAGGCTTAGTTCGAAGGATCATTTCAGCTCAGGCACCCTGAGCAACATCCTGGGTAACAGAATACATGAGGTGCTTAAAAATAGTGCTGGGAGGCACACAATAAATGGCTGAAATTTGTATTTTTAAATTCAATGATAATAAGGTTAATACTTATGAAATGAAACAATAACAACTATCCTTTATTTAATAATATGCAGGGTCTGGTCTGTGGACTTTATATGTATTATTAGCAAATGTAGTCTTTGCAAAAACTAAAATAGAGCATTAGTTTCCTAGGGTTGTCCTTAACAATGTACCGCAAATAGAGTGGCTTAAAACAATAGAAATTTCTTACAGTTTTGGAGGCCACAAGCCCAAAATCAAGATGTTGGCAGGGGCATACTTTCTCTGAGGCCTCTAGGGGAGAATCTGTTCCATGCCTCTCTCTTACCTTGGTGTTGCTGAGTGTCTTTGGTATTCCTTGGCTTGTAGATGGATGACTCCAACCTTTCCCTCCATTGACAAATGGTGTTCTCCCTGTGTTTCTCTTCTTCTTACAAGCACACCCATCATATTGAATGATGTCATCTACTTTAATAATATCTGTAATGACCATGTTTCTAAATAGGGTCACATTCTTAGGTTCTGGGAAGGATCTGAATTTTGAGAGGACACTATCCAATTCAATAGAGGTAGATATTATTTTATCCTCATTTTGTAGATGAATAAGCCATGCACAGAGAAGTTAAGCAATCTGCTCAAGATTACACAGCTAGTAAGTGACAGAGCTGGGGTTTAAGCCGAAGCAACCAAACTCCTGAATCCATGTTCTTAGTCAATGTGTCATATGTAAGGAAAACAATTAAATACATAAACTACGATATGTTATAGGATTTCACCTACTTTTAAGAGCAAATATTTTCCTCAGATAAAATATGATAGAGAAGTCCACGTTGTAAATCTGAAAAATATAGAGTTCTCTAGTTGAATTTGTTGCAGAAAGGCCCTAAAAGTATCCATTATGCTGAGGAGCATGCCTTAAAAACCACTTTATCAGTTACTTCTTGTTGCTGTAACAAATTACAACAAACATAGTTACTTAAAACAACACAAATTTATTATCTTGCTGTTCTGGAGGTCAGAAGTCCAAAATAGGTTCCACTGGTGTCGGCAGACTCTGGAGAGAATCTGTTCCCATGACTTTTCTGAGGTCTAGAGGCCATCTGTATCCCTTGGTCTGTGACCTCTTCCTCCATCTTCAAAGCTAGCAGTATAGTCTCTTCAGATCTCTCTTTGACTCTGAATCTTCACCCTCCCTCTTCCATCTCTTAAAGACTCCTTTTTTGTGTGTGACTACATTGGGCTCACTTGGAGAAAAGGAATATCTCATGTCAATTTAATCACATCTGTAGAATCCCCTTTGCCAAGGAAGGTAACATGTTCACAGGTTTCAGGGATTAGGACAGGTGCCTCTTTGGGGCCATTTTTCTGCCCACCATAACCATTGGCCAGATGAGAAGAGGAGAGGGCAATCAGGAGGCATGGAGTGTTGACAGGACCTCACTGGTCAGAGGAGAGTCTGAGGTAGATCTTACAGATGGGAAGGCTTTCCACGATGTAGAGAGGATTCCCGGAAGGCTAAACAGCATGAAAAAAGGCGTAGCAGTTAAAGTGAGCCTGCCATGAGCACGCTGGGTGGCAGGGAGATGGGTCTAATTTGAAGAAAAGAGGTGTGAGTTGGAAAATTATGGAAACTGTGCAAAAGTTGAGTTCAATTCTTCTTCAACCATGAAATGTAGGGGGTAGTGCCTTCTTTTTAACAAGCAACATTTCAGTATAATTTGTGGATGATCTGTGCTGGAAATTAGGAATGGATTAGCTAAGCTAAAATTCTATCACACAGCTTTTTTTTTTTCTTTTTTTTTTTTTCTGACTGGCATCTTTCTGTCTGTCTTTCCTGATTCCTTTAACCCTTTTTCGCTTTTGTTCTTTCAAATTGAGTTTTAGCTTTGTAGCAGACACCATCAGTATCCCCAATGCACCCTTTCGTCCACCCTGCATCTGTTTATCTTCAAAATGCCCCCAATTTTTTTTTTCTAACATCTTTTTCTGGCCCCAAAGATTGCTTTGCGCACCTGCCAGGTGGTCAAAAATTTTGAAGGATTCACCACTCCTCCACTTCACAGCAGCTCTCTCCCAATGACTGAGGGGAGTTGACATATAAATTCTATTTCTGTTTTACCCCTTCATTGGGATAACTGAAGCATGTGTCCTACACTAGCTCCCTGAGTTACTCAGCAACTCCTGCTCCAGTTGCCCACAGTAGTAACTTGACTGATATTGAACCCTCTGCTGGCTCCTTCCCTTCCTTGTCTCACTTCCCTAGTCCCCTACAGGTGTTTGTTGCAATTGACTCCCAGGTGAACTAGTTGCCCTGTGGATCCATATCACAGGGGGCATGAATTATGTCTTTGGGGAGACATACAAAACAGGCTTTCATCAACCCCCAATTCAACCCCTCTAAAGGGTTAAAAGAAGTCAAGCGGGAAAGTGTTCACTAGGAAAATGTAAGAGAAGAGTTATGTGTAAACAGGAAGGGGTAAAAAATGTGATAGAAGGGACTATTGCATGTAAAATGATTCCAATTAGTAATATCCTGGAAAATAAATCTTGGTCCATTGTCAGGGGCAGAGTATAGCATAGGAAATATAGTCTGTAGAATCCCTGGGAAGAAAGATCCGGCCAAGAAGACTGGGTCCCTGTAGTAGCCATGTTTGCAGTTCTTAACCAGCCCCAGTAACCTTGCAATCTGAGTGTTAGCAAGAGGGTCAGTTGAGACCTGACTTACCCATGATTCAGATAGTCCAACCCTATTATGGAAGGACATGATGCCAGAAAGTCCAGTTTCCTGTGAAACTGATCACCTAGGGAACACCTTGAGGAAGATCCAACATGAGTGCCCCCCTCTCAGATACTGGAAATGTCTTTTTTTTTTTTTCCTCACAGGGATTTTGGGAAGTATTGCCCTGGCAAATACACAATTGACAATTTCCTCAACCCCTGGAAGAATCCCCTGAACTAAGGCTTATTCCACACACCTCTCCTTTTATTGGTTAAAGATCAAGCGATTTATTATCAAGCAATGTATTGCTGTTTGAACAGAAACTCAAAATTACCTTTTGAATTTGTTGACGTCAGTTTTAGATAAATATTCAGGGTCTGGAAAAGAATGCTGACTTCTTTGTTATACGTTGGTTATAATTCTTATTTCTGTTATCATTTGCTTTTAATAAGACTGGATTAAATTGAATGTTTAAACGAATTAGAGGAAATTTGGGACCTTTTGACAAACTCCTTTTACATATACTGAACTTTAAGAGGTGAAGTAAGAGAAAAGATTGGAAAGATTCTGAGAAAAGTGTTGGTGGGTGCTGGGAAGTAGGAATGAATACTACTGATGAGCAGGCTGAGGCCTCTCTAGAGGGCTTTGCTCTTCACTCTGATGAATGTAAGCTAATAGTGATCAACTGAATATTTTTGAACATGGGACTGATGCAGTCACTATGATGAATAAAGGCCCGCTAAATATTTTATTTTCTTCCGTGATTTCTTTGTCATTCAGACAGATCATACAGGATAGATTAGGTTGAACCATATGAGACTGGGTTTGACCATTTTTGTAGGCTAACCAGTCAAATATTGCAATTTCATGTGATTTCACCTAATGTCTTCTAAACGAAGTAACTAGAACTGGCTCAGATCTTCTAGTTGTGAAATGGACTCTAGAATATTTTCTTCTTCCTGTCCATTGGCAGCTGCAGAAGCCTGTCAGTTGGACGATGGGCAACACCCAGGGTGGGAGCCCCCCAGGACTATGAATATTATCACATCCTTGCCTCCTGCCTGGTGGAGTCAGTTTTCAGGCCAACATTAGAGGACCCCTGCTGAGCTGGCGCCTGTTCCAAAGTCAGCTTCTCAGTAGGAGGAAGTGCCAGCGTGTGGAGCTATCTTTTTCTAACTTCCAAGAAAGAGGAAGGGCAGCTGGCATCTTCAAAAGACTGTTGCTATTCTGTGGAGTCACCTAGAGACGTCACAAGCTTTTCCCTGGCAATCACACAACCAGATGGCCTATGGTGAGCCCCTGTGAGAAAGGAAATAGACTGATCTGTCAAATACTTTATGGAAGTGTGAGAAAAGGAGGAGAGAGGAGGATAGATGGAAAGAGGGAAAGGGGAGAAGAGAAAGCATGGCGGGGGAGTGCTCAGTATTGAGAGATAATTGAAATTGAAGCTTAGAAACAGAAAACTACTTTTCTAGACGTATGCCTCCATGCAAGTCTTCCATGGGGAAATTGAGGGTTGCAAAATGTCCAAATCCCAAATAAGAAATATAATCTGTTAAAAAATTTACTTATTTTTTTTGTTCTGTGGATTTATTGTTATTCAAAAAAATCCTAAAAATGTCTAAAATGTGTCACCTGGATTGAAAAAACTAAAATAGTATTTAATCAATGGTTGAGCAATAATTTAGAAAGATCATCGCACTTCTGAACTAGTTTTCGCTCTCTAGCTAGCTGTATAGCTTTGTGCCCCTCTCCCATTTTCTCCCTTTCTGGCCTCAGTTATTTTAATCAGCTACGTGACCTAGTCATGTAGGCTAATTGTTGAAGGCAGTAGGGTCTGAGAAAAAGCTGAATGGGCAGAACTTTGACCTCTTACCCCATCTCACTTGGATCATGTCAGTGCCAGAAACTGACTCCTTTAAAAAAAGTTGTCTATCTTTCCACTTAATAAAGCTAGAGTTCTTTCAATGAAGCCCTTCCCTGTCCTGTGTGCAGTTCACCTAAGAAAAACCTCCAGGCTTCTCCATAGAGGTTTCCAAGAACCTCTATCAGATTGCTTACTTAAGATTCCATGAACCACTATCATACCTCCTTCAGTCAAGACTTGTCATCACTGATGGTAAAAAACAGAAAATAAGTGTGTCTGCTAATAAAAGACATTTTCTTTTTTTCTCCATGATAGCATCTTGGTAGATATGGCCTGATTCAGTATTTGAATGTAATGGTTGGCTTGAAAATAAGACTTCAGACAAAAATAAAGGAGATTGATGGAAATACATCATCAGTTCACAAAATCCAAGGCATCTGGTAGAATTCTATTACCCATTTTTCCACTTGGGGAGAAAGATTAGTTTCTGCTGCTTTCTCTAAGTGCAGCAGAGGGAAGGTTGTGGTTTTGGTTGAGAAAGCACTCTTATTATCCACCTCTATTTTTAGAAGTTTTAGACATCTATCTTATTGACTTAAGTTTATAATTTAGACCTGTAACCTTTAGAAAAAATAGGTCTTCCCCCTTGAAATTTCTCATGCATGCTTTTAGTCCAGAGGAGAACTTTTTTGAAAATTTAGCAAAACTTTCCTTATCATTAGGGTTATAGAGATACTAAAAGAGAAAAGAGTGCTATTTTATCCATAATGTCTTGGGATACTCCCTAGATTCCCACTCCCTACCTGGAAGTCATGGTATTCCTGAAGATCTGTGGGTCACTAAGGATTCACAGTATATAAATTCAAGAGCTGGAGAAGTTCTGAGTAGTACATACTGAACATTCATTCATCCAACTGATATTACTTCCTGTCTATTTTCTGTTTAGAGGTCATATTTGGAGTATCTATGGTGGGGGTCGGAGGTGCTCATGTGAGACATTACAGAGATGGGCTCTTTGGAACAACTGAGGGTAGCTTTAGTAGATGCTGCTGGCCCCATAGACTGTTGCATTCCTCCTCTCGCTGCTCTAGGTATTACCTGGTAAGAACTTGCTGTGGTCTGAAGTTTGTGTCCCCTCAAAATTTATAGGTTGAGATGTAATTACCAAGTGTAGTAGTATTAAGAGGTGGTGTCTTTGGGAGGTGATTAGGTCATGACAGCCCCACCCTCATGAATGGGAGTAGTATCCTCATAAAAGAAGCCTGAAGGAGTTTGTTTGCCCTTTACTCCATGTGCAGATGCAGCAAGAAGGTGCCATCTATGAGGAATGGGCCCTCAACAAACATAAAACCTGATGGCACGTTTATGTTGGACTTCCCAGTCTTCAGAACTGTGAGCAATGCATTTCTGTTGTTAAAAAATTTACCCAGTCTATGGTATTTTGTTATAGCAGCCTGAACGGACTAAGACAGGGCTGAAGGCTGAACCCTTCTACAGAGACTTGTCCTCTACCATGAGACCTATATTTCTAGGAGGTGCTGAAAGGTGTGCTCTCCTCCTGAGGAGTAACCACAGCTGACAACTGACTGGAATAGGGCACAAAAGCCCAATCCCATTTCCTCAAGATGAGACAACTCATGGTGTTGCTCATTCTGCAGAGTTTCTTGTATTCAGGCTGAGACTGAGTTTCTCGTTCAGTTTCTTCACTTGCCCTATTCTGCTCCTCTTACTCTCTTATGGCTTGTTTTCTTCTGGGGGCACTAAATCACCTGCATAAGAATCCCCATCTTAGGTTCTTCTAGAGAAACTGATTTAAGATAGTAATATTTGTTTTGTCAATTAATGTTGGCTTTGTTCTATATGCAGTGTATATTCATTGTTGAACACAAGAAAATCTAATAAATAAGAACAAAATAAGTAGCTCTGGACTCTAGAAGTGGCCTTTGTTGACCTTGGCAAATATTCTTTTATGCAGAAATATTTATGTAGTAACCATTACATCGATGGCCCTGAGTAGACTATATCTCCCACATTTATGCCCTTGTTTAGTCCTTTCCCATTGTGTCTCTTGCTTTGGCCATGTGATTTGTTTTTATCAATGGGATCCCAGCAAACATTATGCAAGAAGAGGCATGGTGAGAGCTTGCATATCAGGGTTTGTATTGACTTTACTTTCTTATTTTCTGTATATTTGATGCTTTGGCATTTGGGGACTTGATCCTGGAGAGAATGTCCATTCCAGGGCTAGCTAATTCCTAGAAATAGCAAATGAGTCCCCTGTGAGAGTACCTTTGATATACAAACCAACTAGCCCAGAGCCCACACCCTCAATCATCTTCTTTATCTCTCACACACCAATCCAATATTCCTTCTATCCTAAATCACCCCAGGGTCAGGTATCAGACAACTAGCAAGCACCCCTATAGTCCAGAGCCCTCTGAAATGATTAAAACTTTCTAGTCTTAAGCTTACTCAGCATACCTACCTGGCCCCTTCCATTCCTTCTCGTGAAAACTCCAACAAAAGGTCTCAGTCATTCCAGTCCTTCTCCCACTTCTGCTTCCTAACTGACTTTAGTGCTTCCCTCCATGGACCAGCACATCAGGCCATGCCTCCTGTTTCTACGGGTCTGTGCTTATGAAATTCCTCCTTTGTGGCAGCCATTTCCTTGTCTGCTTTACCATATCTGATTAAAACAAATCCTGGGTACATATTTAGAGCAAAGTTTATTTTCTTAGAACATTCCCTCTTTAAAGCTAGTCCCCATGCATAAAGAATTTGGAGTAACTGTCCTGAATGATGAGTGAGACTCTGGAGAATGAGAAGCCCCCTAGGAGGCTCTACACCAGAGCTCCGAGCTGAATGCAGGTGCATGAGGAATCTCAGCTGTACTACATTGGGCAGAGCTTCAGTTTAGAGCACAGTCAACCCACAGAATTGTGAGAAATAATGTCATTGTTGTTTTAAGTCACTGAGGTTTGGAATTGTTGTTATGCAGTAGAAGATTATTGAAACAATATAGCAGGAGAGGAACCTTATGGTGCCAGGTCTGCCTTTCATTCCGCAGGCTAGGCCAACAGTACTCCCTCCGCGCAGGTAGGGCAACCATTATCTCCCTCGCCCCCCGCCAGCGCGTAGGCCGCATATCTCCCTCCGCGCAGGTAGGCAGCATATCTCCCTCCGCACTACCCTGTCATTCCAGGGAAGGAAAGCTTCTCATTTCATTGATAACATTCTATGGCATTCATAGGCCCATGTTTCCCACTGGGCCAGGTTGCTGTATTTAAAAGGTGGCTCCCAGGTAGTTTACTTTCGTTGGCTCTCCTCATTCCATGCAGTGAGATCAATAAGCCAGGGCCCAACTCTCCTCTCTCTGTATGCAAGGCTAAACAGAACTTTTGGTTTTGGCTGTGGTGATATGGCAGAGGTCCCACTTAGGGTCCCAGTTCACCTTTAACTGTCTTGATGGACATTTCAGGCAGTGACCCAGTTAATAAACTGGTACTCTGTTTACTATTTGGATTTGTTTCTTGTATTGCTCTACTTTGAGAATGCTAACAAATAGGAAAACTTAGCAGGGCAAAAGCCAGGCATTCCTGAGTTTTCTGACCCCAAATACCGAATACCATCAAAACCTCTCCACATTTTTACCTTTTATACTTTACATCTACCAAAATAAACTCATAATTTCTGTAATCTTCTTTTTCACAACCAATATACTGCAACTATATCTTTATGTCTATGAAAAATCTTCAGTGTAATTTTCAGTGGCAAATGGCATTCCATTATATAGCTATAGAGTGATTCATTTAACTGATATGATTTTTAAAATGTAAGTTCTGTTTTTTTTTTCACTATTATAAAAAGTACTGTGCTGAATATTCTTAAAGCTGAATACTTATGCACATTCTTAAATATTTTCTTAGGATACATTCATGGAAGTAGAATTTTGAATCAAAAGGATATGTGAATTTTTAAAGCATTTAAAAAATATTGCCAACCCTACCCCCACCGCCAGCCACCCCTACGAAAGACTGGTACACTTTGTACTCTTAGCAGTGGATGAGTATGACCATTTTCTATCATCCTCACCATCATTGATATTTTATTTTACCATTTTATAAGAAAGATGCTATCTCAATGTTTTAATTTCTATTTATTTGATTACAAATGAGGTTAAATAGTTTTTATAGGTTTATTTGTCATTTTGCTTCTTAATCTGTGACATGACTATTCAAAAAATATTTTAAAATATTTTAATTTCCATGTAGTGTCATTTATCTAGAAAACTACATCCAGTTGGCTATCAGTTTTGTGAATTATGGGAGAAATATGGACAACTCTTATTTGACCTGGTTGGAAGCAGAAAATAAATGTCCAAGTACATTTGTTGAACACATACTTCACTTGATGGTGGAAATCCAATGTGAATAAGCCACAGTTCTTATACTCAAGTCCTCTGCAGTCTAGGAAGGAAAAATACTTAATGACATTTTTTAATTTAAAAACTATTATTTTATTTTGATAAGAACACTTAACATGAAATCTACCCTCTTAACCAAATTTTAAGTGTATAATACATTATTGTTGACTATAGATACAATGTTGTACAGAATATCTCCAGAGTTTACTTATTTTGCTTGACTGAAACTTTATTCTGATTTATTAGTAACTCTCCATTTCCTCCTCTCCCTAGAATGTTGTTCTTTAAATTCCATTTTGATTCAAGACATGACTAGGGTTTAGTACATAATTTTCCAATTGCTTGGAGAAGTACTAGACCTAGAAAAATACCAGAAAAAAAGTATTGATTTGGTCCCAGAATTGCCACAAGAGTATTGAGAATACCTGAGACACTTTTTCACAACTTTCTGCACCCAACTTGCATGATTCAGTTCTTTGGATCTAGGCCTTTGTTTCCAAGTATGGAAAGACCTCTCCATTGGGATTTGTAGTATATGCAGTAGATCCTAAAACTTTTTTTTTCTTAGCTCTTCCTACAGCAGGAGCTAATAAGCCATACTGAGCACAATTTCTGAGCTGCTTTCACCTTTCCTTCTTCCATGTAATCTCTTCTTAGTCTTTTAGACAGCTCTATTTTCAGCTTTGCATCTGCAGAGTGAACCAGAGAACATCTCTGGAGGCCAGCAGTCATGTTCAATTTTGTGTGAGCAAGGACTAATTGTACATTTGAACATTGTTCTCATGGGGCATTTGCTTCTTATTTTAATAATAAAGCTTGCAGTGATTATAACTACTCCACAAAGGCAAATTTCATTCAGATTGCCCCTCAGATAAACATCATGGTGCTAACAGTAGTTTAGTATGCTTTAGATAAGGATTTTGAAAAAAAATCTTGTCTCGTCTGTCATTCTTTTGTGTCTGCAAGAAATAAGAATACAACATGGAAACCAAAGTGTACTGAGTTAGTTTTCTGATGGTATCAATAAGGGACCTTTTGTGGGTAGGTGTGCTTGGCATTTGTGACCACTCTCTGAATACCTCCAATAACTCTAATTTGAAGCTCATGATTTCTTATGGCTCTCCTGTCCACAGATTTATTTAAAGCTCTTTGTTTTTAGCTCACACCAAATTTCTGGTAATAAATTAGTTATGTTCCCACTTTCATATTTCAATTTAATTTAATGTTTTCTTAAATTATTCACTAATAACTTTGTTTCTTCTTTTTAAAGAACTTTTATTTTTCATGAGCAGGAAGTATCTCTTACTTCAATTTCTTATTTCTCTTCTGAAAAGCAGTCCACTCCTTGCCAAATGAATGTAAGTTCTGAGGATTGGTAGGTATCTTTCTTGGAAGCTCTTCTCAGCCAAGTAGAAAGTCTCTCGTGGGACCCAGTTTTATAGTTCTCTTCTCTACATTTAGTATGAGGCTCTCAGAAGCAAACTTTGGAACTTATTTTTTTGCAGCTCTGCTTGAGCAAAGAGTATGTTTTTGGCTGGTCTTACCAGAGGATGCAGTTCAAACACAATAATTTTTGAAGACTTTCAGGCTTTCAAACTTCTTCCCATCTTTTGACTTCTAAAGAGCTACATCTGGGCTCTGAAAGTAGTTCAGAACAGTGCCTGAAAAAGAACAGCTTTAATAGTCAAAAGGGAAAAATATGTAGGGGACAAGTTAAAGAATGGGTAAAATCTTCATGTTTTTGCTCTTTAACCCATATAAACTAATGAGAATGCATTGTCAACATGTCATGTTTATCCTCTTGGTGTAGGCCCTCTTATTGTTGAAGCTTGCTTCATGAAAATAGTTGCGAGGGCTTAGAGGAGATTGCCTCTACCTGCTAACTCTGGAACAGGACACTGCCTTCCCCTGAAGATATTGTATACCACGATTGCCTTCTCTTCCAACTCCACATTTCAAAATGTGCCTAGTAGACCTTTCAGGTGTTCTGAATGCTCTTCTTGGAATAATCATAATGGATACTAAAAGTAAACAAATTGTCTCTAAAAGAATCAAGTGAAGAGCTTGTAACAAAAGCCAAAGCCATCACTATTACCGTTTTTGAGTCATTACTATGTGTTAAGTTCTGTGTTTATTAAGACTATTACATCCATTGACTCATATAATCAACCCACCCAAATGCTAGAAGATTGGGGAGTTTTATTATTCTAGTTTTATAGAAGGGGAAACGGAAGCTTAGTAAGATCAATAAACCTTTTGGCCAAAGATCTACACTGATAAGTAGTAGAGCCAGAATTTAAATTCAGATTAGACTAACTTCAAACTGCATACTGTATACTGATGTTTTCACCATGCTAAGAGCTAAGGATCACAGAATTTTATAATTGGAGGGAAACTCTTCTACCTCTCTCATTTTACAAGTGGGAGACCTGAGACCTAGTCTGGTTCTGGTGAGGGACCTCTTCTGGATGCAGACTTTTAACTTCTAGTTTTGTCCTCACATTGCACTAGCATGAGAGAGTGCGCTAGTACTCTGGTCTCTTCTTACAAAGGCACTAATCTCATTCATGAAGGTTCCACTGTTATGACCTAAATGTCTCCCAAAGGTTCCACCTGCTAATGCTATCACATTGGTGATTATATTTCAACATATAAATGTTGGAGGCACACAAACATTCAGTTCATAACAGATCTACTCACAGCATGGCGGTTTGCTTCTTTCAAGCCAGCAGAAGAAAATCTCACTTCAGTCTGCTGTATGTAACATGGCACGATCATGGGAGTGATACTTCATCACCTTTGGCATGGTCTCTTGACGAGAAGCTAGCCAATATGCATTCAAAGGGGTTTTCTTCAAGGGCATAACTTGTTTAGGGTCATGTTAGAATTCTGCTTTCCCAAGACAGAAGAAAGGTTCAGAGAGGATGAATGTAGCAGGTGATATCAAACTGAAAGTTACAGAATATTCATATAGGTGTGCATTCAGGAATTACCTGGTGTCATGGGTCTTAGCTGGGGCTGAACATTAGCATCACCCAAGAAACTTTAAACAAATAGCCCCATCCCTGGAGAGTCTGATTTAATTAGTCTAAGTTAAGACCTGGGCATCACATTAAAAAAAAAATCTCCCCACATAACTCAAATACATCCAGGGTTGAGAAACCTGATCTAGTCCAACTACCTTGTTTTTTAGATGAGGAAGTTGAAGAAGAGGGAGTGTTCTAAGAAAACAAACTCTGTTCTAAAAACCAGGTAGGTTATTTCTTCTTGAAATACATGCATCCAGCTTGAAATATGTTGCAGGAGTAGGGTGAGACCCAGTTGTTTTAGCTAAGGTCAGGTCTTCCTAGCATTGGGCAAACATATGTAACCTTGTAGAGGTTGTCCAATTTGCCATGTGATCCTTTATGGTCAAAAAATCTCTAGATTTTAGGTTTGACCAAAGTTATGTTAAATTCTCTCCTTTGATGTATAGTCAACTTCTTATTACCAATATGATTTTCCCAGATTGAGTTTTCCAGATTTAGGAGAAAAGTATTTTCCATTGTGGCTTAAACCACATATTATTTGATCCTTGTATAGGATGCTATTTATTTTCCTGACATGGATGAAATGAGAACATGAACTGTGTCATTTAGAAGGGTGGTTGAACTCTTTTGGTAAAACATAATAAATCTGAAAGGATAAACTAAACCACCTGTTGGGCCAATGGGTCCTGATCTAATGATCAGTAGATAAGGCCTTTTTGGGGGTTTGGCCATGCATTAAAAAAAGGAGTTCTTTACTTTTCCATGCCATTCACTCAATCTCTACTACTATAGAATCCCAGTTGGTAGAGAAATAAATATATTCCAATCAAAGCAGAAATTTGCGTATTTAGCCCCGTGTATTAGTCAAGGTTCTCTAGAGGAACAGAACTTATATATATATGTGTGTGTGTATATATGTATATTAATACCACATATATATATAGTCATTTATTACATAGTATTAACTCACACAATCAGTCCCACAATAGGCCATCTGCAAGCTGAGGAGAAAGGAAGCCAGTCCAAGTCCAAAAGCTGAAGAACTTGGAGTCTGATGTTTGAGGGCAGGAAGCATCCACCATGGGAGAAAGATGTAGGCTGGGAGGCTAAGCCAGTCTAGCCTTTTCATGTTTTTCTGCCTGCTTTACATTCTTGTGGCATTGGCGGCTGATTAGATGGTGTCCATCCAGATTAAGGGTGGGTTTGCCTTTCCCAGCCCACTGACTCAAATGTGAATATCCTTTGGCAACACCCTCACAGACATACCCAGGGTCAATACTTTGCATCCTTCAATCCAATCAAGTTGATGCTCAGTATTAACCATAACACTCTGCTTCCCACTTGGCTTAAGCAAGCCATATTTCCATTTTGAAGAGATAGTAGGGATACCACAACCCTAAACATGAGATTCCCTTGGCTCCCAAACTTGTCAGGGACAATCTCGAATAGCTGCTCTTTTACTTTACCAACAAAGTATTTCTGTATGTTTTATCAAAGATAATGGGAGCCCCTGAGAATCTGGCACTAGCTTCTAATTATTCCAGCCCAGTGATGTGGAAGGATCTCGACTGGGCACTTTGGCATTTCCTCACCAGACTAGCCTAATACTGAAAGTCACAACCTAGAACAGATGATAACACAAGGTTTTCCAGATACTGACAATGAGGACAAGCTATCTATAAAAGATTCTCTTGAAAAGTTCAAGGATGTAATCATGCATTTGAGATGCACATAACCATATTGAGTTTAATTTAGAATGAAGAAGAGTGTGTTAACTCATTTTGATTAAAAACTCCTCTAGAAGAGCTGAAAAATGTCTGCAATATCTATAGAGAACTAAATATACAGTTAAATACCACATAATCATGATAGTCACCTTGGAAAGACTGCATAAATTTCCGGGAGCCTAAGGCCCATAGTAATTAATGCTCCTGCAATTTATGCAGGGCTTTTTTTTTTTTTTTTTTTTGAGACGGAGTCTCGCTGTGTTGCCCAGGCTGGAGTGCAGTGGCCGGATCTCAGCTCACTGCAAGCTCCGCCTCCTGGGTTTAAGCCATTCTCCTGCCTCAGCCTCCCGAGTAGCTGGGACTACAGGCGCCCGCCACCTCGCCCGGCTAGTGTTTTGTATTTTTTAGTAGAGACGGGGTTTCACCGGGTTAGCCAGGATGGTCTCGATCTCCTGACCTCCTGATCCGCCCGTCTCGGCCTCCCAAAGTGCTGGGATTACAGGCTTGAGCCACGGCGCCCGGCCTTTTTTTTTCTTTTTTTTAATGATAACTTGCTCTCCCCTTCATTAGCAGAAATAGTTACCTGTTACTAAGAAATGCAGCGACTGAGAAATACAGCCCTAACTCCAAAGAGAAACAGAGCAGCCTCTTCCTGAGTCTGAGGAGGAACCAGTTTTTAAAACCAGCTCTCTGGCCTGATGTAGGGTACTAAACATTGCAGGCTGAGAGATGTTTCTCAGAAGATTGAGCAATCGTATTAACTCTATAATAATCTTTCTTCTTGTCTTTCTTGTAATTAGCACTGTCCTTGGTGTCTTACCTTATGAATTTCAGAATGCAAAAGACTTGGGTGGGGCCAGGTATGGTGGCTCATGCCTGTAATCCTAGCACTTTGGAAGGGCAAGGCGGGTGGATTACCTGAGGTCAGGAGTTTGAGACCAGCCTGGCCAACACGGTGAAACTCCATCTCTACTAAAAATAAAAAAAAATTAGCTGGGGGTGGTGGCAGGCACCTGTAATCCCATCTTGCAGGCAGATGGCTTTTTTGTTATTTAAAACACACATACACACATTCATTCTTTATTCTCACTGAAAGAGTGTGGGGTGGGGAAGAGGATGGATTGCTCTAAATCTTTTCAAATATTTATTAAATGAATTTCTGATTAGCACGCACATTGTGCATAGTAAGTTTCCAAGGAGCATCTGCAAATGTAGCTAAGTTTAACATTCTTTTCCTATGATATTTCTATAGAGGTGGAGCAATTGGATAGTCATGGAGACAAGCACTAGACTGTGTGCCCTGGTCCTGGATACAGTTTGTATCAAGAGAAAAGATGAATAACTATTTGGCAGGTGGCTTAAAATAAATTACAGCATCTATCCCCTCTTAATTCACTTTTCGTATATATCTTCTTTTGTGGAAGAACTGAACTTATATCCCTGTGATAGTACTTAGAAGCATAAGATGCAGGATTCTATGAGAAAATTGAGTCTGGAGGAGTGATGCAATTTGATCAATGTCATACAACGGCCAAATATAGGTTAGAACCTTGCTATTCAAGGTATAGATGCAGATCATGTGTTGAACAGACTGATAGAAATGCAAAATGTTAGACCCCACCCCAGACATACTACATCAGAAATTTATATTTTAACAAGTCTCGCTTGTGCAGATTCATATGCACCTAAAGTGTGAGACATATGCTAATTTTGAAGCTATAATTGTTTCCACTAGATCATTGTATTATGTGTGATGTTTTGGGCTGCAAGTAAAAGCATCAAACAGGAATAGCATACATAAATAGGACTATTATTGTTTCCTATAACATGAAGTCAGGAAAAGCTGTTCTCATGATTGATTTTATCGATGACTAAAATTCATGATCATCCTTCCATTTCATTATTTGCAATGTTTTGGCTTTATTGCCTCATTGATACAAAATGGCTGCTATAATGCATACAGTTGAGTCTGAAGACAAGAATAATTGGATGAAGAGAAAGGGTAGAAGAGGAAGCCAATGGACTTCTTCTTACATATTCGTGTTATAGCCTGTTGCAAAATCTTTCTCAGAAAATATCCCAGGACATACATTCCCTTGGGTCTTCTTGGCCAAGTTTTGGCCACATGGTCATACTCTAGCTGGAAGAGAGATTCAAAAACTCCACCAGGTTTTACAGTGGGAGTTGGCCACTGCCAGTGAGGAAGACAGTGAGGGATGCCTGGGTAAGTAACATACAGTGTCTGCCTCATCATGCTGCCTTAAAGATATCCTGGTATAAATAACTATAGAACATGAGAGATCTTCTATGTTATTATTCCTTTTTATTCCTTCCCTCCCTTTTTTTTGCATGGGAAAACTGGAATCCTGAGAGTTAAAGGGCTTTCCCTTAGTTAGAGGTTTAGTTAGATCAGAGGATTAGATAGAAGCCAGCACTCATTACTCATGGTCTGCTACTGTGGCAGACACTGTAGTTACAAAGTAGTTAAGTGTAGACACTTTAGTTACAAAAGTTTTGTAATTAGACATTATTAACAGCCCCCATTCCTTTATCTTCCTCTACTGAAGTTGTTGAAAAGCTAAAATATTCCTTGATTTGTTGTGGTCATGTGAAAAGCTCTGGCTTAATAGTATATATTAAGGCAGATGTCACTGGGGGACGCTTCCCCTTTTTCATACAAAGCCAAGACTTCACAAGGAGAAGGCTTTTGGTGCTTCCCCTTTTTCTGACCTGGAATGTCAATGTGATGACTGAAGGAGGAGTAGCTATATTGCAACCTCATACTTGAAAGCCAGGCGCTAAAGTTGGTGGTCTTGAAAACATAGAGGGAAACAGAATCTTTCATGAAATGTAAGACCCTTGTAATGATTTTGTTCTGTCAACTTTTGGACTTATATATTAAATAATTAAGAGCCTTAATTATTTAAGTCATATTAATTAGATTTATAACTACATGCTGCATAATGTAATCTAAACTGGTACAGCTATATCTCAAATATGTCTCTCAGGGAAAACAAGTTTTCCCAGAATACTTTGTGGAGGGGACTATTACATCAGAACAATTTTAATGCAACAGTCATTGTCAGAAAAATTACTATGATCACTTTTTTTTTTTCATTTATGTAACCTACAGATGCAGGAGACAGAATGGAAGTATGAAGCAGGGAACTGTTCCAGAAGAGTTTTGATGTTCTTGGAGCAGGTACACAATTTCGTTTTTCTGTGGAATTTTCTGTTTGACATTTTTATCTTGTTGACTAATCACTTACTCTATGCTGAAGCAATGGAATTCCTCCATCTTCAAATAGATTAGAAAGTGATGCTGTGAGTAATCCAAACCTGAGGGGTCCTGTCCACATGTTTTTCTCCTTGGCCGTTGTCTAGTCTTTTGATATTCTCTTCATTTTCTCTCATGCTAGTCTCTGCAGTTCTGCAGAGATTGGACACAATTATTATTTTCTTCCAAATTTGTGTAAGGAACAAACTAAAACCTTACTTTCTAATGAAAGTAGGTCAGGTTTCTGGGAAATGGAGTCCCTTTGTTTTGACTAGCAATGGAAATAGGATCTGGGGAACAACTGTATTACTCTTCATAGTAGAGGGAGAAAAATTTGGAGCTTGAAGGGAATATGTGAAGAAGGCAGTAAGGAGGTAGGAAAGGGAGGGAAGGGAAGAGAGAAGCCAATAAGATAGTAAGATACTTCATGAGATTATCCCTTTGTATCAAATGGCGTTTTCCAAAAATAATCACAAACCTGTGTCCTGTCCCACATTCTCTTTTCAAACTTTGCTATTCCCCCATCAAGAGGAGATAGCCTATCTCTTCTCCTTAAAACTGACTGTAACACTGTGACTTCCTTGACAAGTAACAATGTGGTGGAGGTGACTCCTAGGCTAGGTTAGAATAGGCAATATGTCTTCTGCCCAACTCTCCCTCAGGATGCTTTTATGGGGACTCTGAGCTGCCATGTATGAAGTCTGGCCATCCTGAAGCACACATGCTTAGAAAAGATCCTGTGGAGAAATCATAAAGAGAATGACAGATGACCTGAGGAGATCCAGCTGTCTGGTCCCCAACTATTTGGGTCTTCCCAGCCCAGGTTAGACACATGAATGAGGAAGCCTTTGTGACTCCAGTCCCAGTCTCTGTAACTGCTTGAAAGAGACTGAATGGGAACCACCCGGCTGAGCCCAGTCTCAGTCAACCTGCTGACCAGGAGGTGTTATAATATTAATAAAAATAATAGAAATAAGTGATTGCAATGGTTTTAAAGCACTAAATTTTGGGGTAATTTATTTCAGGTAGGCCTTTTTTTTTTTTTTTTTTTTTTTTAAACATAGCAATGGATAACTGGAACATCTTCCTTGTGATTCTCAAATTTTCAGTAAAGTTTCATATACTCAAGAAATGCTTGCTATAAGTGGGTATATATATAAGGCAGAGACAGGACTACATATTTTGCCTTGAAGTTGATGAATGTCATTAGGATAGTGCAGAGATGGTATACTCACATATAGGAACAGAAGAAAGAGGGGGGCAAGAAGAAATTTGATGTGGCCGGGTGTGGTGGCTCACACCTGTAATCCCAGCACTTTGGGAGGCTGAGGCGTGTGGATCACCTGAGGTCAGGAGTTCGAGACCAGCCTGACCAACATGGAGAAACTCTGTCTCTACTTAAAACAAAAAACAAAAAACAAAATTAGTGAGGTGTGGTGGTGCATGCCTGTAATCCCTGCTACTCGAGGCTAAGCTGGGAGTATCACCTGAACCTGGGAGGTGGAGGTTGCAGTGAGCAAAGACCATGCCATTGCACTCCAGCCTGGGCAACAAGAATGAAAATCTGTCTCAAAAAAAGAAAGGAAGAAAGGAAGAAAGGAAGGAAGGAAAGGAAGGAAAGGAAGGAAAGGAAGGAAAGGAAGGAAGAAATCTGGTGCAAAAATTGTGTGGAAAGTATTATCCTGTTATAGGCCTTTGGGGATTCAACCAAAGGGCAAGGTCTACCTAGTCAACATCTGGATTATATTCCATGGCATTGCCTATGAATTTCAACTGAGGAGTGGCATGGGATTTACTTTATGTTTCTCAGTTCATCTGCATGATTAAAAGCTGCTTCTCTAGAGGTTCTTCTGGTTTGTTACAATACTAAATGAGAGCAAGACCATTTGAAATTCTCGGTCAAGAGGATAGCCTCTTGAAATGTATTGATCTGGGGTGAATAAATCAGCTAGTTGAATTTTAATCTCCAAGATAAAGCTTAAAGGAAGGGCTTCTTATGAGCAGGCACCTTCCATATATAGCTATAACTTAATACTTACTACGTTCCAGGTATTATGTTAAGATATTTAGGTATATTATTTAATCACCAGTGCAACTATAATAAAAGGTTTTAGGTGTTATAATCTGTAAGCTATACTCTATAATAACACAAATATAACATATATAATGTATAATCTATATTAAATATGACATTATATATTCTACACTTTAAATAAATGCACACAGAAATCTGTGAAATTAACTTATTTTAATTTTAATTTTCTATTACTTGGATGATTATCCTGTGAAAAGTTTAACACTTAAACATATGTAGAGATACGTGCTAAAAGTGTCTTGCTGATAAAATATAAATAATACTCAAAATATGTCCTAAATAAAAGTGTATTCCTCATTGAAAAAGAACTCTGTCTCAGAAATAGCACTAGTTGGGATTGTATCTTCCGGAGAAGAAACTATAGGTGTTTGACAATCTGGTTCTTTAAGTATGTTTTCGAGAGACATAATCTTCCAGTCAGGTTAAGACAGTGTAACAAAATGGAGGTATGAGAGTCTTTTCAGACAACTGTATTTGAACTTTTTCCTGTCTCTAGTTACTAGGTGAGTAAAATGCTCAACCTATCTCCGTCTCATTTAGCCATATGTATTTAGCCGTATCTCATTTACCCATATGTATCAGCCATATGTCTCATTAAAAGAAAATGGCAAAACCGCAATTACTTTTGCACCCACCTCATAAAATGGCGCACTGCACATCTTGAAGGATTTCCACCCAGATTTAAAATGATATAATATGGGAGTGTTGCCCTATAGGGGGTACTTCCATCAATGTCTTTTTTCTTCTGACATGTATGTAAAATATTGGCCAGTGACTGCAGCCCCCATTAAATTCTACATAAAGCTCACATTGACTGAAGGTAGTTGTACTTGCAGGTATTTTGCCGTGGCTGGATGTTACCTTGTCAAGGCCAGAATCACTATGACCCATTTTCTGGCATTTGAAATGGGAAACTTCAGCTGAGGGATCTTTGGCTACTATAACGTTTCTTTAGTAGGGACTCTGTGAGGCAGGTCATATAGGATGAGTTAGTTTATGAATTGTAGCCTGAGGTAGATTGCATTCATGGTGCCAGGACTTCTCTCTATAAGGAACTGGGGCCATCAGTGCAATCCATGTTCTTTGGCGTGTGGCTTTGCAGTTCTGCCCACTGAGAAGGCAAGTGTATTTCTCTGCTTCTCCATTCTGAATTCAGCCATGTGACTTGCCTTAGGAGATTGGGATATTAGCAGAACTGATTCAAGCAGAGGCTTTAAAAAGCCTGCCTACAGTAGGGTTTGCACTTCTGAATCCCTGCCATAGCTATGAGAAAGATATACCTCGGCCAGTCTGTTGGTTTTAGAAGGGGGATAAGAAACACATGGAGCAGAGTTACTCCCAGCCAAGGTCAGCTTATGTCAGTCAACATCCAGCCTATGCAAATACTCAAGAAGTAATACATAACTCTTCTGTTAAGCCATTGAATTTTGGATGGTTTCTTACATGGCAGTAACTAACCGATACAATCCCTCTTCATTTTATAAATTTATTCCAGTTGGATGACATATAGTCACAGTAGATATCAGGGAGTCTCTGATATAAATTTTCAGGACTTTCTGGTCCTTTAATTTCATTTAAAAATTTATAAATTTATTCCAGTTGGATGACATATAGTCACACTAGATATCAGGGAGTCCCTGAAAATCCCTTTCAAGGATTTTCTCCTTGACCTTTCTGCTAGTATCTTCTGGTTCCTTAGCATAGTATCTTCAGATATGACTTAAAACTAAGCATGACATTTGGTCACTTGCTTTACTAAATCATTCATGCTTGCTCTCCACCGACTCACAAGGTCATGAAAGAACAAAATTTATGGACATGATAATTGTATCTAATGAATTTTTCAGATGAAATTTCCCAGGAGGGTCATTGGAAATATGAATAGAAGGGACATTTTGACTTGAAAACCACCAGTATTTGCGTATCTGGGAGATTTTGCCTAACTGTAGTGAAGTCAATCAGCAGAGAACAATTCTTAAGGACTCTTATCAAGAATACTGATTTGTCATCAGTTTCTCCAGTACATCATTCATTGTTTTAATGTTTAAGGTTTGGGGAAAGCAAGCAGAGTACAGGTATGGTCTTTTTTTTTT
>NW_016804136.1:107766-162683 GCF_001698545.2 Rhinopithecus bieti | reverse complement strand
TTTTTGCGTAGCCTCTTCTTTCTTCCTAGGAATTGTCTCCCTTAACTCTTCTAAATAAATAAAATATTTTTGGGAGGCAGAAAGGAACATTTGGAAGGCAATTACAGATAAACTCTGGATGTGAATTGATAGTGCATTTTACTTGGTAGGAAATAGCCAGGTCAGTTTCCTCCCAATATTTTGAACTGATGTGAGTTGCATTCTGTTTTGACAGGCAGATTTTTTTCAGGGTTTGTTCCTAGTCACTGGAGACATACTTAGTTTCAGGGAACTGTTAAAGTTACAAGCAAATTGAACAACTTGCTTTCTCGTATTCTGATCATTAGTGTACCTTCAAATGGGGGTGAAGTATGTATTATTAATCCACTACCACTATTTATGACACACCCACACATTGCTGAGTGCTGCCTGAATATCATTAATTTATGTAAAAGGTAGATTGTTGAAGGCATAAGTAGAAATTTTTAAATGAAATTAAAGGACCAGAAAGTCCTGAAAATATTTTGGTTATTTCCTAAAGTATGGTAGAACTACCACTGGAGACCACAGGAAATGATCTTCAGTGGCATATGATATGACTTCAGTTAGTACCTGGATAAGACATTAAATAACATTACCTCCTAAATGGTGTTCCCTGATAATGTTAATTAGAAAGTTTCAGATTGATACTAGTATTTGTTTACCACTTCTGGAATGCTTGTTAATCTCTATTTTCACCAAAATGAGAGAGAATATCATCTAACTAGGATCCAATGTAATTGTTTAATTTATATTTATTTCTATGAATGTTTTATTTGTGGCAGGTAATAATGCAATCCCTTGCTGCTGCCAACTTTAAAACAGCAAAAGTCATATAGATGGCACACATGAAGGTAGTGACTAAAAATTGTGAAATGACTAATCTAGTCTCATATAGATGAAGAGTTTGCTGTCAGTAAGGGGAACACATTTTTCATGACAATAAAGCCTATGGAGGAAACTTAAAGTGATATTAATATTTATAATAAGCAATCATTCATGCTAGTGGTAAAAAAAGAAGGTCATCTGTTTCTGAAATTTTGCATAATTTATATGTGTCTTTATACAAGGGAATCAGCATAACATTCTGGGAATAGTATAACCTTTTATACTCGAACTAACCTGGGTTTGAATCACAGCTCTTTCAGTGTGTGACAGGAGCAGTTGGATTAACCTCTCCAGGTTTTAATTTTATCAAAGTGTAATGAGAATGATATCAAACTCACTGCCATGGAGATTAAAAAGGTAACGTAAATAAGTCACTAATATGGGCCCTTGTTGAAAGCCTGAGCTAGCCTCTAGTAGCTTGCAGCTCTCTGGCTTTGGAGTGTAACTTCATGTGCTTGGGGTATTTTGATGTTCTTAGAGTCTTTTTCTTTCTTTCTTTCTTTAAAATTATACTTTAAGTTCTGGGATGTATGTGCAGAATGTGAAGGTTTGTTATATAGGTATACATGTGCCATGGTGGTTTGTGGCACTCATCAACCTGTCATCTACATTAGGTATTTCTTCTAATGCTATCCCTCCCCTAGTCCCCTGTCACGCTTCAACAGGCCCTGGTGTTTGATGTTCCCCTACCTGTGTCCATGGCTTCTCATTATACAACTTCCACATATGAGTGAGAACATGCAGAGTTTGGTTTTCTGTTCCGGTGTTAGTTTGTTGAGAATGATGAGCTGGTTTCCAGCTTCATCCATGTCCCTGCAAAGGACATGAGCTCATCCTTTTTTATGGCTGCATAGTATTCCATGGTGTATATATGCCACATTTTCTTTATCCGCCGTATCATTGATGTGCATTTGGGTTGGTTCCAAGTCTTTGCTCTTGTGAATAGTGCCACAATAAACTTACATGTGCATGTGTCTTTATAGTGGAATGACTTATATTCCTTTGGGTATATAGCCAGTAATGGGATTACTGGGTCAAATGGTGTTTCTGGTTCTGGATCCTTGAAAAATCACCACACTGTCTTCCACAATGGTTGAACTAATTTACACTCCTACCAACAGTGTAAAAGTGTTCCTATTTCTCCACATCCTCTCCAGCCTCAGTTGTTTCCTGACTTTTTAATGATTGACATTCTAACTGGTGTGAGATGGTATCTCATTGTGGTTTTGATTTGCATTTCTCTAATGACCAGTGATGAGGCGTTTTTTTTCATACGTTGGTTGGCTGCATAAATGTCTTTTTTTTTGAGAAGTGTCTGTTCATATCCTTTGCCTACTTTTTGATGTTTTTTTTTTCTTGCAAATTTGTTTAAGTTCCTTGTAGATTCTGGATATTATCAGAATAGATAGATTGCAAAAATTTTCTCCCATTATGTAGGTTGCCTGTTCACTCTCGTGATAGTTTCTTTTGCTGTGCAGAAGCTCTTTAATTTAATTAGATCCCATTTGTCAATTTTGGCTTTTCTTGAAATTGTTTTTGATGTTTTAGTCATGAAGTCTTTGCCCATGCCTATGTCCTGAATGATATTGCCTAGGTTTTGTTCAATAGTTTTATGATTTTAGGTCTTACATTTAAGTCTTTAATCCATCTTGAGTTAATTTTGTATAAGGTGTAAGGAAGGGGTCTAGTTTCAGTTTTCTGCATATGGCTAGCTAGTTTTCCCAACACCATGTATTAAATAGGGAATCCTTTTCTCAATGCTTGTTTTTTAATTAGGGTTGTTAAAGATCAGATGGTTGTAGATGTGTGGTATTATTTCTGAGGCCTCTGTTCTGTTCCATTGTTCTATATATCTGTTTTGGTACCAGTATCATGCTGTTTTGGTTACTGTAGCCCTGTAGTATAGTTTGAAGTCAGGTAGTGTGATGCCTCCAGCTTTGTTCTTTTTGCTTAGGATTGTCTTGGCTATACAGGCTCTTTTTTGGTTCCATAAGAAATTTAAAGTAGTTTTTTTCCAATTCTGTGAAGAAAGTCAATGGTAGCTTGAAGAGAATAGCATTGAATCTGTAAATTACTTTGGGTAGTATGGCCATTTTCATGATACTGATTCTTCCTATCCATGAGCATGGAATGTTTTTCCATTTGTTCCTGTCCTCTCTTATTTCCTTAAACAGTGGTTTGTAGTTCTCCTTGAAGAGGACCTTCACATCCCTTGTAAGTTGTATTCCTAGGTATTTTATTCTCTTTGTAGCAATTGTGAATGGGAGTTCACTCAGATTTGGCTCTCTGTTTTTCTATAGGAATGCTTGTGATTTTTGCACATTGATTTTATATGCTGAGACTTTGCTGAAGTTGGTTATCAGCTTAAGGAGTTTTTGGTCTGAGATGATGGAGTTTTCTAAACATACAATCAGGTCATCTGCAAACAGAGACAATTTGACTTCCTCTCTTCTTATTTGAATACTCTTTATTTCTTTCTCTTGCCTAATTGCCCTGACCAGAACTTCTAATACTATGAGTAGGAGTGGTATGAGAGGTTCTCCTTGTCTTGTGCCAGTTTTCAAAGGGAATGCTTCCAGCTTTTGCCCATTCAGTATCATATTGGCTGTGGGTTTGTCATAAAGAGCTCTTATTATTTTGAGATAAGTTCCATCAGTACCTCGTTTATTGAGAATTTTTAGCGTGAAGGACAGTGAAATTTTATCGAAGGACTTTTCTGCATCTATTGACATAATCATGTGGTTTTTGTCATTAGTTCTGTTTATGTGATGGATTATGTTTATTGATTTGCATATGTTAAACCAGTCTTGCATCCCAGGGATGAAGCCAACTTGATCGTAGTGGATAAGCTTTTTGGTGTGTGCTGGATTTGGTTTGCCAGTATTTTGCTGAGGATTTTCACATCAATGTTCATGAGGGATACTGGCCTGAAATTTTCTTTTTTTGGTATCAGGATGATCCTGGCCTCATAAAATGAGTGAGGGAAGAGTACCTCTTTTTCTATTGTTTGGAATAGCTTCAGAAGAAATGGTACTAGCTCTTTTTGTACCTCTGGTAGAATTTGGCTGTGAATCCGTCTGGTCCTGGCTTTTTTTTTTTTGGTAGGGTATTAATTACTGCGTCATTTTCAGAATTTGTTATTGGCCTATTCAGACTTGACTTCTTCTTGGCTTAGTCTTGAAAGGGTGTATGTGTCCAAGAATTTATCCATTTGTTCTAGATTTTCTAGTTTATTTGCATAGAGGAGTTTATAGTGTTCTCTGATGGTAGTTTGTATTTCTGTGGGATCAGTGGTGATATCCCCTTTGTCGTTTTTATGGTGTCAATTTTATTCTTTTCTCGTTTCTTCTTTATTCATCAGGCTAGTGGTCTATTTTGTTAATCTTTTCAAAAAACCAGCTCCTGGGTTCGTTGATTTCTTGAAGGGTTTTTCATGTCTCTATCTCCTTCAGTTCTGCTCTGATCTTAATTATTTCTTGTATTCTGCTAGCTTTTGAATTTGTTTGTTCTTGCTTCTCTAGTTCTTTTAATTGTGATGTTAGGGTGTTAATTTCAGATCCTTCCAGCTTTCTCCTTTGGGCATTTAGTGCTATAAATTTCCCTCTACACCAGAGATTCTGGTACGTTGTATCTTTGTTCTCATTGGTTTCAAATAACTTATTTATTTCTGCCTTAATTTTGTTATTTACCCAGTAGTCATTCAGGAGCAGGTAGTTCAGTTTCCATGTTGTTGTGTGGTTTGGAGTGAATGTCTGAATTCTGAGTTCTAATTTGATTGAACTGTGGTCTGCGAGACTGTTTGTTACGATTTCCGTTCTTTTACATTTGCTGAGGAGTGTTTTACTTCCAATTATGTGGTCAATTTTAGAATAAATGTGATATGGTGCTAAGAAGAATGTATATTCTGTTGATGTGGGGTGGAGAGTTCTGTTAAGGCCAGCCAGAGAGAAAGGTCAGGTTACCCACAAAGGGTAGCCCATCAGACTAACAGCAGATCTCTCTGCAGAAACCCTACAATCCAGAAGAGAGTGGAGGCCAATATTCGACATTCTTAAATAAAAGAATTTTCAAGCTAGAATTTCATAGCCAGCAAAACTAAGCTTCATAAGTGAAGAAGAAATAAAATCCTTTACAGACAAGCAAATGCTGAGAGATTTCGTCACCACCAGGCCTGCCTTACAAGAGCTCCTGAAGGAAGCAATAAATATGGAAAGGGAAAAAACCAGTACCAGCCACTACAAAAACATACTAAATTGTAAAGACCATCGATACTATGAAAAAACTGCAACTAATGGGCAAAATAATCAGCTAGCATCATAATGACAGGATTAAATTCACATATAACAACATTAACCTTAAATATAAATGGGATAAATGTCCCAATTAAAAGACACAGACTGGCAAATTGGATAAAGAGTCAAGACTCATTCGTGTGCTGTATTCAGAAGACTCACCTCACATGCAAAGACACCCATAGGCTCAAAATAAAGTGATGGAGGAATATTTACCAAGCAAATGGAAAGTAAAAAAAAAGCAGGGGTTGCAATCCTAGTCTCCGGTAAAACAGACTTTAAACCAAAAAATATCAGAAAAGACCAAGAAGGGCATTACATAATGGTAAAGGGATCAATTCAACAAGAAGAGCTAAATATTCTAACTATATGCACCCAATACGGGAGCACCCAGATTCATAAAGCAAGTTCTTAGAGACCTACAAAGAGACTTAAATTCCCACACAATAATAGTGGAAGACTTTAACACCCCACTGTTGATGTTAGACTGTTCAACAAGACAGAAAATTAACAAGGATATTCAGGACTTGAACTCAGCTCTGGACCAAGCAGACCTCTTAAAGTCTTTTTCAACTGAATATACAAAGCCACGTTTTTCACAGGAAACACTATTAAGCCAACCAGTTTCTAAGTTGGAAATATATATAATAACCCTCTCTACCACGAAGACTTTACAGGTCTGCCTTAATCTAGTTAGCACTGACTAGCAATGGTGATAGAGTCCTTGTACTTCTAAGTGTTTCTAAGAACTCCGTGGACCTCTTATGTGCCAAGTGCTGTATGTACTTTATGTAATCTTCATAACAGCCCTACAAGCTAGAGGTGAAAACTTTGGTTCAGTGATGTTAGGTACCTTGCCTGAGTTTCTACAAATAGTGAATAGTAGAGCCAGGGCTTGATAAAATTTAGAGAGAGTGAATAATCTGTGTGCAATAAACAGACTATATGTTATCACCAAGAAGTATTTAAAAGACTCTCAGTTATCATAGGAAGCAATGTAGTGTAGTAGTTAAGGAAACAGACAATATACTTCTTGGGTTGACAACCTGACTGTACCACTTGCCAGGAAGGTGAGGTTGGTTGTTAATTAACTTTAAAATGAAAATAATAATACTCCCATATTGAATAATTATAAGGATTAAATGAGAAAATTCTTATAAGGATGATGTGCCTGACATGGAAAAAGGCTTATTACATATTAGTTATCAATATTATAATGAGGCTGGTGCAAGTAGTTAAAGTGTTCAACAAATGCGGGTTGAATAAATGAATGATATTGAGCGGGCTTGTTATTTTGAACACCTGGGAACCTTGACTGTTTTCATCCCCTTCACGCAGATCTGTAGTTGTAGCTTTGCACTTACTTATATGCTGGTGTGAGTTTTAATAGGGATGTGTGTGTGTGTGTATGCACATGCCAGAGAGGGAGAAAGAAACAATTCAGCTACTTATTCATATAACAAATCACAAGATTCCAGCTCATTTAATAAACAGTGCAATTGTATGGCTCACATATACAAAATTATCTGAGCTTTACCTGAATTCTAAAGTGTTTAGTGAAGAATTTAAGCTTTTTAAAACAATTGCACTTGCAGAATAGTCATGGTCATGATATTTACATGTCTTGTGTAAGAAATGCATTTGTACTGGGCTCAGTCCTATCCGTTACTGCTTATTTATTACATAAAACACGTGTCAAAGGAGACTAGCATGATTTCTTGTATTACTTATTGCTCTGTTGTTCCTCTGCTCAAGTAGCAGTGTCCACGTGATACCCATCTGTAGTTTGTTAATTAACTTTAAAATGGAAAAATAATACTCCCATATTGAATAATTATAAGGATTAAATGAGTACAATCGTCTACTAGCTCAAGTAGTGTCCTGTTGCTGCCTAAATTTAAAACCAAACTAAAATTTTGTCAAATTTCTGACTTTAAATACAGGGACTTATGACAGTACTGTATTCTGGGATATCCTACACTTGTGGCTGTCAAACTTTAGCTCCATCAGTATCACCTACAAGGCTTGTTAAACATAGAGTGCTGGGCCCCCTCCCTGAATATCTAAGTTAGTATATTTAAAATGTGACCTAAGAATTTGCATTTTTTAACCTCTTCCCAGGTGATGCTGATGCTGTTGGTCTAAAGATCACACTCTGAGAGCTCTTATTCTGCACTCAAATTTTATATGGTCCAACTTAAGAGAATATTAAAAAATATTGAGCCTCTTGAACCACACTTGATACTGCAAAGATTAGCACTTCACCTTGAAAGAAAAAGTAGAGTCATGCCTAAGTGAGCCTGGATGGTATTTCTGCCTGTGGATTTCCATATTCTAGAAAATCTGTTTGTCTGCAGTCTACCCTGACTCTCAATTATGGTGATCTCAGTGGTTTTGATAGTGATGACACTGGTATATGGAACAGCCAGAACTTATAAGGGCCGAGCTCACACAGCAAAGTACAAATTCATTTTCATTTCCCATCAACTTAAAAAAAAATTTATTCAGGGGAAATAATTTTCTCTTTCCAATGAAAACTCAGGCAGGTCTTTGACTTTTGTGTTCACTTTTATTAATAGACACGTAAACACACAGTTTTGTTGCTTTTAGTGATCAAACTATTCAGTCAAAGGTACCATTCAATTCCCTGAAGTGAACTTATAAAAGCTCTTCTCTCCACCCCCACCCCAGCTTTGGCCTGCTTCAGGGAGCAAGTCTGTGAATGAGAAAGTGTGGTTTGGTAACGTAATCTATGTTTCTCGGCCAGGTGCTTCTCCTTTTTCCTTGCCAGCTGCTGCTTGGGATTCTAGTGGAGAGGGGTGAAATAGGAAGCAAGGAGGTGGGAGGAGATGCAGAGGGCAGGATGGTTCTTACTTGAACTGGCACCTTTATCAGCTAGCTTTGTGCTCTTGGGACAAGCACTTTTTAAAATTTTATTTTATTTTATTTTATTTTATTTTATTTTATTTTAAGACAGGGTCTTGTTGCATTACTTAAGCTGGAGTGCAGTGGCACGATCATAGCTCACTGCAACCTTGAACTCTTGGGCTCAAATGATCCTTCTGCATCAACCTCTCAAGTAGCTGGGACTATAGGCATACAATACTATGTTTGGCTAATCTCTTAGTTTTTGTTTGTTTGTTTTTGTTTTTTGTAGAGATAGGGTTGCCCAGGCTGGTCTCAAACTACTAACCTCTAGTGAGATGTTTAAAACTAACTGTTTTGTGTGACACTTTCATTGGCTCATTGTGTAGCGGGACGAGCCGCAGACAAAACCTCTCAGACACCGAGTTGTAGAAGGAAGGGTTTTATTCAACTGGGAGCATCAGAAAGCTACTGCCTTAAAATCCAAGCTCCCAAAGTGCACAATTTCTGTCCCTTTTAAGGGCTCACAATACTAAAGATTTCACATGAAAGGGTCGTGATTGATTTGAGCAAGCGGCGGGTATGTGACAGGGGCTGCATGCACCGGTGGTCGGAGAGAAACCGAACAGGGCAGGGAGTTCCACAATGTTCTTCTATACAATGTCTGGAATCTATGAATAACATCGGTTTCTAAATTATGAGTTGATTTTTAACTATGGGGTTTAGGCCAGGCAGGCCCAGGCCCGGTTTGGGGCCTGGTGTCGGGCTGTCTGTCTTTGGTTTTACTTCCTTGTTTTTTCTTAAAACAGGTACTGAGTATAAAACAATATAAAACAATATGGGAGGGTCTCTCTCTTTCCTCAATTGGAGTTTTTTAAATTTTCTGATGTGTTCTACTTTTTCATAGTAATCTGGACTAGGATGAATACATCTCTATTACAGATAATTTTATGGGATTGCTTCCTCAGTGCTCCTCAGGAATGGGCCAATTTGCCTCCATATTCTTGCTACTGGGGACCCTGACCCCTGAGGAGACCCTTTTGAAAAAAGTCTTACTACTCTATGCTTTGTCTCTCTTTCACTACCTGATCCTATTCTTGATCACAGGAAGAATTCATGCATCCCTTGCCCCAGTGAACCCTGAGAGCCCTAAGAATCCCAAGCACATAGCCTTCGCTTCACACCACGAAGGCAGCTAGCTAAGTGTGTTCTCACTGGCTAAATTTCCCTTGGTGGGCAGGGGAAGGAAAATCTAAATCTCCAGCTGGAAAATATCGCATTAGTACTATACACCCTTCCCCCTAGGGGGTGGTAGACTTACAGCAGAGAAACAATTTTCTGTAAAGAAATCTCTCTGCAAGACTTTTCCTTCCATATTCTAACTCCTTGAATTGGTCAAGAGGTTCAAAAATTATAGAACCGTTTCTCAGAATTCTTTTATAAATTCTTCAAGTGCTAATTTGGCAACTTGCTTTGTAGTTTCACATTTATTGAAACATGGGTGCCTAGTTGAAATCTCAATTTTATAGTCTTTTTCTTGAGTTCAGTCTACCCACCAAAAATTCATTTTCTCACATGTGGCTATATTATCTAATTCAGAATCAACTCAGCTAAATCTAACACAATTCAACTGAAACTATTAAGTTTATTCTAGGCATCTGTGCTAACACTGGTGCTACAAATACAGATATGTATAAGTCCTCACATCAAGGTGGTTCACAGATCTAATAGGGGAAACAGTCATGTAAAAAAACAGGATCAACAAAGAAGAGTTTGCACAGAAAAAAAGTAGTTTAACCCTCTCTATGATAAGAAATGGAGGAAGTATTGACCCCCAAGTTGAGACTTGAATGTGAAAGTTTACCAGGCGGTGGGGAGCAGGAGGTGAAAATGTGAGATGATGAGAAAGTTACTCAGTATCCCCAGGCCTCAGTCTAGAGATTTGTAAAATATTAGTACTTATCTGAGAAGAGTTTGCGAGGATTACCTAATTTGTACAGCATGCTTGGCACAATATCCTGTGTTCAAACTGAGGTTCTCTGAGAAGCAGGCACCAAGGTAAAATTAAATATGCAAGGATCTTATTTGATTAAATGCCTTAAGAGACTACAGGGAAGGAAGTGGGTGAAACGGGACGAATCTTGAGACTGTGATGGGAATCTGACTCTCAGTGAAGCAGAGAGGGAAGGGGGATTGGATGATGGAGTCCTAGAATTCCATGCCGTTTAAAGAAGGTTTAGTAGGGCATCAAAGAGTCCTTGAGTCAAAATTAACAGAGGAGTTCTGTGTCTCTAATTAACAGTCCTCCTGTCGTATTAGCTGCAATAATGGGGGCAGTTGGGGGAAGCACGAGCTCCCTACTGTGGGCTTACGAGTGCAATAGCTGGAGCCCTGCAGATGGAAGTCTCTGTAGTTGGAGGTCTGTGAGGTGCATTTTCATAACCAGCATACCTGGCCCATAAACAATACTTATTATAGTATTTGTATTTCAGAAAGTGGAAAACATATGAACAAATGTGCACTGGCAGTCAAAAAGGAAAAAAAGGGAGGTTTTTTTTTTCAGAGCAAAGCAGATTGTTTGGTATTGTTTTAATGTAAAGTGAGAATTTGGGAATAATGAATAATTGGGAGATAGCAGGAACCATATCCTTTGCATTAGCTAGTGTAGGTCAAACTGCTGTAACAGACCCTAAATCTACAATAGCTCAACTACAATAGGAGCTTATTTCCCATGCATGTGATCAACAGGGCGGATACCTCCATGTGGTATTCACAGACCAGGTCCTTTCTATCTCATGGCCCTGCTATCTGTCAAACCTCATGATCTGCATCCAGCTGATGAAGGAAAAAGAAAGCAAGGAGGAGCCTGTGAATCACAGAAGCACCCATCACATTTGCTCACTTTCCATTGATCAAACTTTGTCAACTGGCTTATCTAGATGCAAGGTGATCTAAGAAATCAATTTCCTTCTGAACTTCTATAAATGCCCCTGATAGCAATAGCTTCAGCATACCCTTAGAATGGTCCTGTTTGGCAGACACTTCTGAAGGTGTGTGTTCTGAGCCAGCGAATCCTGGTATAGTCAACCAGGAAATTTGTTCCTTGTCTGTGAAGACTATCTGAGACCCCTGCCCCTAGCCCATTTCAAAGAACACAGGTGATATAGGGGATTGAGGCTCTGAGTTTTGGGTTAAATGAAGGTTGCCAGGTCGAGGTAATTAAGGGGAGGGTGTCAAATGAAAATGCTCTATCAACAGCATGCTGTTTTTCAATGGTTGCAGTTTTCCTGTCACACCCACCACCACTGGACTCTCCTGTTTATAAGCCCCTAATGAAACCCATGTCTTGTTTCCTGTCTCTGGGTCTCTTCTTTGACCTCTTGAACCTGGCTTTTTCCCTATTGAGGTTAATAGAGTTTGACACAATAGCATCTGTCTTCAAACTAAAACTATGCAAATGAAGACAAAACTTCTGGTGGTCAGTTAGCCTCCGTTTTATGTCATGACTCTCTTTTGCTGCTAAGTTTCTTAAATGAATTATAGATGCTGGGAGCCACCAAAAATTCTAAGTTGTAGAATGACCTGATGATATTCACATTTTAATGTTCATGAGGGTATCAGTGTGTCAGTGGGTTAAAAAGAATCATAAAGGCTGGGACTGGGGCCGCTTGCCTGTAATCCCAACACTTTGAGAGGCTGATGCAGGTGGATTGCTTGAGCCCAGGAGTTTGAGACCCCATCTCTACAAAAAAAAAAAAAAAAAAAAAAAAAAAACAAAGAAAAGCCATGAAAATGCAGGCAAGGGAGCCAATATTGAGACATTTGCAGTAATTCAGGTGAGAGATAAGGATGACCTAGATAAGTGAGAATTAAGAGGAATTTGACACACTCTAGAGAAATTTAGAAGGCAGGCCTTGAAGACTGGTTAAATATGAAGGGAATGGGAAGAGATGGTGTAAGGAATATGGCTGTGCTGCAGCAAAGCAGGCATAGAGCAGCAGGTGTAGGCCAAAGTAAACAGCATAGATAACTCAGCAGGATTGGGGTGCAAGCGCACAGTCCCATGTCTTAGATAATCATAGCCACGTAGACACAACATAGAGAAGCTCATCACCTGGCTCTCAGCCACTAGTGTATAAATGTAACACTGACCCTGTGAAGGCTCTGCTGAATGAAACCATGTCTCATTTACCTGCTGTCTCTTGTGTGTTCTTTCAGCTCCCTGCCCACCAGCCACCCATTCCCCTCAGCTCTCAGCTGGGGCTGGAACCTAACCCTGAGCATGACAAATGGGTAGCTGACATTCTGGCCTGGGTGAGTGGATAAATGTGTTAGCAATCAAATTAGAAGGAAATGGAGTAGGATCCCATTCAGCTACTACTGTGCTTCTGAAAGTTTTCTTTCAAAATTCCTTTAACAACAAAACAAGGTAAATGTGTATTTTGTGAGGCTCTAATATGTAATTTGCCCTGCAAATAAAACAACTTCTTCAAGGTATTATGTTTTATTTTGAAAATTTATGCAAATTTTACTTTCTGTTTTTTTATGTATAGGTAACATATATGCTTGTTGCAAAATAAAATAATGTTTTAAATTACTTTTAAAAGAAAAAAGTTAATTAAGGAAGTGATTTACCAATCTATCCTCCCAGCTTGAAAACATTTAGAAGATGATAAATATGGTTAGTCTCCCTTGACTGCCACCTGTAATCCAAGTCTTCACTTGACTTCCCGCAAGTAATTACTACTTTTTATTTGTGGTTTTTCCTTACAGTTTTGCATTCATTTATATGTGCTGGGAAAAGATACTGTTATGGACTTAATATTTGTTGTCTTCCAGCTCCCCCTCCCCAAATTCATGTGTTGAAATCCTAACCTCCAAAATGATAGTATTAGGAGGTAGGGCCTTTGGGAGATAATTTAAATCGTGAGGGTGGAACCCTCATTAATGACATTAGTGCCCTTATAAAAGAGACCCCAGAGAGCACTGCAGCCCCCTTTCTCCCACTTGAGGATTCAAGGAGTGAGGGTCTGCAACCCGGAAGAGGGCAGTCACCAGAGCCTGACTATGCTGGCAAATTGACCTCAGATTCCCAGCCCCTAGAACTGTAAGAAATAAATTTCTACTGTTTATGTCAGTCTGTAGTACTCTGTTATAGCAGCCAGAACTAAAACAGATATAGTATTTTGTGTTTCAAAAATAAATATTATTATACATAATTGTGTACTTTGCCTTCACCCAAAATGACTTTTGGAGATATATACATATTAATAGAGATAGATGAGTTCACTCCTTTAATTACTTCTTAGGGGTCAAACTGATACTTTGGGAAGATGAATTACATTTATCTTGTCGCTTTGAATGTTCCAGGCTTGCTGCTGCCTACCTTGGTCTCACATTAGCTCAATTAGAAACCGGTATGTGGAGTTTAGCTCTTCTATTCCTGAGCTGGTGGGAATCTGCTTGTCCATGTTTTGCTAATCACTCATATTTATTAGTACTATGTAACCACTCTTCTAGGTAGGGTATGTGTATTACAACTCTATGAAGTAGCTACTATAATTTCACACTGTATTTGCTGAAGAGAAAATAGAGTGTATAGAATTTAGTTGTCTATGGTCTTTTAGGCATTATATGGTAAAGATAGGGACCTTACCTACACAGTCTGATTCCAGAGTCTGTATTCTTAATCACTTCACAAAACCACCTGGGGAAATATGTGTGATGCGTTTAAGAATCCCAGTTAATTTCTCTGTGTTCCACAAGGCAGTGAGATATCCAATGAGATATATGCTTTTAATGCTGAATTTGAGCCAGATAGCTGCAGCCAAGTAGTATTTTCAATGACCCATGTTATGAGAGGCTCTTGTCCTTTCTGAGGTTATGCGTTGGCTTATTTACAGATTGCATGCCTGCTAACTTATCAGGGGAACTGAAGCAGGAGAGATGGTTAATGTGTTTGCCCAGTGGATGATGTGAAACGTGCAATAAGGTGCCAAAATCCACAGCTAAGCAGCTCAATCTACACAACTGATCCAAAGAATTGGGGGAGCAGTGAGAAGTCAATTTTCATGAAAGGATGATGCTGAGAAGCCCTTCAGTGCCTGCTGCTTTCCCCTTTCAAGTGGCCCTGAGAGGACAGTGCCAGGCTGTGGACAGGTTTTCAGCTGCTGCTGCTCCCCAGGGACAAGGGTGAAATGACACCAATGAAATGGTGTGGCGATGTGAATGCTGTTTGTCTTGCCATTTGCTTTTTCTCCAATGCGATTGTGAGGTTTGACACCTGTGGGGGAGAAGGAGGCAATCTTTTAATTAGGTTCCTTGGCTGACTTACGCAGAGCTTGAGTATCAAAATGTTGGGTTGAATCAGCTATGACTTTGTTTTTTCTTTTCTTGTACTCTTTAAATACAAAGTAACTTTAAATTCTGTTGCTGCATTCTTTTCTTTCATTTGGTAGTATATTTTGGGTGTCCAAACAAGTGTAGCGGGTGAAAAATAGCATTGTTTACAGAGCTGGCAGCAAAGTTTTTCTTAGGGAAAGAACAATATCAATTTAGGCAAGTGTCCTGATAAAACACTTAAGATGTAGAAGATGAAGCCTAGGGGAAATGACTAAGAAGGCAATTGTATGATGAAGGAAAAGGCTCTTATGTAAATATTTTTCCTAATACATAAACAGGAATTTGAGAAAGGACAGAAGTGAAGGATAGGGGAAATTTGGCAATTTGATAGGAGGATAAGATGAAGATGGTGTCTAACAGAAGCACAAAGGCATCTAAGTACTGAGAAGTCTAATGTACAATTTTAATTCCCCCTTGTCCTCCCTATCTCTCTCACAATGTAAACAGCCAGCATTGGCCCTCAGGCCAATATACAATATACAAACCATCATAGGATAGATTTGGAGTGAAATTAAGAAAAGGGGACTGAGTTCCCAGTCTGGAACAAAAAGACACCTGGAACAAAAAGATGTGAGTAGACCAGTCACAGGAGGGAAAGTGAAATTGAGAGCAAGGGTAAAACAAGAGTGGAAATTTATTTCAGAGAAGATGCTCCACTTTCCACAAGATCTGTGACACAAGTCTTGAGTCCATTTCCTTTAAACCCTGAAGAGTTACCTCAGGGGACACTTGAGTGACAGAAAGAAAAAGTAGACTAAACTAAAACCTGCAGAGATTTTTCATTGGCATATACAGAAAACCTTATAATTAAATAGCCTACTAGGTTTTAGGTCAAAGCAGATATTCCACCATCTCCCATCCTCTCTTTATTTTCATGATAGTGTATAATGTGGTGATGCTTAAATCAGTTTCTTAAAGAACAAGATGCTGAGAAGGACAGAACTCAGGCTCTGAGTCAGAAACACGCAGTTTGGAAAACTCCCTCTACTTTTTGTAAACCATGCATTCTTAGGTTATTTTGACTCTATGGTTGTTATTCTTTTGCAACACTAATAATTTGTAATTATTTTTTATTTGGCTTACTTGTTTCTTGTCTATTTACTTGGTAGAGAACAGGCTGCAAAGCCCATGAAAGAGTGACAGTGGCTGTTGTGTTGTTATTGCATCCCTAATACCTGCCCCATCAAGGATACTCCAATATGAATATATTGAGTGAATACATAAAGATCACTTTTTTTGATCTATAAATCTGAAAAGAATGAGGGTGGGACTAATACCACCCCTACTATAGGTTGATGTGAGAATAAAACAAATCAGGTGATGAGACTTAGTGCAGAATCTAGATTCACAGTAAATGTCAACTTTGTTTGTCTTCCAAAGTCATAGGTTTGTTCCCTTTCTGGAATAAGTGAGGCCACTCTTCTCTATGACCATACTCTGTGATCTTTGCTCCCCTGCCACAATATGTTCTTGGTTTGATAAAGATCTTAGAGAAAAAGAACATAGGAAGCTCAATATAGCTCTGCCAGGAGTACTAGAAAAACATCAAGCATGTGCCCTTCAAGTAGGGAAGATCCATGACATTAACTACAATGACCAAAGTTTATTACTGGCCTGTACTCCTGTACATCTACTAAATTTAGAAAAAAGGTGCTAGTTTGGCCTTTGACTCCTGAGGGCTCTTCTCTGAATGTTTTTGTTTGTTTGTTTGTTTGTGTATATGTGTGTTTTTTTTTTTTTGCCATGAGAAAATCTGTGAATGAATGGTATTATTTTGTTAATTGATAGTTGCCAAAGGAGAGAGCAGTTACCAAACCCATAGCAGAAAATTAAAGATAAGGGATGAAAGAAAGGATCATGCTCTTGGAAAGACCAAGAATGAGGCTACCTGAAGAAGAAATTAGAGCAAACAATTCAGACCCATCAAAAGAAAAAAAAAATAGGAAAAGGAACAGACATCACAAAATACAAAAGTGACTAAGAGGACAGGGGACTCCCTGTTTGGGTATGGATGGCTTTTGAACTGCAGGTCCCTATTTAAAATTTACAAATAGGCAGGTGTCACCACCTCAGGGAGATAATAGGAGAAGCAGGCTGGATCTGTTTGTGGAGTTTAGACTAAAGATCAAGAGACCCAAGAAATCTGGCTGCTGGACAGTGTGAAATGAAGGTTTGACTAGGGTTTCATGTGAGACAGTCAAATGATTCCAGGGAGTCTGTCAATCAGGAAGTCACTTCAACAAATTTTGAGGTTGCCTATCCTGACCTTCTTAGGTTGTGCTTATTAAAATATTTTAGGATAGGTACTATAAGTTACAGCAATTGTAGGCATATTATTCATGTCTGACCACGGACCCAGACAACTTGGATTCTAGATTTGGCTCTGTCTTTACTGTATTCTGTGATTCGGAAAAATCATAAACCCTCTCTGAATTATCATTTTCTCATATCTAAAGTAAAATATTACTGAAGAAACACTTTTCACATCTTTCACAGTCTTAAGATTTTCATTTCAGCCCTTCCAATTGTAGGGTTCCTCTCCTTTTTTGGGGTTCCCAGGTTCTTGCTGTGATTTGAAGGTGTCTACAGGAAGTTTTCAGAAGCAGACTGTTGTGCGTGATATCACATATCACTCCTGATCGCAAATCTTTGTGGAAGTGATGCATACTGACAAAATTAAGTCCTCAGTGGGTGCTCATTGGGAGGCACAGTTGGCAAAGGCCCCTCGACCTGAGTGATAAAATATTCACCACTGTGTGGAAGCTTGATAGTTGGAGATGATAGATCAGTTCCTAGGTAGTTCCTGGACATTTGGACAATGCAGTGAACTTGATGAGTTCCACTTGCCAGGCTCTTCCTATGTAGCTGACCTCTCCTGCTATGAAAACTTCCCTAGGAGCTTCCTCCTCCTTGCCCAATAAATCTTGATAACTTATTTAACTCAGGCCCAGGACCATTATAACTCAACAACTTGTTCTGTTCTCAGGGGGTAGTACAGGCTCAATTCTCAAACCTTTCTTTGAGGTGTGGGGAAACATGAGACTTCTACTCTGCAAAGAAAAGGAAGAAGGCAAAACAGTTTTTGTATTAAAGCTGTCTGAACTAGCAACACTCTAGATGCTAGATTGGATCATCTCTAAGGTCTCTTTCAGCTGTGACATACTATAAATTTGAAGCCAAGAGCAACAGAAGGTTGCTTTTCTTCCTGGTAACACTATGGTGAGAAAACCTTAGCCTCTTGAGGACTTGGAAGTATTAAAACTTTTAGACTCCAGGGTACAGAAAGGAATGAATGGTAGCATGTAACCCAAATCTTTGTGATCATGGTTTGGGGGATTTTTCATACCAAACTTCTATGTGCCACTATTTAGAATGATGTTCTTGGAAAAGTCAGTCTGTAAATGTATTTCTTATGAATTTGATGTTTATCTAACTTAATTAGCATGCTGATTCCTTATTTTTAGAGTTCCCAAGAATTGTTGGAAGGGGTTTGTATGGGCAAGTGAGTTAGAAAAAATGACAGAGAAACGATAATCAATTACTTCACAGTTTGACAGTCATAAGCAAACATCTGAGACCTTCCCTCTATGTAGACTGACATTTTCCTTTATAGCTCAGTCTGTTTAATCTAGTTTCACAATGCTGCCTGAATCATGACAAGCATTGCCACTCTGAATTTGTTCAGCCAACTGAAATAATCTAGAAACATCTGTGGGCCATTCCTCGATGCGGAGAGAATATAGGATACAGTCTTGGACTCAGTGCTTTATGCCTGACTTGAAGAGAGCTTAGTTTTTCATTCCCTCATTCATTTAAAAAATCATGCATTCATTGATCCAACCATTTATCCATCTGTCTAATACTGGGCATTAATTATGTATCAGGCACTCTGATAGGCAACAAGAGTCTTAGATATTTCTATCCGGAAACAAAAGGCAGGAAGCAAGAGAGGGACACATTTTTCATTTCAGTGTCAGGTGGTGGTGAGCCATCAAAGATGTATGCATTTGCAGCAGAGTTTATTGAGGGGAAGTGGCTGCTGTGAGCAATCATCTGAAACTAGGCTGCCCTTTCTGCCACTGTGGGACATGAAATAGTGTTAATGCTGTTCTTGGGAAGAGGCAGGGAGCCTCCAGGGAGCAGGGACTCCCCAGTTTCTCTTTGTATTCTAGGCTCATAGAAAGCATCATTTAGAACTCCGCATGGGGCCTAATCTCCCCAGGCTCCCCTTTGCTGCTATCCTCTCACCGCATATTCTTAAGGAAATTAGATGAGGCTTTAATGTAATACAAAGTTGATTAACAATCTAAGCACACACTGTCTCCAAGGGAGGCACTCAGATGAAACTACCTAAATGTGCCTGCCTAAAATCAAAGCAATTAACCTAGAAAGTTACACACCCAGGACTTCAATCTCTGAGCTATTTTCATCCACAGAAGGAGTTGATGAAGTTTATATTTTTATCTGGAATATTGTCCATTCTTATTTATTTTCCCCAAAAGTCAGAGAGTTCTTTACTGGCCTAGTGGGAGTGGTCTTGACAGCTATATTCATGGCCTTCTTGAATGGATATTTTGTGAGGAGTCTTAGAAAAACTTCAAGGAATAAGCAAACTCAAACTTTCATGTTCAGCAAAAGCTCATCTGCCTCATCTGAAAAATGGGAATAGAACCTCACTGGACTATTGCATAGAGAAGATAAGATAATGTGAAGCTGATACGAAAAGGCTTGGCTCATAGATGGTTTTCAATAGCTATTACTGCCTCCCTTCTATTTGTTTGAGGAAAATGCCAATCCCCTTTGGGTTCTGGGAAGGGCCTGTAATGGGTACCTTAACTCAGCCTGGGGGGAATGCTTGTTAGGCATTCACCTGAAGAGTGGAAGGAGGAAGAAAGGTGAAGAAGAAGGAAGCAGACTTTGCTGGATGATGCTGGGCTTGCTGAGGCAAGTGGCTACCTTGAAGAAAAAACATTACTTGGCACTCATCCTTTCCTAGGAATGCAGATAGCACTACTGGTTTGCCTACCCCTTCCTGGCTAGCGGAAGTATGTTCCAGGCTGCTGAGATGTCTGGGATGTTGAAACTGAAGAAGTAGGGGCCAGGTTTGAACAGAAAGGCCTTCTTCCTGGGGAACTGTCTTCTGTAGGAAGGAGTCCTGGTGTTCCTTCACGTTTTGCAGACCCAGACTCTTTGTTTTCTTATCTTTGTTTTCCTAAAATTGACATCCATAGGAGGACAACCTGTACTTCTTCACTAGCACCATGGGAGAAGAACATGGCATATTGAGAGACCCAAACTCACTTCTTCCAACACAGCACAGCCTAACATGGTAGTTAAGAATGTCTTCTGTGCATTATAACTGACTAGGTTCAAATCCTAGTCCTTCATGTAATCCTTTTAAGCCTTAGTTTCTTTGCTTCATTATGGAAATAGTATGACCTAACTTGTAGTATTGTTGAAGGATAACAGGGGACATAAAGCAATTAACCTAATACTTGATTCTGAATAAGGGCTTAATATATAATGGCTGTTATATTTGTGGTTTGTCTCTTCCTTTCATGCTTTCTCCTATGCACAAAACCTTGTGGATTAAACAACTCCATGGACTTCGTGAGGGAAAATGTTTGCAGAGCCACTTTAACAGATGATCATTGGAATGGAGCCTGCAGTTTTCCTAGACTTGTCTTTTAGCTAAGGATCTCCTTTACCAATTCAGATGAGGCTCAGGAAAGTCTGAGACCACCCAAAGCTAAGGAGTAAGGGATTCACTGTTTTAGGACATAGGACTGATGCTGCCTGTTCTCTCTTTATATTCCTTGGGCCTTTCTACTTTAATAATCTTCAGTTGAATTCTAACTGTCAACATCTACATCTTTCCCTGCAAGGGCTTTCACAGAAGCTGGAGAAGGTCTCTTTGTAAGATAGGCTAGGAGTGCCGGGAATTAACACCTCAGGAAAGCTGTGTATAAAAAAAACCACAGCTCCCTTACTGCTCAGGTGGGATTACCCTGAAATAATGTGTGTTTTACAGTTTCCCAGAGGTTTCTCATGGGTTGGAGCTCCAGTTTATCTACAGTGGTAACTGGAATGATAATACATCCTGTATTTGTTGCCTTTCTTCATCTGTTATGCCACTCCCCTCCCTCAGTAATATTTCCTCTACCTCCCAAATAAACTACTTATACTTGAATTATTGTTTTAGGGTATGTTTCTGGGAGAACCTAATCTGAGATAGTAGTATTAAATTCAGAGGAGAACAAAGCACTAGCACGTGGTGCTCTTGAGGGCTGAGAGTGTCTCAATTGCCATTGTATACCGAGCAACTAGGGCATCATTTGGCTCAGGTTAGTCACTCAATACATACTTCATTCAGGGAATGAGAAATAGAGGTAGTATTTTAGCCCCCGAGGGAGCAAAGTAGAAAACTCTGCATTAATAACCTGCATTAATTTATATAGGATTTAACTATTTAGAATTTTAGAAAGCAATTTTATATGTATCTTCTGCAGATATTAACAACTTTATTTTACAGATGAAGAGACTTAATTTGATCATTACACGAACTTGCCCAATGCTGTGCTGTGGATCATAGTGCTGGAAATCACAACATGGTCCTTGCAGCAAAGTCAAGCTTTTTCTGTCACCATCAGTGCATTAGCTTGTCAGCAGCATGATGTCTTTGCCACCATAGGATAGAACGGCACATTCCGTTGTCAGGTTTCAGCCAGACACCACACTGAGCATGATCCAGGTTGCTTTTCTTCTCTTCTCTTCTGACTTAGAGGTCCCTAACCTGATGGCCCAGATGGACTCTGAGGACTTAGTATTTATATGTGCTTTGTTTGTTTGTTTTTTTAAACAAAGAGATCCTTAGTTTCCATCATTCTCAAAGAATTCTGGGATCCAAATAAAAAGCCATTGTCCAAGCTGCTGCTGCTAATAGTGCGTTAGTTTCTGAAGATAAAGTGCTTTCCCTATTATCATTTCCCCTACTTGCTTCACCATCATTTATTGGACTTTGCGACAGTCTCTTTCTTTATGAAGTCAGTGATTTTCAGAAAGTCAGTAGGTTTCTTTTTTTGTTTTGTTTCGTTTCATTTAGAAAAAAAGTTGGAAAAATCACTCAGGATCCTTAATACGCATATTAATACTTTTTTTTCCTTATGCTTGAATGTCACTCAAGCCTCAGTTTTAATTCAAGACTCCAATATTGAGCAGCAATCAACTTTCCCATCATATCCTCCATTGGTTCTCTCTAGCTTCCCAGCTGCTCAGTGACACTAGACCAGTCTCATTTCCTGAGTCTTTTCTTATGTCTAGCTTTTTGTACATCAGAAATCCCATTTGAAATGCTGTCCCTCAGACCTCTTGCCAACTGAATTCCTGCAAGTATGTCAAGGCATAACTCAAATGCCATTTACTCAGCCAAGCTTTCTGTCCTAATATAGAATGATATTTATAATGATAGCTAACATTTATTGAGGGCTTGCTATGGACCAGGCATGATGTTAAGAAGTTTTCGGCAAATATTTAAACCAAAACCTTACAGGTTTTTGAAAGATTAAGTAATGTTAGCTTCTATAACAACAAAACAAAACAAACAAAACATAATCTCAGTGGCTTAATGGAATTGAAACTTATTTCTCATGTATGTAAAGTCTCGATAAGTGTTTCTGATAAACAGGCACAGTGGGGATTTAAGGACTTTGGATCTTTCCATCCTGTGGCTCTGCCATCTTTAACAAGTGGCAGAGCTTCCTGGCTTGGAGAGAAAGGATAAATGCTCACATATGAGAAGATTTTATGGGCCAGTCCTAGAAATGGCATATATCACTTCCACTTACATTCCATTATCTACAATTTGTCATATAGCTGGGAAATGTAAGCTAGTTTATGTCCAAGAGAAAGACACAATTAATTTGGTGAAAATTTAGAAGTTTTTGGCCACAAATTACCTGCTAGTGTTATTGTCTGAATGGGTCCCTCTCAGTTCATATGTTGAAATCTAACTCCCAATGTGACGGTATTCAAAGGTGAGACTTTAGGAGGTGATTAGGTCATGAGGATAGAACCCTCATTAATGGGATTAGTGCCCTTATAAGAGAGGCCTCAGAGAGGTCCCTCACTCTTTCCTCTATGTCAGGATGGCAACAATAACACAGTTGTCTATGTACCAGGAAGCAGACCCTCATCAGACAACAAATCTGTCAGCACCCTGATCTTGGACATTCCAGTCTCCAGAACTGTGAGACACAAATTTCTACTGTTTATAAGCCACCTGACCTACTGAGTCCTGAATTGGTTGGTTCTTGGTCTTGCTGACTTCAAGAATGAAGCCGTGGACCCTCGCGGTGAGTGTTACAGTTCTTAAAGATGGTGTGTCCGGAGTTTGTTCCTTCTGATGTTTGAACGTGTCTGGAGTTTCTTCCTTCTGGTGGGTTTGTGTCTCGCTGACTTCAGGAGTGACGCTGCAGACCTTCACAGTGAGTGTTACAGTTTATAAAGGCGGCACATCTGGAGTTGTTCCTTCTTCCTGGTGGGTTCGTGGTTTCACTGGCTTCAGGAGTGAAGCTGTAGACCTTCAAGGTGGGTGTCACAGCTCATAAAGGTAGTGCGGACCCAAAGAGTGAGCAGCAGCAAGAGTTATTGTGAAGAGTGAAAGAACAAAGCTTCCATAGAGTGGAAGGGGACCCCAGCGAGTTGCTGCTGGGGGCTTGGGTGGCCTGCTTTTATTCCCTTATTTGGCCCCACCCACATCCTGCTGAGGTGGGTCCATTTTACAGAGTGCTGACTGGTCCATTTTACAGAGTACTGATTGGTCTGTTTTACAGAGCGCTGATTGATGCATTTACAATCCTTTAGCTAGACACAAAAGTTCTCCAAGTCCCCACCCTACCCAGAAGCCCAGAGCTTCACCTCTCACTATGGTATTTTGTTATAGTAACCTGAACAAACTAAGACTGAAATTAAGAGAGCAGTGACAATGTTAAATTTGACCTGAGCCCTAGGATCCTGGAAAACAGCAATTATTAAGAAGTCCTCCTATCTTTCTGTGTTTCAGAAACTGGCTTACTGGTAAAACAAAATAAAACAAAACAAAATCTTTTCATAGGACTTAGATAAGACTCATGGATGCCCTGTTTTATCTGTGATAAGGCCAGACATAGGTCCTCCAAATTCCCACTCTTTACCTCATACATAGTTAGCTGATTTTTTTTGTCTCCACTGATCAATCAGAACAAAATGCTTAGGTGAACTGAGTTTCTCTCCTTCCTCAAGGATCTTGAACTTCAGCCCACCCTCAGCCTGAGCCAGCGTCTAACCTTCCCTAAACAGTCCCTCCTGAGAGTAGATGGGCCTCAGTGTAAACATGCTCTTGTCTACTGTCTCATCACCCATTCATCCTGTTGCCACTTCCCTTCACTGATTCTTTCTAACATTGTTCACTCTTCCCTATTAAAGGAAAGCCCTTTTCTGCTTAACTTCGAGACACTTGCAGATCTCATGGTCAGTGCCTTCTCCCTACAGCTACAACCCCATTGCTTGCTCTTGTAATAATCCTTTAGAATAAAGTCTTTCCTTACGTATGCCTTGATTTTTTTTTTTTTTTAATTTGACAACAGAGACTTGAATTTGAGTTCACTCTCACATTGTCACATTGCCTCCTGTACTAGCTGTCTGCCATGGAAGTGGCTCCTACCTTTCCATGGTGTGGAGTAGTTGTGTTGGGAATTGGCTAGTCAGTCGGACACTATAGTTTCCAGACCCTTGCTTTTAGGCATGGGAGCAAGCGACTCATTCTAGTAATTGAAATGGATTGATATAGCATTTTAGGCAAAGGTGGTTGTGTATCTGGTATACCTTCCCCTAGTTCTTGTTCCTTTCTCAGGAGAACTTGGAAGATGTCAGCATCATAAATTGAAAGCACTTGATGCCTAAGTCATTGCTTAGGGAAGAGACATCCAAAAAGCCTCCTGACTAAAAACATGTGCATTGGTCTTTTGAACTTGGTGGCACATAACAGAGTACTCTAATACAGCTGGCAATGCTAACAACACATTGAAAGCAACAAAATCCTATGAAGGGGAACCAGAAATCATTGATTTCTCATACAGATACCTGAGAGAAAGGTACAGAGGAAGGTGTTGTATTTTGTTTGTCCCTTATAGTACTTAACACTTCCTACTTTGCCTTGCAATTAGCTGTATCATCTCTCTCTCCTCAATGTATGGTTTTAAAGACAAATATGGCCTTATTAAACCTGGAGGATTTAAATGTTTTTGGCATATGTCAGGATCTGAATGTTTGAAGAATGAATAAATCAACTGTAATTTTACTTGTAAAACAACCTTTTCAGATAAGCAGAGCAGATATTTATTTTTATTGTGGTAGTAATAAAACACAAAACATTTAGAAAATAAAATTTAAAAGCAATTTAAATCTCATCACTTCTTTGTTACTATATTTGTGTATTTTATTTTCGTATTTTAAAATATTTGCAATCATACACATGCATTTTGTATCCTTTTCAATTTAATTTTATAGCATGGTTATTTTGCATGCTGCTACTTTGCTTACATAATCATTGTTTTAATCCCTATTTATACAAGTGAATATAGTATAATTTATTCTGTCTTCGTCTCGAATGTACTGATGCAATATGCCTCAGTATTCCTTTTCATAGAGTTTTCATGTATTAGTTTATATCAGTGTCCTTAGAATCAATTCTTGAAATGTTGAATATATATGACTATGTCAAAGGTGTGAACTTTCGTTCTATTATTGCTGGCGATACAATTACCATAATTGCTGTCTAGAAGATTTGTTACCTATTACAAGATTATTGTACTACTGCTAGCGATGATTGAAATGGAACATTTTAATTTAGATTCTAAGCTATATACAAGTTTTATTTTTTAAATCATATCTTTATTTAGGAGAGGGAATGCATTTTGTGCTGAATTTCCTTTTTTGATTTTTATTTTTTTAGCAGACACGTCTGGCCTCCATGGTACTTAGGCTGGAGTGCGGTGGTACCCAATCATAGCTCACTGAAGCCTCCAACTCCTGGAATAAAGAATCCTTCCTCCTCAGTCTCCTGAGTAGCTAGGACTACAGGTGCACAGCATCACACCTGGATAATTTCTTTTACATTTTTTTTTTTTTTTTGGAGGAGATAGAGACTCTCTATCTCTCTCTGTTTCCCAGGATGGTTTTGAACTCCTGGCCTCAATTAAACCTCTATCCTTTCATCTTGGCCTCCTAGGGTGCTGGGATTACAGGCATAAGCCACAGCACCAGGCCCTTTTGTGAATTTTATATTCCAATTTCTTTTAATCATTTTTTACTCATAAGACATTTATTGTGTCAATGTGCTGGAGGGTGTGGTGAAAAATGAGATCTTTGCCCTTAGCAAATATTTTTCCTAGTGAGAAGAGATAAAAAATCAACAAGTAAAAATAAATAAAATAATGTGTGCCATTATAAGATACATGGAGGAAATTCATAGGATTGATGAGTGCTTAACTTAAGGTGGTTGGAGAGTCCTCTCTTAATTGGAGGAGTTTTAGCTGCGATGTGAAAATTGTGAAAGAGCCAGTCATATCAAGAACTTACCATTCAAATATCTGGAAGATGAGGATTCAGGCAAAGGAATAAGAGGAAGCATAAAGCCACTGACGTGCAAGTAGTTTTGGTATGTTCATGGAAAAAAAGAAGGTAATAGTGGGAACACAGTCAGGGATGGAGAGTGGTATGAGGTAAAGTTGGAGGTTTGGGTTGGGACTAGAACATCAAAATTTAAAATTTGTTTTCTTTCTCCATTGGTCAACTTAATTTTAATAGGCACAATAATGTGATACCAATACTACTATGATGTAGTAGAATGTTAATATCAGCAACGTATTGAGTACCACAATGAGCTAGATATTTTGCCAGGTGCTTGATATTTTTATCTCAAATTCTCACACTAAGAAATACATATTATTTTCTCAATTTTATGGATATAGAATCAGTCTCTGGAAGATTACACAAAATACCAAAATCAGGAGATGCTAAACCTAAAATCCAACCTTATCTGACTCCAAAGTATATATTGCTAACTTCTCCAACTGTGTTCTCAGCTACACAGGATTAACTTGTATGTTGAATAAGAACTCAGGGTGTAATTGAGGAAACCAGATTTTAAATCTTAGGGATGGTAGTTTTTTCTCCCTCTGTTTTACCTACCTCCTTACCCCCGACAAAAAAAAACCCTGCAGATAGGCTCATACTCTTTTATTGGTCCATATCAATTAATTAAAACTTTAAACTACTATTGTTTTATGTTTTTGTCTTTATGTACCAAATAACTTTTATTCATAGATTTTCAGGCAGAATGTCCTAGGTGACATCTGATTAGCAAATGGCCACAGGAAATGTTGTCAGTGCAGCAGAGAAACAAGTTAGAGAAGCAAACCAGAACCAAATTGGTAACTGAGTGCTAGGATCTCATTCTGCCGATTCTTGATATAAATAGAGTAATTTCAAAACTCAACAACCCACATTTATGATAAAGAAACATCAGAATAGTCATTGCTTCTGGAAGTGAGTGTAGGCAGGGATAGACTGAGAAGGTACAAGAAGAAACTTTCTGGGCAATAACAATGTTCTGTATTGTGGTAGGGGTTTGGTTTACACAGGTGCATAGATAGCTCAAATATTATGGGTTGTGCATTTCATTCTATATAAATCTTAAAAAAGCATCATAAACTAATATTGAACTATAGTTAATAATATGTACACTGAATTATTTAGGGGTGAGGTATACTGATATCTGCAATTTACTTTGAAATGTATCAGAAATATGAATAAATTGGTGGATAGAAGGATAGCTAGATAGCTATGTGATAAAAACAAAAAGAGCAAAATGTTTGCAGAATATACATATTTGGTATGAAGGTGTTTAGTGTATAATTCTTCCAACTTTTCTGTATGTTTGAAATTTTTCATTAAAAATAATGTGGGAGAAAAAATAATCTCAAACCTAGGCGTCTCTAGTTCCACTGAGGACAACCAATAGAAGATAAATTTAAGTGTAGTTGTTTGTTCTCTCTCATTGTTCTAAATATTTTCGTCATAAAAGAAGATGAATTGTTCACTCCCATGAAGCAGTTTGAAAAAGTGGGCCATTAGGCAAAGGCCTTTACTTTATCTTTGTGGTAGGCAGGATAATAGTCCTTCAAAGATGTCCACATCATAATCTCTGGAACTTGTGAATATATTATCTTACATGCCAAAAGGGACTTGGCCGATGCGATTAAATTAAGAATCTTGATTATGGGGGGATTATTCTGGATTATCCAGGTAGGCCAATGTAATCACAACAGTCCTTGTGAATGAAAGAGGAAAGCTAGCGAGTCAGAACTAAAGAAGGAGATGTGATGTTGGGAAGGAGAGTTTGGTGTGATATGATGATTGGCTTGGAACATGAGGAAAGCAGGCCAAGAGCAAAGAAATGCAGACTGCCTCTAGCTGCTGAAAAATGAATTGAAACATTCTTAGAGCCTCTAGAAAAAATGCAATCCTTCCAACACCTTAAGTTTAACCCAGTGAAATTTGTGTCAGTCTTCTGATCTATAGGTCTAGAAGTAAACAAATGTGTTGTTGTAAGTCGCTTAGTTTGTGGTAATTTTGTTACACCAGCAACTGGAAACTACTGTAAGCACAGAAGGGAGATTGTTCACATCAGCATATTATTCTAAAGAATTACGCAGGAAAACTGAGGCTGAGTGGCAGGCAAACCATTTGACATTGATGTTTGTTTTAGGTAGACTCTACAGGTTGTATGAAAGGGCTAACTCACAATAAACATTTCTATGATTTATTTTAAGCATATACCTAAGAATAAGGGAAACAGAAGTCTCAGCCAAGCCTCATGGGAAGTCAGTTCCCATGGGATGGAGCCCAACATCTAGGCCTCATGAGAAGTCTCTGAATCACAGAACGTCCAGGTCTCAGGGTGTGTGGAACTGGAAGGTCATTTGGCAACTGGGGAACATCTAGGGACCTCACCAGCATGGGTCGGTGTAGAAGTTTTTTAGATTTTTGCTTCATTCTGAAAGAGTCTGTTATTTTTTCCTTTTTTCTTCAATGCCTGTGTTCAGGACTACTGTGTTAATCTTCCTCTGGTTGGCACAGCCATGCCTGGTTGGGTACAATTTGGATCAAGGAGCACACACTGGATTTCCATCCCTACTCCCCACTGAGCCAGATTCCCTGTGTAAGGAATACATATTCAACCTTATATATGGCCCTGCCTTATATATGCTTAGTTCCCCACCTTTCTATATCTTTTCTGTCCCAAAAGCTCCTTGCTTCTTTATAATTTCTGCTCCTAATACTCTTGTTTATTTATTTTATTTTATTTTATTATTATTATTTTTTGAGATGGAGTGCTCGCTCTGTCACCCAGGCTGGAGTCCTGTGGCCAGATCTCAGCTCACTGCAAGCTCTGCCTCCCGGGTTCACGCCATTCTCCTGCCTCAGCCTCCTGGGTAGCTGGGACTACAGGCGCCGCCACCTCGCCCAACTAGTTTTTTGTAGTTTTTAGTAGAGATGGAGTTTCACCATGTTAGCCAGGATGGTCTCGATCTCCTGACCTCGTGATCCGCCCGTCTCGGCCTCCCAAAGTGCTGGGATTACAGGCTTGAGCCACCGCGCCCGGCCACTCTTGTTTATTTATAACCTCAGCTCACATGTTTCCCACCTGAAGCCTCTGCAGGCTCTTCTGTGTGACTCCTTTTAATTTCAGCTTTTACTGCCAACTGCTTGATATTCTCATTGGTCCACAAGTTAATTCCTGGAAATGAGATTCTGATTGGTCAAACTGGTCTCTATCCTGGAAAAGCTTTTCATGTTAAGTAATCTTATAAACGTGAATGCTTGGCTACTTTGGAATCCGGATTCCATCCCTAGTCTGATTTTAAAAAAAGAAAAGAAAAATCTTTTTGAATAGTGGATAAGGCCACTTGGAACCCAAGGTGGTTGCCTAAACTTGCCCCCCTTTTAAGGAGCTTTGAGAAGGTAGGATCATAACTGATGTTTCTGGTACAAGTTTTAATTATCATGGATGTTATTGGTATTTATATTTTTCTCCTCTTCAGAGAGAATTTGAAGAAGCAACATAGATATTACATTCAATGATGTAGTCAAGGAGAAAATATAAACAAGAAAAAAAATCAAGGAACTAGATACTGAAGAGCACCAGTATTTTGATCAGTGTGATCAACATGCTTAACTGTGCTTCAGATTTGTTTCCAAGCTTCCTGATATTCAAGGAAGAATATTACATTTTAAATACTGCATTTAAATATTAAAATTTACAATTCTTATTACAGAAAAGAAAGTGATTGTATTTCTTGATTGGGTGGCAGAGGTCTTAAGCCTCTTGAAAATGGGTTTCCTTAAGCAACAGGTAGGACTTGGGGAAAGAGCCATGTCGAGAGATCTGGCAAGAGCAGACACTTTAATATTTGTACATCATATGTCTTTTAAAAGAACTTCTTCACAAGAAGAAAGCTCCCACATGGGATAGTTAGAGGTTTAGGAAATCAAACTGCCATTTTACTAAGTGGTCAGGTTTCTTCTATGAGTGGTGGCTCGTGATGAACTCAACATTGTGCTTACCTCGCCTGCACCCAAAAACCTGGGGTACTTGATGAAGATGACTTTGCCCCATGTGGCTTTATTTTTCTTACCTCTAAGAAGAGAGAAAATTTCTGGCCTTCCAAAACTCAGAGTTATGATGAGGCTAAAATCTAATGAGCAATGCACAAGGCTAAAAGCTAAAAGTTAATATTTTCTAATGTCAGTTAGACATGAGCTGTACATAGTGGGAAAGGCTCTGATATACATGTCAAGAAAAGGTAAGGGACTCCACTTCTAGGGTAGATTTGCTCTGTGTGCTTGGACAAGACATGAAGTCTCCCTGGTCCTTGGTTTCATCATCTCTAAGATAAGGGATTAAATTAGAATCAGTGTTTTTCACAAAGTATTTTGCTCTTTAAAAGAAAGAATTATGTGGTAAAATAAAATTAAGAAACTGCACGATCTATGCCTCTTTTAGCAATTTACCAGGCACATTAACATGTTATATGCTTTGGGAAGTTCTGCAATAAATAAGAACTGTTTATTTTAGCTTAATTAAGATTCCTAAATCTATTTAAGTGCATGTTTTTCCACCATTTTTTTTTTTCAAAGACTAAAAATATCTCATAGAAAACACTTTGGGGAATGCTAGATTACATGATTTTTATATTTGCAAACATAAAATTCTACAGTTTTTTTCACTGCCTACTGCTGGTTGGATGATCTTTAGGGGAAGGTACATAGGTAGGAAATATTGGCCCTGACAAATACATAGAAAATACTGGCCATGACAAATGTGTAGAAAATACTGGCCTTGACAAAATGAAGCCACTATATGCGGGAGATAAAAATTAGAAAGTAAGGTGTCTCATTTATAGTCTTAGCACTTCTGAGATGTGTTGAGTTGAAATGTGTGTTGTCCTGAATTGGATTGAATGCCTACAGAGAGTTTTTACCTATGTAATTGTCAGAAGAGAGTTAACGTTCCCAGCTCAGTTTTGGAAAAGATACCGAACTCATCAGACAACAACAATTAGCTGACCTCTAAGTATGGACCAAACCTCTTAAAAAAGGTGCTTTAACCATTAGTTCATCCACTCAGAACCTGTGTTCTCCTCCTCTGGAATGAACTGTGAGCATCTACTCTTGATGCTAGCTATGTATCCCCTCTTTTTGGTAACTAAACAGGATTTATGCTCAAGTTTTTGAAACCCAATTCCATCTCTCAATAAAAGAACAGTAAATAAATCACAACTTATTGATAAACAGTTGAGCTTTCAGGCATAGAAATGAAATGTGGAATAGAGTTCAGAATTGAAAGTGTTTTCCAATTACCTGTTCAAAATCTCTCCTACAGGTTCTGGTATGAATTTTTGGTTGCGCTCTTACAGGAATAGGTGCAGACACTTTGCATCCATCACTGCAGCTATGCAGCTTTGATATCATAATAGGTATTTTCTTTTGCTAGCCATCTTATTTAATTAATCCCCTGGTCCAAGAATGATGACTGCTATTGCTATGTGGAACAAATGTAAAAGAAATACGTTGTTTACTGGAAAAGGTTTACTAGGAGGCCTTAGTAAAACCTTTTTATTGTCAGTGTTCTAGTCACATTGAACATCAACTCTTGTATTTACTCGCTTCATCTTGATCATAAAGGCAATATTTCTCAAAAAATGCTTAGAATAAAGTCATTCTAATTGTGTCTTTATTCCTGTTGACAGCTTTTAAAGCTATTTTGAACTTCTTAAATTGTAAAACCTAAACAAAAGTAGACAGAATAAGATGCTGAATCTCTGTTTACCTATGCCCCACCTTCAACAATTATCAAATACGGCCAATCTTATTTTTTCTATACCTTTTTACTTTTACCACTCCCCACCACTGGATTATTTTGAAGCAATTCCCAGTCATCATATAATTTTCTTCATAAATACTTTAGTATATGCCAGTAAAATACAAGACTTTTAAAAAAGAATGAAAACACCATTGAACATTTAAAACTTATCAATGACTTCTTAGTATCATCAAATTATTAGTCAATATCCAATTTTTTAATTTTCTCATAGTTTTTTTTTAATTCTGTCTTCCTTCTTCCTCCTCCTNCAATTATCAAATACGGCCAATCTTATTTTTTCTATACCTTTTTACTTTTACCACTCCCCACCACTGGATTATTTTGAAGCAATTCCCAGTCATCATATAATTTTCTTCATAAATACTTTAGTATATGCCAGTAAAATACAAGACTTTTTAAAAAAGAATGAAAACACCATTGAACATTTAAAAACTTATCAATGACTTCTTAGTATCATCAAATTATTAGTCAATATCCAATTTTTTAATTTTCTCATAGTTTTTTTTTAATTCTGTATTCCTTCTTCTTCTTCTTCTTCTTCTTCTTCTTCTTCTTCTTCTTCTTCTTCTTCTTCTTCTTCTTCTTCTTCTTTTTTACAAAAAGCAAGGTCCATTCATTGTACTGGGCTGACGTGTCTTTTAGTCTTTCAAGATTCTTTTAATCTTTAGGAACCCCTCTCTTTATTTCTCTCTTTATTTGTTAAAAACACTTGGTCATTGTCTTCTGTAGAATTTCCTATAATTTTTTAGATTTTGCCTATTGCCTGTCTATTGATCACATTCCATGTTCTTCTAACTCTACTTTCCAAAACTAGTACTTAGATCTAGAGGCCTGCTCTGATTCTGACTGAATATATTTTTAAAATTTTATTGGCAAAATTTATAGGAAGTACTTTTATTGTATAATTTCAGGAGGCACATAATTTCTGGTTGTTTCTCTTGTGATGCTAAGATCAATTAGTAGGATTAAGTGTTACTAGCCTGATCTATTCGTTATAAAAATTGTTCATGAATTTTATAATTTATAGTTTATAATTTATCAGTCATTGATGATCATTTAAAATCATCACATTTGTAGAAGTTATAAAATAGGGATATTCTAATGCATCATTCCTTCCATATTAATTAGTTGGAATTCTTTTATAAAGAAGAATTTTCTCTTTTCAGCTATTTGGTTATCCTGTGGTACAGACCACATAGGAAAGACAGAGTAAATTTCTAGATAGTTCTTAGCCCTGGGTTCTTAGTAAAAATTACATGCTTGGGTGGGATCTGTGGTCTTACCTTTCCTACTCCTGTTGATAGAGTTGTCAAGAGGCATAATCGCTTCTGTTTTTTGCCCCAGTTTATGGTATACTATAATCCTCCTTCAGATTCCTGATAATTTTATTATTTTTTACCTTCCCTTATAAGCACTTGCATTAAAAAATGGCAACTGAATAATGAATGCACAATGAGTACAAATCCTAGCCTAGAAATACAAGTGTATGGGAAATCCAATTCAAGTTTATTTCTGTTTCAAATTTCTAGACCATTGACATGAAAGTTTATATTTTGGTCACTTTGGCTTTTCTACCTTATTTACTCTGGGTTTCTTTAAGTTCCCAGACTTATCTAGTGGCAAGAACTCAGGTTGTGTTTGGGCGGGAGACATTATATTTCAACCCTGACACCATCTTTTTTCGTTAGTGTTAATTGAGATGTCCATCATCCTACCTTGTTCTTGGTCAGCATTCTGGGCAGGCTAGTCTTACTTGTCCTTCCTTCCCACCTGCATGGTTCCATCAAGTAGTAAGGAGACCACTTACCAGTCTTTTGTCATGATTGGTACATGGGACTCATTCTGGATCCATGCTGAAGCACAGTAAACTGATGGGCTCTAGCATTATGTTGCCTAGTCAGAGTCTGTGGTGCTTTCTTTTCTATATCATTTCTGCCTTCCTCTATGACTTCTCCAAGAAATTGGCCCAAAGTCCTTCTGTGCTGGATCCCACAAAATGATTTTCTTTTTTACTGTTTCTCAATTATAAATTTTATAGTGTCCTTGAGGGCATCTTTCATGCACAAAATATTTTGGTTTTAAAAGCTAATGTTCAGAGTTGTTTGGTATTTGCCAAAGGCTCCAAAGCAATCCAATGGGGAAAGGAAATAATACTGGGATAAATGGGTCTCTATGTGGGAAAATAATTGACCTCAACCTCTATCTTACACCAAACATAAAACAAATTAGAAATGGGTCACATGGCCGGGCGCGGTGGCTCAAGCCTGTAATCCCAGCACTTTGGGAGGCCGAGACGGGCGGATCACGAGGTCAGGAGATCGAGACCATCCTGGCTAACATGGTGAAACCCCGTCTCTAGTAAAATTACAAAAAACTAGCCTGGCGAGGTGGCGGACGCCTGTAGTCCCAGCTACTCGGGAGGCTGAGGCAGGAGAATGGCGTGAACCTGGGAGGCGGAGCTTGCAGTGAGCTGAGATCCGGCCACTGCTCTCCAGCCTGGGTGACAGAGCGAGACTCCGTCTCAAAAAAAAAAAAAAAAAAAAAAAAAAAGAAAAGAAAAGAAAAGAAATGAGTCACATACCTAAACATAAAAGCATTGAAAAGCTTTTAGATGAAAACATTAGAGTATCTTCATGATTTAGCATAGACGAAGGTTTCTTAGGCTACATAATGTGATAACCATAAAATTAACATTAGTAAGACTTCCTTGAGACTAAAGTGTGCTCTTTAAGTAACATTGTTAAAAAAATGAGTAGGTAAGCCACAGTTTGGGAGAAAATGTTTGCAAAATATTTCCAGAATATATAAGAATGGTATCCAGGATGTATAAGAATGGTATTCTTATATATAAAAAACTTCTACAACTTAACAACAAAAAGACCAATAATCCAATAAAAATTGGGCAAAAGTATTTGAACAGACACCACAAAGGAAAATAACTCAATATCATTAATCATCAAGGAAGTGCAAATCAAAAACGTAATGTGATTCTACTACACACCCACCAGCATGGCTAAAATTCAAAAGATGGATAAAAATGTTGATGAGGATGTGGAGTAAAACAGTACTCTTATACACTTTTGGTGAGAATGTAAAATGGTACAGTCACTTTGAGTAAAGCTCCAGAAGTTTATTATAGAACCAAAGATGTATGTTCCCTATGACCCACCAATTTCATGCCTACATATTTTTCTAAGAATAATAAAAACATATCATAAAAGACTTGTATGACAATATTCATATCAGCTTTATTCTTAATTACGCAACTGGAAATAGTCTAAAAATTTATTAATAAGAAAATGCAGAAGCAAACTATAGTGTAGTCATACAAGAATACTACTACTCAGCAATAGATAGAAACAAATTACTGATACATGCAACAACAGGGATAAATCTCAAAAACATTTTGCTGAGTGAAAGAAGTCTTACACAAATGAGTACATACTGCATGATTAAGTTTACATAAAGCTCTAGAAAAGTCAAAACTGTGGTGGAAAAATTCAGAACAATGGTTGCCTCTCAAGGTGTGGGTAGGGATCACTTGGAAAGGTGCCTGAAAAAACCTTCTGTGTGATGAAAATATTATGAACTTTGACAAGATTTGGAGTTGCACAGGTGTGCTTTTGTCCAAACACACTAAATAGTACATTTACAATTTGTGTATTTCATTGTATATAAGCTTTATCTCAAAAGAAAATATTGAACTATACTTAATGATATATATATGCTGAGTATTTTAGGGTGATGTACTGATACCTGAAATTTACTTTGAAATACATCAAAATAAGATGGACTGCTGATTAATAGAATATAAACATAAGAACAAATATTTGATAAAGCAAGCCTGGTAATTCTTAATTGTACATTCTATGTGGTGGGCATATAGGTACTGACTGTAACAATTTTCAACTTTCTATAGGTTAAATTTTTTCTATAATAAAATGAGAGGTCAAAACTTGTGCGAAATTTACTAAAGTTACAGATTTAAGTACCTAGCTGTTCTTTAACATTTCTTTCCTTCCTTCTTTCCTTTTCCTTTCCTTTTCCTTTCCTTTTCCTTCCTTTTCCTTCCCCTTCCCTTCCCCTTCCCCTTCCCCTTCCTTTCTTGATGGAATCTTGCTCTGTCACCCAGGCTGGAGTGCAGTGCTGCGATCTTGGCTCACTGCAACCTCCAACTCCCAGGTTCAGGTGATTCTCCTGCCTCAGCCTCCTGAGTAGCTGGAACTACAGGCACATGCAACCATGCCCAACTAATTTTTTTTATTTTTTATTTTTTATTTTTATTAGAGACAGGGTTTCACTGTGTTAACCAGGATGGTCTCAATCTCCTGACCTCATGATCCACCCGCCTCGGCCTCCCAAAGTGTTGGGGTTACAGGCGTGAGCCACCGCTCCCGGCCATTCCTTAACATTTTAAGTTAAGTTTTAAATTCTTATTTTTATTGATAAATCTATTAGATTCCAATAATCCATTTTAAGGGAGCCTTGATTGCTATTTTAATCAGGATAAGCTCAGTTATGCTGCAGTAACAAATTTCAGACTCTTAATTGTAATAAAGGTGTATTTCTTGCTCTTGTCACAGCCTGATACAGGTCAGGTAATTTTTTGGGGCATTTGTCCTCCAAAAGTTACTCAAGGATCTGGGCTGCTTTCTTTTTGCAACTGTGCCATCTCAGAGTACTTCACTTTCACTTAGTTTTGCTCTTAACCATCTTAGACCAAAGTGACACATTTCTACAGGCAAGAACTCAATTGTAAGATCCCAACCTGTCAATGGGGCTGGGAAATATAATTTTCCTGAATGTGCAAGAAGAAGAAACTGTAGTAAATACACTGTTTCATTGTAATGATTACTTGGCTCTCTGTTTTTTTTTTTTTTTTTTACACACTCTGTTAAACTCATTTAAATAGTATTTTAAATTGTGTCTATAAATTTAATATATTCTCTTTCTTTTTAAGCACCTCAATTAAGTACCTAAGTTATTCTTATCAATTGAATAACTTATATGCATGGTGAATCTCAAGTTCTATTTAATGTTCTAATATTGTTCACAATATCTTAGTAAGATTTCAGTTTAAAATTATAAGTCTACTAGTATATAAACAAAATCTTAATAGTACTTTCTCCTAAGACTGATAAAAGGTTGCTATAGGGAATAAAGAGGAGGAGAAAATTGTGAATAAGAATGTTAATTATTTGCTAACATATTTTCTTTGTATTTTAAAAGGCATACTTTAGTAAAAGAATAGAAAATATAAACCAATTACTCAATTGTGCATTAATTTTGAATTAGAATTATAAGTATAACCTATTATTTTAATAGACCAAATACTCCTGATCATTATAAGTTCTCAGACACACCACACATGCACAGATTTAGAACATAATGTTCATATTATAGCTTGGATTTGCTTAAGTATTTCTATATCTAATTATAAACCTTCTCTGTGTTGAAAAATGCTACCAACTAATGAAATAATTATGCTAAGCCAAAATATTTAGGGTAACACTTTCAAATAATTTCTGAGGTTACATTCTCAACTGGCTGAGGTTTTTAATGACCTGAGAAGGTGCTGTCTGGAATGCCAACGGGATTCTTGCCTGCCAGACTGAGACGTGTTTTACATTTGTTCCTTCTGACTGTCCATCTCACTTCACAGACTGAATTTTCTGGATTCACTTTCCACATTACCTATTTATTATGCCTCCTCATGAAAATTGCCTCACCGTTTAAATAGATTCAACTAATCTATTTATGCCTTCTCCTCTAAATATCTATCTGTATTCTTCCTATGTGTTAGTGGCACAACTCACAGATGTTTAAATGCTATTCAATTTGGTTGCTCATGTGCCCTCAGAATCAGACAGCATAACAAAGTGGTTACAAGCATGAATTCTGGATCCAGACTGCCTAGGTTGCAATCCCAGCTTGCCCATTTACATGCTGTGTGACCTTTACCTAGCAATTGGACTTCTCGATACCCTTATCTGTAAAGCAGGGATAATAGTAGTGCCTACCTCACAAGGTTGTTGAGAGGGTTGAGTGAGTTAAGCACTTAGAACAGCATCTAGCACCTATTAAGTGCTTTATATATGGAAGCTACTGTTATTATGATGACTATTAGCATTATTGGTATGACTGTGAGGTCACAGGTCTAAGGTCATGTCAGTGACACTCCCAAAGGGTAGTGTGCTGAACCACACTTTTTGGGAACTGTCAATGTTTACACTGTCATTGCAACCCTCCTTTCATTTTCTCTCCCCAGGGAATGCTTTTCTTGTTTGGTGGGATTACAGGTGTGAGCCACAGTGTCCAGCATCAGCCTATAGTCTGAATTAAGACACAAAGTAAACTTTGTCTCAGCAGCGAACTCTGCTGCTAAGATAGAGCAAACCTGAACTAGCAGATTGAATGAAGAGAGGGCCAAAGAAAAAGAGAAATACCAGATTTAATGATTATAGTTTAAAAAACTATCTGACCACTCTTGTTAACTACTAGGGCTTCTCAAACTTGTGGCTATATCAGAACCACCTGTAGGACTTGGAAAAAGCATAGATTACTAAGGTACCCCTCTCTCTCCACTCTTAGTTTCTGATTTAGTTGGTTTAAATTATAATTCTTGGACCCCACAATTTGCATCTCTAGAGAGTTCCCGGGTGATGTTGATGGTGCTAGGCCAGGGACCACACTTTGAGAACCACTGCTGTAAATGATGACTAAGGCCCCAAGTGTCTCCTATACATGAAACATTTACGTAGTAACAGAAAACTGAGCTACATGATCAAATAAAGAAGATCTAAGGTTGTTTTGTAGATGTCACAGAGTTAATAACAAAGTATTTTGCAGGGTAAGGATGGAGGATTTGCAGATAGTCCTCATGTGATCCCAAGAGGGATTCCAGTGAATAAAATGTTACACTTCTTTTTGTACTTTGATTTGAATATGTGTTTATTTTAATTTCACACACTTTTATTATCCTCAGGATAAAAGTCCCTTAGTCAAGAAAACATATATTAGCGTGGGTAAAAGGGCCTCACACTGTGCCTACATCACACTTAGGCATCCAATAGATACCATTTCCTATTCCTTCTCTACTGTCACCAGTAGAGGGTCATGACTGCAAGTTGTCCAGGTTCTTGGCATTTTGAACAAAGAATTGGACAAAACGTTCAGCAAAGCAAAGAAAGAATGAAGCAATCAAAGAACAAAAGCAGGGATTTATTGAAAATGAAAGTACACCCCACAGTGTGGGAGCGGGCTGAGCAGTGCCTCAGGGGCCCGGACACAGAATCTTCTTGGGTCCAAATACTGCCTAGAAGTTTCCTGGCCACTTCATGCTCACCTCATGTAAATGAAGTGGTAGCCTGCAATCCGCCTGATTGGTTGCATAAAGCAGTGAACCAGATGCTGAAGTGAAGTTAGGACGGCCACGTTCCTTTGCAAACATCAGATTGGCTGTAAAAAGTGAAGACTCCACCCGCAATCAGTCTGATTGGTTGTGCACAGCAACCATTCAGAGGCTGGAGTGAAGTTACAAAGTTGCAAAGGAAGAGGGACCCGCAATCAGTCTGATTTGTTGTGGACAGCTGATTTCCCATCTGCCGTGCAGAAAAGGTGGAGAGTTTGCAAAGGGAGTAGCCTCTGGCCTTTTGTAACTTTAGGCATGGAAAGTTAGGGTTTTCCTTTCTAGTTCTAGTAAGTTGGCGTGACACAGCCTTAGGTTCCCTGCCTCCAGACCCTAGTCTCCTGCCTCAGTATCTCACTACCTACTCAAGCCAGGCCCATCTGTTTGATTTTCTTGGTACAGTTTCTTGTTGCAGTTTGAAAGCAAATGTGGTTGAGAGGATGAGGTACAAAATCGCTCTAGGATGTGTTGCTGCTGTAGGAAGTTTCTAGGCTCTTACTATATGAGATGACGTGTGTAGAAACACATTAGAGAAGGAAATGCACCAATAAGATGTCATCATTTTATTATTTGGAGCAGCTGTTAGGGAATGCACTATCCTTTTTGAACATTATTTTCAACACGGGCAGCCACTTGGAAAAATGTATTTGTTGATCTGGACAAAGATCTGTGGAGAGACCATGAAGGGCTCAAGGCCAATACTTCAGTCACTCCTACAGAGGGGGATCTCCAAGCACCCGTTGCTCTAGAAATGGATGTGATGTTTCAGTTTTGAAAGTGACAGACAAGATTATGTGATTCATGTGAAATCCCCCCCCCCTTTTTTTTTGGAAAGCAAAACATGCTTGTTTAATTCAGACAATTTTAGGAAGCCTTAGAAATACCTATTGAAAGGGAAAGTGAATAATTTGAAAGATGTAGTTGATTTGCTTAGTAATATTTCACAATTATTATAACTTAAATAGAGGTTGTTCATTTTAAAAATATATAATTTAATAAAGCATTTTACCTATAAAATTCAGAAAAAAACTTTAAAATATATGATAAATAATATTAGAAAGTTTTATAATTTCAAAGAGAATCATTATTAACATTTGCCCCAATATATCGCTTTTCTCCTTTTAATACAAAATGTACATATACAATTAATCCTTTAACAATAGCTGGGGTTAGAGATGCTAACTCCCCTTGTAGTAAAAAATCTGCGTGTATTTTTTTTAGTTCCCCAAAACTTAAGCACTCACAGCCTCCTGCTGATTGGAAGCTTTATCGATAACAGGAACAGCTGATTAACATATTTTCTGTGCTATATGCATTATATCATGTATTGTTATAACAAAGTAAGATAAAAGAAAATGTTATTAAGAAAATCATAAGGAAGAGAAAAGCATGTCTACTATTCATTATGTTGAAGTGCATCCTAAGGTCTTCATCCTTATCTTTACTTTTAACAGAAGCAGGAAGAGGAGGGGGTTGGTCTTGCTGTTTCCAGGGTGGCAGAGGTAGAAGAAAATCCATACGTAAGAGGGCTTGAGGTAGGAGGCAGGGCTTGACTCCAAAGGTGGGGGCTTGTCTCTGGGCCAGATTGAAGACTAGTTGAAACAGGGAAGAGGTGAAAGCACCTCTTCATAAGAGCACCTCACCACCAGTTTACCATTGCCATGGCTGCATCTGAAAATTACCACCCCTTTCCATGGCAATGACCCAGAAATACCACACTTTTTCTAAAAAAAAAAAAACAAAAAAACAAAATTAAATAACCTGTCTCTTAATTTGCATATTGAACATATTCTTAAAAGAAAAAAAAAGGAAAATGGGAAAAGGTCCCTTATGTACAGGCCTTTATGAACCATTACTGACTCACATTACTTCCAGGCACTGGGAAGCCACACCTAAGGGATCTGCTCCTAGCTGTTCACCCTTCAAGTCCTATCCCTCCCTAGAGTCTCCTCAGTCCCCAATTCTGAGGGGATCCCGCCAGTTATCTAAAAAAGGATTCCACCCCAAGGTCATCAAGCACCTCTTTCTGTTTTCCAAGTAGTCCCCGCCTATATCTCCCACTGCCCAAGAAAGTAAGCCCAACCAATACCACCAAGAGTGGGGCCACATATTAGTTCCTGAAGTCAAATCTATGTCCATTGCAGGAGGTAGATGATGGAAATACAGAAACACTTAGAACACATGTACCATTTTCTATGTGTGATTTGGCTTTAGATAGGGAAAAATTTGACTAGTTTCTAGAGGATCCAGAAAAATTTACAGAAGAGTTTGTTAAGTTGACCATGTTCTTTAACTTGCCATGACTTGCAAGTATTGTCATCTGCTTGCTGTGCTGTGGAAGAAAAGTGGGGGAAAAATTATATGGTTAAGCCAGTCACTTATGACAAGGTTAGAGAAAAACAAAAATCCCACTCTATTTTAGGGCTGCTTAGTTGCAGGAAATATACTAATGCAGACCCAGACTCCCCAGAAGGGCAAGCTCTCCTGAGTGGTGTGTGTGTGTGTGTGTGTATGTGTGTGTGTGTATACATATATACATATATTTGAGAGTTACCTGAGTGGTATATATTTTATTACTCAGTCTGCCCCTGACATTAGAAGGAGACTACAAAAAGCAGTGATGGGACTTCAAACCTCTATGAGCCAACATTTAAACTTGGCCTTTAAAGTTTATAACAATGGGAACTGGGCAAAAGAGATAAATTTAAAACAAAATAAATAACCCTAAAATGTAATTTTTAACAGTTTCTTTAAGCCTCCTACCTCCTCAGGGTTACTCATCCTGAGAAAGTGTTGTGAGACCAGCATCTGGGATGCCCAGAGAAGAGCCCCTGGGCCAGAATCAATGTGCATACTATAAGCAAAAAGGCCATTGGCAATGAGAATGTCCTACATCTCCCCAGTGAGAGAAGAAAAAGCTTTCCATCAGTACCAGAGCTAGCCTTCTTCCAGTAGCCCCAACAACCCACCTGGCTTAAGTAAATTGGGACCCTTGACCCAATGGACAGCTTCTCACAGTGGCAGACCAGCAGCTGCCCGAACATTTTTCTTCAGTGTCTCCACTGCTGGGTGAGCTCTCCAGTAGTTCAGGGACTCCCTTTGAACAATGCAGTTCACTCCCTCCCTTCCTTTTGTATTGCTATGGGATCTCCTTCCCTGCCACTTCCTCCATCCCCTCCCTGTGTCCATGTGTTCTCATTGTTCAGCTGCCACTTATGAGTCAGAACATGCAGTGTTTAGTTTCCTGTTCCTGTGATAGTTTGCTGAGAATGATGGCTTCCAGCTTCATCCATGTCCCTGCAAAAGACATGAACTCATTCTGTTTTTATGGCTACATAGTATTCCATGGTGTATATGTGCCACATTTTCTTTATCCAGTTTATTACTGATGCCCATTTGGGTTGGTCCTAAGTCTTTGCTATTGTGAATAGTGCTGCAGTAAACTACGTGTGCATATGTCTTTATAGTAGAATGATTTATGATTCTTTGGGTATATACCCAGTAATGGGATTGCTGGGTCAAATGGTATTTCTGGTTCTAGATCCTTGAGGAATCGCCACACTGTCTTCCACAATGGTTGAACTAATTTACACTCCCACCAACAGTGTAAAAGCGTTCCTATTTCTCCTCTGCCTTGCCATCATCTGTTGTTTCCTGACTTTCTAATGAATGCCATTCTAACTGGTGTGAGATGGTTTTGATTTGCATTTCTCTAATGACCAGTGATGATGAGCTTTTTTCCATGTGTTTATTGGCTGCATAAATGTCTTCTTTGAAAAGTATTTGTTTTTATCCTTCGCCCACTTTTGGATGGGTTTTTGTTAGTTTGTAACTTTGTTTAAGTTCCTTGTAGATTCTGAATATTAGACCTTTGTCAGTTGGGTAGCTTGCAAAAATTTTCTCGCATTCTGTAGGTTGCCTGTTCACTCTGATGATAGTTGCTTTTGGTGTGCAGAAGCTCTTTAGTTTGATTAGATCCCATTTGTCAATTTTGGCTTTTCTTGAAATTGCTTTTAGTGTTTTAGTCATGAAGTCTTTGCCCATGCCTATGTCCCGAATGGTATTGCCTAGGTTTTCTTCTAGGGTTTTTATTGTTCTGGGTTTTACATTTAAGTCTTTAATCCATCTTGAGTTAATTTTTATATAAGGTATAAGGAAGGGGTCCAGTTTCTGCTTTCTGCATTGGCTAACCAGTTTTCCCAACACCATTTATTAAATAGGGAAGCCTTTCCCCATTGCTTGTTTTTGTCAAGTTTGTTGAAGATTAGATGGATGTAGATGTGTGATGTTATTTCTGAGGCCTCTGTTCTGTTCCATTGGTCTATGTATCTGTTGTGGTACCACTACCATGTTGTTTTGATTACTGTAGCCTTGTAGTATAGTTTGAAATCAGGTAGTGTGATGTCTCCAGCTTTGTTCTATTGCTTAGGATTATCTTGGCTATATGGACTCTTTTTTGGTTCCATAAGAAATTTAAAGTAGTTTTTCTAATTCTGTAAACAAAGTTAATGGGAGCTTGATAGGAATAGCATTGAATCTATAAATTACTTTGGTTAGTATGGCCATTTTCACGATATTGATTCTTCCTATCCATGAGCATGGAATGTTTTTCCATTTGTTTGCATCCTCTCTTATTTCCTTGAGTAGTAGTTTGTAGTTCTCCTTGAAGAGTTCCTTCACGTCCCTTGTAAGTTGTATTTCTAGGTATGTCATTCTCTTTGTAGCAATTGTGAATGGGAGTTCACTCATGATTTGGCTCTCTACTTGTCTATTGCTGGTGTATAGGAATGCTTGTGATTTTTGCACATTGATTTTGTATCCTGAGACTTTGCTGAAGTTCCTTATTAGCTTAAAAATATTTTGGGCTAAGACAATGGGGTTTTCTAAATATACATTCACATAATCTGTAAACAGAGATAATTTGATTTCCTCTCTTCCTATTTCAATGCTCTTTATTTTTTCTCTTGCCTGGTTGCCCTGGCCAGAACTTCCAGTACTATGTCGAATAGGAGTGGTGAGAGAGGGCATCCTTGTCTTGTGCCAGTTTTCCAAGGGAACGCTTCCCGTTTTTGCCCATTCAGTATGATATTGGCTATGGGTTTGTCATAAATAGCTCTTGTTATTTTGAGATATATTCTATCAATACTTATTTTATAGAGAGTTTTTAGCATGAAGTGATGTTTAATTTTATTGAAGGCCTTTTCTGCATCCATTGAGATAATCATGTGGTTTTTGTCAGTGGTTCTGTTTACGTGATAGATGATTACATTTGAACCAGTCTTGCACCCCAGGGATGAATCCAACTTGATTGCGGTGGATAAGCTTTTGGATCTGCTGCTGGATTTGGTTTCTGAGTATTTTATTGAAGATATTCACATTGAAGTTCATCAGGGATATTGGCCTGAAATTTTCTTTTTTTGTTGTGTCTCTGCAAGGTTTTGGTATCAGGATCATGCTGGCCTCTTAAAATTAGTTAGGGGGAGTCCCTCTTTTTCTGTTGTTTGGAGTAATTTTAGAAGGAATGGTACCTGCTCCTCTCTGTACCTCTGGTAGAATTTGGCTGTGAATCCGTCTAGTCCTGCACTTTTTGTGGTTGGCCGGCTATTAATTATTGCCTCAATTTCTGAAGTTGTTATCAGTCTATTCAGGGACTTGACTTCTTCCTGGTTTAGTCTTGGGAGAGTATATGTGTCCTGGAATTTATCTATTTCTTCTAGATTTTCTAGTTTATTTGTGTAGAGGTGTCTGTAGTATTCTCTGATGATAGTTTGTATTGCTATCAGTGAGATCAGTGGTGATATCCCCCTATTTTTTTTTATTGTGTGTATTTGATTTACCTCTCTTTTCTTTTTTATTCATCTAGCTAGTTTTTCATCTATTTTGTTAATCTTTTCAAAAACCCAGCTCCTGGATTCATTGATTTTTTGAAGGGTGTGTGTCTATATCTCCTTCATTTCTGTTCTCTTCTTCATTATTTCTTGTTGTCTGCTAGCTTTTGAATTTGTTTGCTCTTGCTTCTCTAGTTTTTTTTAATTGTGATGTTAGGATGTCGATTTTAGATCTTTCCTGCATTCTGTTGTGGGCATGGAGTGCTATAAATTTCCCTCCACACACTGCTTTAAATGTGTCCCAGAGATTCTGTTACGTTGTGTCTTTGTTCTCATTAGTTTCAAATAACTTTTTTTATTTCTGCTTTAATTTCATTATTTACCCAGTAGTCATTCAGGAGCAGGTTGTTCAGTTTTCATGTGGTTGTGTGGTTTTGAGTGAGTTTCTTAATCCTGAGTTCTAATTAGATTGCACTGTGGACTGAGAGATGATTTCTGTTCTTTTGCGTTTGCTGAAGAGTGTTTTACTTTCAATTATGTGGTCAGTTTTAAAATAAATGCGATGTGGTGCTGAGAAGAATGTATAGTCTGTTAATTTGGGGTAGAGAGTTCTGTAGATGTGTATTACGTTCTCTTGGTCCAGAACTGAGTTCAAGTCCTGAATATCCTCCTTAATTTTCTGTTTCATTGATCTAATATTGACAGTGGGGTGTTAAAGTCTTCCACTATTATTGTGTGGGAGTCTAAGTTTCATTGTAGGTCACTAAGAACTTATTTTACGAATCTGAGCTCCTGTGTTAGGTGCATTATATATTTAGGATAATTAGCTCTTATTGTATTCATCCCTTTACCATTTTGTGATGCCATTCTTTCTCTTTTTTGATCTTTGTTGGTTTAAAATCTGTTTTATCAGAGACTAACACTGCAATCCCTGCTTTTTTTGTTTTCTTTTCATTTGCTTGGTAAATATTCTCCATCCCTTTATTTTGAGCCTATGTGTGTCTTTGCATGTGAGATGGGTCTCCTGAATATAGCACACTTGACTCTTTATCCAATTTGCCAGTCTGTGTCCTTTAATTGGGGCATTTAGCCCATGTAACTTTAAGGTTAATATTGTTATGTGTGAATTTGTTCCTGTCATCATGATGCTAGCTGGTTATTTTGCACATTACTTGATGCAGTTTCTTCACAGTGTCATTGGTCTTTGTATTTTGGTGTGTTTTTGCAGTGGCTGGTATTGTTTTTTTCTTTCCATATTATAAGAGCTTCCTTCAGGAGCTCTTGTAAGGCAGGCCTGGTGGTGACAAAATCCCTCAGCATTTGATTATCTGTAAAGGATTTTATTTCTCCTTCACTTATGAAGCTTAGTATGGCTAGATATGAAATTCTAGGTTGAAATTTCCTTCCTTTAAGAATGTTGAATATTGGCCCCCACTCTTTTCTGGCTTGTAGGGTTTCTGCAGAGAGATCCACTGTTAGTCTGATGGACTTCCCTTTGTAGGTAACCTGCCGTTTCTCTCTGGCTGCCCTTAACATTTTTTCCTTTGTTTCTACCTTGGAGAATCTGACAATTATGTGTCTTGGGGTTCTTGTTCTCGAGAAGTATCTTAGTGATGCTCTCTGTATTTCCTGAATTTGAATGTTGGCCTGACTTGCTAGGTTGGAGAAGTTCTCCTGGATAATATCTTGAAATGTTTTTTCCAACTTGGTTCCATTCCCCGCATCACGTTCAGGCACACCAATCAATTGTAGATTGGGTCTCTTCACATAGTCCCACGTATCTTGGAGGCTTTGTCCATTCCTTTTCATTCTTTTTTCTCTAATCTTGTCTTCTTGCCTCATTTCATTAAGTTGATCTTCAATCTCTGATATCCTTTCTTCTGCTTGAGTGATTCAGCTATTGATACTGCTTCATGAAGTTCTTGTGTTGTGTTTTTCGGCTCCATCAGGTCATTTGTGTTCCTCTCTAAACTGGTTATTCTAGGTAGCAGTTCCTGTAACCGTTTTTTTTTTGTTTTTTGTTTTTGTTTTTTTGAGATGTAGTCTCACTCTGTTGCCAGGCTAGAGTGCAGTTGCATGATCTCAGCTCACTGCAACCTGTGCCTCCCAGGTTCAAGTAATTCTTCTGCCTTAGCTTCCTGAGTAGCTGGGACTACAGGTGTGCACTACCACACTCAGCTAATTTTTGTATTTTTAGTAGAGACGGGGTTTCATCATGTTGCCCATGATGGTCTCAATCTCTTGACCTCATGATCTGTCCACCTTGGCCTCCCAGAGTGCTGGGATTACAGGTGTCAGCCACCGGACCTGGCCCCCTCATAACCTTTTATCAAGGTTCTGAGCTTCCTTGCATTGGGTTAGAATATATTTCTTTAGCTCAGAGGAGTTTGTTATTACCCACCTTCTGAAGTCTACTTCTGTCAATTCGTTAATCTCATCCTCCATCCATTTTTGTGCCCTTGCTGGAGAGGAGTTGCAATCAATTGGAGGAGAGGAGGCATTCTGGGTTTTGGAATTTTTAGCTTTTTGTGCTGTTTTTTCCTCATCTTCGTGAATTTATCTACCTTTGATCTTTGAGGCTGATGACCTTTGGATGGGGTTTTTGTGTGGGGGTCCTTTATGTTGATGTTGATATTGTTGCTTTCTGTTTGTTAGCTTTTCTTCTAACAGTCAGGCCCCTCTTCTGCACATCTGCTGCAGTTTGCTGGAGGTCCACTCCAGACCCTGTTCGCCTGGGTATCACAAGCAGAGGCTGCAGAACAGCAAGGATTGCTGCTTGCTCCTTCCTGATGCCAGCTGGAGCTCTCCAGTATGAGGTGTCTGTTGACCCCTCTTGGGAGGTCTCTTCCATTCAGGAGCCACAGGGGTCAGGGATCCACTTGAGGAGGCATTCTGTCCCTTAGCAGAGCTGGTGAGCTGTGCTGGTTGAATCCTTCTTGTCAGGATCAGCTGCTCTCTTCAGGGCTGGCAGACAGGAATGAAAATCCACTGAAGCTGCGTAAACAGCCACCCCTTCCTCCAGGTGCTCCGTCCCAGGGAGATGAGGGTTTTTGTCTGTATACCCCTGACTGGGGCTGTTACCTTTCCTTCAGAGATGCCCTGTCTGGAGAGGAGAAATCTAGAGAAGCAGTCTGGCCACAGATGCTTTGCCATGCTCAGCCCAGACCTCCCAGTCTCCTTAGCACTGTTAGGGGAAACACCCCTATTAAAGCCTCAGTAATGGCAGACACCCCTCCCTCCACGAAGCTTAATCATCCCAGGTCAACTTCAAACTGCTGTGCTTGCAGCGAGAATTTCAAGGTAGTTCTTTGCTTGCTGAGCTCCATGGGAGCAGGACCCGCAGAGCGAGATTACTTGGCTTCCTGGCTTCAGCCCCCTTTCCAAGGGAGTGAACGGTTCTGTCTCACTTCATGGTATGTTTATTTCCCGTGAAGTAGTTGTTACTAATTTTTTTTTTTTTTTTTTCTTGAGAGAGAAAGAATAATCTTAGGTAATTTGGGCATTAAACAATATCTTTGCTGCTAGAATGTTTTTCTTCAAGAGCAGTGTCAGTTCTTTGTCATTATCTATAAAAAACTAACAAACACACAAAGACAAATTTCTTTGAATTAAATGCAAATTCCCTCTTGGCTAACATATTTACGAGACAGAACCAGTGCAAAATCTGCTCCAGCTAAAGGTTGATATTGATTAAAGAATTCCCACTCAACATACTCAGCCTATACTCAGTAATAATAGGAACATATATTTTTATGGTTCTTTGTGTATTTTCAGAATATCATCTTATATTTTATGTCTGCTGCTTTAATTATGGATATTGAATTTCTTCAAATATCTTTCCTACATCCATTAAAAGATTAGCTATTCTCTTTTATTATAGTAACATGGTACTTTACTTGATTTTCATTCGTTAAACCAACCTTGCGCTCCTGGGGCAAATCCTACTTGGTCATAATGTGTAATAAGTTTTATGCCTTATTGGGTTCAATGTATACTACTATTTTGTTACAAAATTTTTGTGCGCATGTTTATGAGGGATGCTTATCTTCATATTACTTTCTTAGTGAAGTCTGTCAGGTTTTGGCAATGAGGTTATGCCAAATGCTTCTCTATTTTAAAAAATAATTTGTGTCATATTGGTATCATTTCCACCTCGAATGTTTGGCAGAGTTCCCCAGTGAAACCATTTGTGCCTGGAAGTTTGTTTTTGGTTTGCATGTGTATGTGCATGGTAAAGATAAATTTTTTTAAGTAAAAAGTTCAGTGTCTTCAGTGAATATAAAATCTTTATTTTTTGGGTTCTCTTGTGATAATTTGTAATTTTCAAGAAATACGCCCATTTCATCAGAGCTGTCAAATTTATTTGTATAAAGTTACATGTAGTATTCACTTCTTTCCCTTTTTCTCCTTTTCTTTCCTTCTTCTTCTACTTTTTTATCTCCTTCTAGTCACTTATTTTGTTTTGTCCAGAAAATGAAATAAATATTGCAGAAAAAAGTCATAAGCAGACAACAGTGTCACAGAGTCATACCTGGCCTCATACCAGAGTTAAATGACCAAGGTAGAAAATTTGAATACTTTATGTCAAGAATAGTCACAGTTCATTGGTTAAATCTCCCCTGTCATGAGCAACACTTAAATTCTAATACTTGATTTTATGACTGTCTTTTTCTTATATGATCACATTCAAATATAAACCCACTCATTATAACTCATTTACTATATATTTTTTAAATTTAGCTATAATTTACATGCAATAATCCATTCTTTTTGGAGTATATTTCTATGAGTTTTCACAAAAATTTACAGCAACTGCCATAATCAAAATGAACAGTTCCACTGGCCACCTATCTCCCCAATCCCCTTAAATCTTTTTGTAATCAACTCCTGCCTTCACCCCAGACTTTGTCAACTACTGATCTATCTTCTACTCCTGCAATATTGACTCCTCAAGAATTTTATACAAATGGAACCATGCAATACGTTTTTTAAAAATTGGCTTTTATCAGCTGGAATAATGTATATGGTATTCATTCATATTGCTACATGTATAAGTGTTTTTTTTTTTTTTTTTTTTTTTTTTTTTTTTTTTTTTTTTTTTTTTAGACGGAGTCTCCTGTGTGCTCAGGCTGGAGTGCAGAGTGGCGCCGATCCGGCTCACTGCAAGCTCCCGCCCTCCTGCGTTCCCACCATTCTCCTGCCTCAGCCTCCCAAGTAGCTGGGACTGCAGGCGCCCGCCACTAAGCCCGGCTAATTTTTTTGTATTTTTTAGTAGAGACGGGGTTTCACCGTGTTAACCAGGATGGTCTCGATCTCCTGAACTCATGATCCGCCCGCCTTGGCCTCCCATAGTGCTGGGATTACAGGTGTGAGCCACCGTGCCTGGCCATAAGCAGTTTTTTAAAAATTATTGCTAACTGGTATTCTTTTGTATGAATGGATCATAATTAGCTTATTTATTCACAAGTTGTTGGACATTTGAGTTGTGTTCAGTTTTCATAGATTATTAATAAAGTCGCTACAAACTTCTATATTTTTTATGTGAACATAACTTTTTATATCTTTTGAGTACTAAGAAATAGAATTGCTGGGTTACACAAAAGTATATTTAACTTTATGAGAAACTGTGAAACTATTTTCCAAAATAGTAGTACCATCTTGTATTCTTTTCAGTAACATAAGCAAGTTCTGGTTAGTTTGCCTTCCCACCAGCACTGAATACTGTCAGGGTTTCTTTTTAAAGACTTAATTCATTCTTACTGGTTTTAAAATATTTTAAAAGCCTTGCATTCATGAGATAAATGCCAGTTGATTTTTTTTCATATTACTGGATTTGATTTACAACATTTGTAGGTTTTTTTCTGTTATTTTATAATTACCTTGTCAAGATTTGGTATCAAGATGATCAGAGTATTACAAAAAAGAGTTGAGAATTGTTTGTTTCTACTTTTAGGAGGGATTTGTATAGAATTGGTACTTTTTTCCAACATATGGTAGAATTTACAGAAGGGACTAGAGTTGTCTTTGTAGAATGGTTTTAACTATGAATTTAATTTCTTTAAAATATTTAGGAATATTCTGATTATTCACTTCCAATTTTAAATTAATGGACATAAAGTATTTTGTAATATTTCATTATTATTTTACTGTCTGCAGGGTGAGTACTTTTTACTTTTTGTAGGGTCAGTAGTGATGTATCCTCTTAAATTCTTTTTTCTTGGTAAGTCTGTTTACAGGACTATTAAATTTTATTTATCCTTCCAAAGAAACAGATTTTGCTTTCATTGATTTATTCTATTGATTTTCTGTTTTCAATTTTATGCACTCTACTCTTATCTGTATGATTTGTTTTTTCTGTTTGCTCTGGGTTTAATTTGCTCTCCTACTAGTTTGCTAAGGTGGAAATTTAAATTATTGGTTTGATAATTAATTTAAAATTAGATAAATTTTCATGTAAGCACTTTGCAAAGCTATACCCTACAAATTAATATGTAATATTTTATTTTCTTTCAATTAGAAATAGTCTGATTTTCCATGTGAATTCCAGTTTATGCCATGTGTTATTTACAGTTATTTAATTTCCAAACATTTTGGATTTTCCTGATATATTTGTGTGGTTGATTTCTACTTTAATTCTGTTAGGATTAAAAGGCATACTTTGTCTAATTTTGATTCTTTTAAATTTGTTATAGTTTTTATTCTGGTCTAGAATTCTGTCTATCTTGATTATTGCTTCATATGCAGTGGAAAAGAATGTATATTCTGCATTTTTTGGGTAGAATGTTATATAAATACTAATTAAGTTGGTTGCTAATGTTGCCCAAGTCCTCTATTATCCTTACTGATTTTCTGTTTACAAGTTTTATTGATTGCTGAGAGAAGAATGTTGAAATCTGCAACTATTATTACAGACTGATCTATTTTATCTTTTACTTCTGTCAGTTTCTGATTCAATATTTTGAAGTTTTCTGAAGTGCTTGCAGATTTAGTCTTTTAATTATTCTTGTTTAATTATTTTTAATCCCTCGTTATATTGCTTGTTTTGAAGTTTACTTTGAGGTCTGAAGTTTATTTTGTCTGATGTTTTGTAGAGCTGGATTTTATATTACTGGATTGTAGGGTTCTCTGTATTTTAGACACTTCCATTAACTGAAGCAAAGCAGCACAAAATGCACCATTAAAGAAGTATACTTTGATTTAACTTTTGAACATGTACATGTAAACCCATCCTGGTAAGCCCTATGTGCAAAGCTAAAAGATATTTTTCAATAGAATGTTCTCCACACTTGCTTACAGAGTTCTCCCTCTATTAAACAGTTCCATTCACTGACAAAAAAACCAAACAGCACATAATTCATCTTTAAAAAGCCACTCCAGTTTTCTTTTGATTAGTATGTGCATCCTATATCCTTTTTCATATTTTACCTTGAATCCATTTATATTTTCTTATTTAAAGTGGATTTCTTATAGACAGTGTATAGTTAGATATTCATTATTTATCCAATTTGATAACTTCTGCTTTTTAATTGGTCTTCTAACATAACTTACATTTCATCAAATGATTGTGGTTGGATTTAGAACTATTTTATTACTTTTTCCTTTTACTATTGATTCTTATTCTTCTATCTCTTTCTTTAGGTTATTTGAATAATTTTAGTATTATATTTTATTTTACATTTTGGCTCCTCTATGTGTATTTTACAGGGATACTGTGTATATATCTAACACTTCAGGGTCTACTTACAGTTAGTATTGTATGACTTCAAGTAAAATGTAGATACATTACAATCATATAGGTTCTTGATCTTTGTTATAATTATTATATGCATTGAAACACCTATTAGACAATGTTATAATTTTTACTTTCAACAGTTATATATGTTTCATATGTTTTATATTTTTATGTTTACCCAGATATTTATAATTTGTATTGCTTTCCCTTTATTCCTGAAGACCGAAATTTCCCTTGGATAGTATTTCTTTTCAGCCTAAAGAACTTTCTTCAGCATTTTAATTTAAGCAGCTTTGGTGGTAACAAATTCCCTTAGTTTTTTTTTTTTTTTTTTTTTTTTTCATCTGAGACTATCTTTTACCTCACTACTGAAAGACGTTCTCACTGGATATAGGTTTCTAAATTGAAGTTTCTTTCTTTCAGCACTTCAAAGATATTCTGCTGTGATCTTGCTGCCATGTTTTCTGATAAGAAATCCATAGACACGTAAGTAATTGTTTTCCTGTATGTAATATATTATTTTTCTATAGCTGCCTTCAAAACATTTTTGCTATTTACTTTATGCTTTACAGCAGTTTGACTATGATTTGTCTATGTGTTGTTTTGTTTGGTTTATCCCAGTTAGGATCACAGAGTTTCAAATCTCTAAATTTGTATCTTTCACTAAATTTGGCAAACTTTTGGTCACTGTCTCTTCAAATATTTTTTTTCCACAATGTTTTTCCTCCTAAGAGTCTAAGAACACATATGTTAGATGTTTTGATATTGTCTCATTGGTCTTTGTGGCTCTGTTTATTTTATTTTTCTGCTTTTAAAACTGGATAATTTTATTGATCTGTCTTAAAGTTCACTGACTGTTTTTTTCTATTCATTCTTAAGCTCATCAGTAATTTAAAGACAAATTTCAGAGATTACATTTTCCAGTCTAAAATCTTCCCTTGTTTTTTTTTTTTTTTTTCTATTTATTTTATGTGTTTTTGTTTATGTCATGGGACATAGGTATAATAGTAGCTTTAATAATTTTAACATTGGGTTTTTTTTTAGGGGCTGGCATCTGTTTATTGTTTTTTCTCTTTTAAATCAGTCACTTTTTGGTGCTTCATAGTATATTGTATAATTTTTCATTGTATCCTGGACATTTTGAATGCTATGATATTTAGACTCTGGGTCCTGTTATAATCTGGGGAATGGTGATGTTTTTCCTTTAGCAGACAATCAACCTGATGAGATTCAGACTGGAATTTCTGACTTGTCTTTTGTGGAAGGTGATTCAAATTCCAGTCCCAATATTTAAGCTTTGTAATGCTAGTTTGCATCTGATCTGTGCATGCACAGCTCAAGAGTGAGTCTGAAGATGTTAGCAGGTTTGTTTATACAATTAGGAGCCATACATCCCTTCTGACTTTCTTCACTCTGGAACCCTCCACTCATTCTCTACCCATCAAAGTCTCTTTTACATGGTTTCTCTGGCTGAACCAAGTTTGTTTGCTTGTTTGTTTGTTTGTTGTAATTAAAGTATTAGCTGCCTGTGCTGCTGCTACCATCTCACAGCTCTGTGCTGGGAACTCACAGAGTGAAGCTATATAAAAGAAAAAAGAAACAGTGAAACGTATCTCATCAGTCACTTCTCTAAATGTTGACAGCCACCCTTAATCCATCTAAATTTTCCTTATTTTTCAGCGTGCTCAGGTACTTTTTTATGTGTTTTGTTAAGAATTTTTAGTTGTAAGCAGCAGGAGAGATGGGCTGTAATGGGCTTCTGTGCCCATGTTGGAGCTGGAACTTCTCAAGATTCAGTTTTTATGTCTCTTAGAAAGTGCTACTGCGGCCGGGCGCGGTGGCTCAAGCCTGTAATCCCAGCACTTTGGGAGGCTGAGACGGGTGGATCATGAGGTCAGGAGATCGAGACCATCCTGGTCTACATGGTGAAACCCCGTCTCTACTAAAAAATACAAAAAACTAGCCGGGCGACGAGGCGGGCACCTGTAGTCCCAGCTAC
>NW_016804136.1:101990-105328 GCF_001698545.2 Rhinopithecus bieti | reverse complement strand
ATCTCAAAAAAAAAAAAAAAAAAAAAAAAAAAAAAAAGAAAGTGCTACTGCAAGTAAAAAATAAAATATACCTTGACATTTTTTTTACAGCTAGAAACTGAATTGCAGACAACCAAAGTAGATTGGAGAAGATGGCCTAGCCAGTTTGTGAAGTCATATAATATAATGGAAAAACTATACATATCAGAATGAGGTAGATCTGTGAAAAAACCATGGCTTCACCACTTATTAGAGTATAATTAGTTAACTTCTTCGAGTATTAGTTTCCCTTCCAAAAATGAATGAAATCAATAACAAGGCATTCCTCCCCTCACTGCACCCCTATACTTGGAAATGAGAGAAGTGTTATTGGCAGCTGAGAGCAGATATGGAATTAATTTTATACAGTCCAAAGAAGTGATTCGCAACTCACCTCAGAGAGATGAGAGTGCTTGCTTCCAGGGCAGCAAGGCTTAAAGATCATTACTAAGCTATCATGTTCTTATTTGACACTCAGGAATAACTTGTAGGTTATTTGTCGGCTTTAGAGATAGCTTAGTATACAGGGAAAGAGTGTTCTGGTCATACTGATGTGAGCTCCCAGGCAGGCTGGCAGTTGAAGTTTTCACTACATTTTCTCAAATTAGGACTCTGGTTTTCTAAAGTTGTTTTATAAGATTTGTCAGTTTGATTAAGCTTTGTAGGATTTGGACAATTGGAGGATACTGACAGAATCTGAATTTGTGAGTTTGTGAGCCAGGCAAAAGAATAGCCTTGGAATATAGTAAATTTTCTAGAAAATGTCATTTTTGAAAGCTCTTTTGCAACTGGGCCTCTTGGTACAAAGTTAATACAAAGTGTGGTATGAAATTATTTTAAACGTTCCATGTACAATTTTAAAACATTTAATAGGTTTATTTTAAATAAAATAAAAAAAACTAGCACAAAAAACCCCAATGATTCATATATTTCAGAGTTTAGAATGAGGTTTTGTTTAATAAAATAGATCATTTCAAAGAAAAAATATCAAACAAAAGAACCAGTGGTATATGCATGTGACAAAAATAATGAAAAATAAATATGTGACTGAAGCTTTGAGCACACTGAATTAGCCAACAGCTGACACTGAAATGCTAATAAGATTAATGAACTAAGAAACAAAATATTGAGGGAAAGAAGATGGATAAAAAAGTACTCTGATTCTATTGACATAAAGTCTAAAAACAGACAAAACTAACCTATTGCAATAGGAATCAGGATTGTGATTACTTTTCGGGAGAATGCCTAAAAGGGGCCATATGTGGTCTTCCAATACTGAAGAAAATGTTCTGTTTTGATCTAGTTATTCACTTTATGTAAATTCATTGATATTTACACTTATTTGTTCACTTACATGTATATGTGCTATACTTTAGTAAAATTTATATTAACAATCTAATAAAATCAGGACAAGCTAGAAATAAAATTTTCCCTATTCCACCAGCAATTTTGATCAATTTAAGCATGCTCCATGTTAGGGTTTTATATATTTAAAAAAAGTGCTGGGCGCGGTGTCTCATGCCTGTAATCCCAGCACTTTGGGAGGCCGAGGCAGGTAGATCACATGAGGTCAGCAGGTCAAGACCAGCCTGGCCACCATGGCGATACCCCATCTCTATTAAAAATACAAAAATTAGCTGGGCATGGTGGCATGTGCCTGTAATCCCAGCTACTCAGGAGGCTGAGGCAGGAGAATCGCTGGAACTCGGGAGGCAGAGGGTGCAGTGAACTGAGATTGGACCACTGCACTCCAGCCTGGATGACACAGCAAGACGCCATCTCAAAAAAAAAAAAAGAGAAAAAAAAGTACCATTTAATTTGGTAGTGTGAATAAAGAAAGAAGAAGTGAAACTAATTACTAAAACCTCATTTCTCATGCAAGCTTTTGGTTTGTGGATTGGATAAATGTACACGCCATTATTTTTTTCTGTAAGATAATTGGGAATTACAGTAAATGCATTTATTGTCAATAGTGCTTTTTGAATCATGGCCCAATCTTTTATACCAGGGAAAAGGAAGAGTAGGATAGAGCCTCAGGGCATCAACTTTAAAGGAAGAATATAATGCTAATCGCAGTATCCCTCAGTCATGGTTGGAATGTGTGAGTAGCCTTGAAATAGTTAAAATAAATTGATTATATATTTCTCAAGTTAATCTAGAAATCTTGATTACAATAGTGATATTTGACAGCTGCAGCAGTTTTAATGATAAAGAACTCATATAAATCAATAACAAAATATGCATACCTCAGTAGGACATGGAAAAATGATATCAGTAGCTAAAGTTTTTAGATATTTAGTAAATATTTAAAACAATGTGAGATAACACTAGTAATGAAAGAGTGGTATATTATAATAACTAGATATTATTCAGCTATAAAATTATTAAAATTAAAAAGCATCAATAATAATCTGGTTTGGTACAGATGTGCAAAATCGTGCTCTTTAATATCAAGGTTTTTAAGCAAGTATAATAAATAGCATCTATCTTCCTCTCGCAAGTTCTGAACAAATTGAATAATAAAAGTGAGAGATACAAAGGCTGAAATGTCACATTTGCTTCTGACAAAGTTTAAGTTGGAGAATATAGCATACTATGGAAAACAAATGGTCTTCCTAATACCAAATCCCAGAACTAAGCAGACTTGTCCACCTAGACATATGCACCACTTGACAAGGGCTTGCCTCTACCTGGGAATTACATCATGGAGGATCAAGAGAAAAACGTGTGTTTTTTCATGAAAAGACTGACTTTCAGATGACAAAGAACAGACCAAATCTGAGCATACACAGTCAAGTCTTCTCAAATTTATCAGTCAGATAAACTGCTTAATCTCCCCTGGGATAGAATAGGACAAAAAAGAGAGAGGACAAAAGTGATAGCAAGCCAGTCCACTTGCTAGATGTTCTGAAAAAAAAAAAAAAAAATTCTCCTCTTTCTGTCCTCTGATGCAGTTAATTGTTACACCTGCAACTCATCTTGGTTGCTAGTTTTAAAGACATGACAGTAGGTGGAGAAAGACAGGGAATTGTCATCAATGAATGTGTTATTTGGATTGGATGCATAGACTGCAAAAATTGCTGTCACAATCATGCTTGGGTGTATATTATTACTAGGAAGAGAAGAAAACTTGCTAGTAGATTCCTGTTTTACCCTGGTAAACAGATACAGCCTTCCACAGATGTTATTTTAGACATTTTTTTTTTGCTCCTTTAAGAACTTTAATTTAAAAAATATTTAATAATTTTTTACTTACTAAAAGCCTGGTCTTAATTTGATGAGAAAAAAAAGAGACCAGAATAAATTTACTTTTTTTAAAA
>NW_016804136.1:95105-101496 GCF_001698545.2 Rhinopithecus bieti | reverse complement strand
TTTTTTTAAATAGAAATGCTTACCTAGGTTGTCTTGGAACACTCAGGCTGAGAGCAACTAATATTTCTGAAAGTCAAAAGAGATAAACCCAGTATATGGCAGCCCTCCAGATGATTGTCCATGCTGAATAAGGGTGCTAAAAAGGTAAGGTAAACAGAGTTTTTGACGGTCTCTCAGAGATAAAGGTAGGAAAATTAGAGTTTCAGGGCTTATCAAGAACAGAGGACACCAGTAACACCCCTCCAAAATTACTTGTGATTCCAAACGCATCTATGCTAGAAATAAGCATAAGTCTGACACGGACTAGTCCACACAGGCCTGAAACCAATCAAATCAATCACTGATTAGATTAAGGCAGTCTTTGCCCTAGCTGCGAAAACAAAAAAGCAATCTTCTTTGGAGGAAGATACTATTCATAGTGTCTCATTTTCTCTTCACATTTTTAATGTATTCCAGAACTCAATACAACGAGGTATACAGGGAGTGAAGAATTGCCCCCCAAATCAAAAAAATGTAAAGGAAACAGAAACTGAACTAGAAGGTGATTTACATGGTAAAGTTAACAGGTGTGGACTTTAAAATAACTATGAGCAACATATTTACAGAATGAATATGATATTTATCAGTAGAAATTTGGAAACTATAAATATCAAATGGACATTCTAGAACTAAAAACATACAATAATGGGAATTACAAACTCGATTAATGGTTTTAATATAAGATTTACAGCTAACAAGAAAACTAGTTAACTGAGAGATAAGTCAGAAGAAAATATTTAAGTTAAAGAACAAAGAAACAAAAGGATGTAAAGTATTAAAAAGTATGTATGAGACTTATGATATATACACTTGGAATATTAAAAGGAATGAAGAGAGACTAGTTCAGAAGCAATAACTAATGAGATAATGGTCAGAATTTTCACATGACAAAGAAAAACATCAGGCCACAATAACAGTAGACCCAAAGCAAAATAAAAAGTAAACAAAAGCTAGGTACATAATAGTAAAACTTCTGGAAATTCAAAACAAAGAGAAGATATTTAAAAGAGCCAGAGGAAAAGGACGGATTTTTTTTCAAAATAGAAAAAATAAGACCAACTTTGATTTCTGCTGACTTCTCTACAGAAATAATAAAGCAATGGAATGACATCTTCAAATTGGTGAAAGACTATAGATACCTTAAATTTTGCACTAAATGAAAATTTTCTTCAAATTTCAGGCAAAATAAAGGAATGTTCAAACATAAAAACTAAGGGACTATGTTATCATCCACCTGACAGTGAAGAAAACATTAAAGGCTTTTTTTCAAGCAGAAGGAAAACTATCCCAGATGGAAGTTCATAATTTTAGAAAAGAAAGATGACCGAAAAGATTACATTTGTGGGCCAATAAAAATAAATATTGACCATATAGAATAGTAATATGTAGCTTAAACTATTTAAAGAATTAAAATTCATGACCATAATAATAATGCATAAAATGAAAGGAAGTAAATGGAGTTGAAGAGTTCTGAAGTTTTTTGTTTTCCTGGGAACTTGAAAAGTACTAAATTTAATAAGATTGTAATAGGTGAAAAATGTATCATTATCTGCAGTTACCATTAAAATGATAAAATAATGATTTTAGATAAGTAAAATCTAATAGAAGAATGAAATAACAAATTCTTTTACATTTTAATCATTGGTGCATATGGAATTAATTTTAGGGTAAGGAAGAGATGGGGAGGTAACTTTCTGTGCTTACTTTTAAAATGACTTGTGAGCTACCAAAAGTTTTTGAAGCCAGACAGACTCAAGGTGACCTCTGTATCTGCCACTTCTTATTTGTATAGTTGGGGCAGTTTACCAACATTCCTGAGTCTCAGTTTCTTCTTTGTGCATTATAAAAAACATTAACTTGAGTTGTTGCTAAGATTAGAAATAACGTATATAAAGCACTTAGCATGGCATCTGGCACACTGTGGGTTCCCAATCAAGGCTGTAACTACTATTGACTATTGACCCCTGGTAAAACAGGTAAATTTATCAGATTTACTGCACCAAGAAAAAATACTGCCTTGACAGAGTCATGGGAAATTAGGGCAGGGTATTTATAGGGTTTTAAAGTCTGAAAGGGGTAACTTTAAGGTAGGTCTTGCAGGGTTGGAACTGGTTAGGGCTGAGTCGAGTTTATGACATAACAGCTTTAGTTTGATGGTAATAGTGAGAAGAGAGGCTGGAAGTAAGTCTTGATGAGGAACCTGTTTTGACGAGTTAGCTGATTGATTGGCAAACAGACTTAACCTCCAGGTGTTGTATTTTCTGGAGCAAGCCAGCAAGTCATTTATTCTTGGTCCTAGTATTATTTAGTATAGAATTGGGGAATTATGTCCATTCAGTCCCAGTATTGTATACACAAAGGGAATTACGATAGTTTTAGTTATCACTTCTCTTATTGTTAGGTAGGCATTACTTTTAATATATGAATTAAACAGCTGTAGACGAAGTCCCTGCAGAAAGTGATAGGGTGCTTAATGAGAATAGTACTCTGTGATTACACTGGCTTTTCTAATGATAATTTGCCTTTCGTGGCTTCTTCTGCTCAGTGAACTCAACTGGAGCGCACACCAGTTCCTGACTCTCTGGGTACAAAAAGGAGTAATCTCGGCCGGACGCGGTGGCTCACGCCTGTGATCCCAGCACTTTGGGAGGCCGAGGAGGGTGGATCACCTGAGGTCAGGAGGTTGAGACCAGCCTGACCAATATGGCAAAACCCCGTCTCTACTAAAAAATACAAAAATTAGCCGGGTGTGTTGGAAGCTGAAGTAGGAGAATTGCTTGAACCCAAGAGACAGAGGTTGCAGTGAGCCGACATAGTGGAACTGCACTGCAGCCAGGGGGACAGAGTGGGACTCTATCTCAAAAAAAAAAAAAAAAAAAAAAAAGGTAGTAATCTCTCAATTAGATGAAATTGAACTTAACACATTCACATATTTGAACCATTCTTTGCTCCTCTCCTGATGCAGTCACTGAAATTTGCCCAGGGATATTATTTTATCATTTGGCTATCATTCCTTGGAATAAATGTTTTGGTCTACTAAAACCCAGGAATTATTATTTTATTTTATGAGTTTCTTACCTTCCTCTGCGATTTAAAAACCATTTAGAGACCTAATCCTTCAGTAAATGTATTAATCATAAACAATGTAAGGAGGGTTAAATCCTCATGGGCTTGTGAAAAGAGCTATTGATACATTCTGCAAGATTTCAAGTCTAAGCTCTGGAAAAGTGTAAAAGTTTTCGTTTGTTCATTTTTTGCATTGAATTTATTTGAAAGCAAGGTTCTAATGAGAGGGTTTGAGTAACCATCTACCAACCTAATTCCTGAAAGAGTGTATCTTATCTGTGATATGCCCCAAAGAAGATGATATTAGAAATAATCTCTTAACATTTACCGATGACATATTCTCAAGGTTGATGAGAGATCAATGTGATGTGAATGTTTCATAGTTGGATCTACCTGGCACTGAAAGAAGTGACTTGCGGGTAGGTAACTTGTGTTTGCTAGCAAGAAAATGGGTGCGTAAAATAAATAGAAAATCTTACTATTCTCCCTACTGTCAGTCTCCGGGAAGATGAATGGCAGTGGTTGAATTTGTTTCTGTTTTGCTAGTAGACTATAGCTAACTGTCAAGAACAGTACCCTCAGGGCGAATATGAGTGATTAAACTGTTTTTAGCTTTTAATAATGTTGTGTTTGGGCATATTCTGTCAATTTTAAAACTTGAAATAAACAAATTTAATGAACTGATTGAATTTGGTGTTGTGTGGGCCTAATTAGATCCAAAGAACACCAACGGGCATTTTCTTTTTTTTTTTCATGAAAGATAATTATAGTATCTAATATTTATTGAGCACTTAGGATGTGCCAGGAATTCTGATTTAGATAATTTTCTTATTTAATCCTTACAGCAGCCTTATGAAACAGGTTCTGTTTGTAACCGATCTTTTTTTTTTTTTAGTGGAAAATACTTATTTATTTATTTATTTATTTATTTTTGAAAGAATCACTGTTATAATAACTTTAATTTATCGTGCATTTTACAGAAGTCTATGAACGATTTTTAAAAAGCACCTCCTTACCCCATATCACGTTTCTCTGACAGGTGTTAAGGTAGGCAATGAGTATGTCAACAGCTTGAACATCAGCGTCTTGCAAGGACTTCAGACCAACCAGCCACTCGCCAAAAATCTTGGCAGCTTTTTTACCTTGTTTTTAATACAATGGTATATCCACTCTGATGGCAAACCTGTCCAGTCACATCTCCACAACATGCTTTGCAAAATCAGTGATTATCAAATTAGTTAGCTTTGGCACAGAGCTGTGCTCGCTTGCCCGTGGCAGCCTGGAAGCCGGTTTTGATACTGGCAACAGAACATCTAGAATGACAAGTTTCACACTGTAGGAAATAGAGTCGCGTGTCCTATTGTAGGATTGTGTCCAGTGATCGGCATGTGTGACAAGTGACATATTCCTTGATATATCCTCTCAAGACATTTTCTGTTTCTGTTGGAATCTTCCTTTGATTACAAGTTGGTTATTACCATCTACAGAACCACTTGTACCCAATTCAGCCAACAAAAATGCAAGGAGATGTTTGGGCTGACGATGTAATAGTTTAGAGATATCTGTAAGTTGACAAAAGAAGTTCTCTTGGTTCCTACTTGGACAACCTGTGGAGGTTTCATGACAAATTTCCTTTTCTTCCCAGCAACCATATCTGGATTCTTTTCTCTCAAGATGTTGAACACTCGATTCAGCAGCTCCTCCTATGTGTAGTCTCTTTCTGAGCCTGCCCAAGTAGGGCCTGTCTGATTACTGAATGAGATACCATCATCTTTTTTGCTGTCTTCATCTTCTAGAGCTTCATCTTTCTCTAATATTTTATCCTTATCTGGGAACTTAACATTCTTCTTTTCTTCTTTTTATTGCCAAGCATAATGTCAAGGTCATCCTCTGGTTCAGTTGGTTCTTGAACATCACTTTCAATCTTAAGATCCTTTACACCTTCAGCTTCATCAATATTAAATACCTTTTTAGGTTTTTTCTTCATTTTCTTTTGATTAAAGAAGTTCAAGTCATCTAGAGCATCAGAAGCATCTTTTTTCCTAGTGTTCCCTTCATCAGCTTCCAAATCTTTGTCCTCAGTTGGCTCTGGCTCCACTTCTTTTGTTTCTGAAGGCTGGGTTTCCTCTGTTTGGGTATCCCCTTCCTCATCTAACATAAAAGGTTTCTTCTTCTTTTTCTTCTTGCTCATAGTAAGATAAAAAATCATAGGCCAGACACCTGATAGAGTAGAAATTGCAGGAGGCTGGGGGTGGTAACTCACGCCTGTAATCCCAGTACTTTGGGAGGCTGAGGAGGGCGGATCACGAGGTCAGGAGATCAAGACCATACTGGCTAACATGGTAAAACTCCGTCTCTCGTCCCCAGACATGGCTGCGGCTCAAGTGGGCTCAGCACGGATGGGAAGTCAGACGGGTCAGCCCCAGGCCCCGGCAGCAGCGCTGCTCCTGCCGATACCTCTCCCACCACCGCACTAGGCTCTTGCATCAGCTAAAGGGAACGACACCCCGCCCTCTCCTCCAAGCGTTGGAAATGCCTATTTTTATTTTTTTAAATTATACTTTATCTTCTAGGGTACAAGTGCACAACGTGCAGGTTTGTTACATATGTAGACATGTGCCATGTTGGTGTGCTGCACCCATTAACTCATCATTTACATTAGGTGTATCTCCTAATGCTATCCCTCCCTCCTCTCCTGACCCCACAACAGGCCCCGATGTGTGATGTTCCCCTTCCTGTGTCCAATTGTTCTCATTGTTCAGTTCCCACCTATGAGTGAGAACATGCGGTGTTTGGTTTTCTGTCCTTGCAATAGTTTGCTGAGAATAGTGGTTTCCAGCTGCATGTATGTCCCTACAAAGGACATGAACTCATCCTTTTTTATGGCTGCATAGTATTCCATGGTGTATATATGCCACATTTGTTTAATCCAGTCTGTCACTGATGGACATTTGGGTTGGTTCCAAGTCTGCTATTGTGAATAGTGCTGCAACAAACATACGTGTGCATGTGTCTTTATAGCAGCATGATTTATAATCCTTTGGGTATATACCCAGTAATGGGATGGCTGGGTCAAATGGTATTTCGAGTTCTAGATCCTTGAGGAATTGCCACACTGTCTTCCACAATGGTTGAACTAGTTTACAGTCCCACCAACAGTGTAAAAGTGTTCCTATTTCTCCACATCCTCTCCAGCACCTGTTGTTTCCTGACTTTTTAATGATTGCCTTTCTAACTGGTGTGAGATGGTATCTCATTGTGGTTTTGATTTGCATTTCTCTGATGG
>NW_016804136.1:93095-94281 GCF_001698545.2 Rhinopithecus bieti | reverse complement strand
CATCCCAGGGATGAAGCCCACTTGATCATGGTGGATAAGCTTTTTGATGTGCTGCTGGATTCAGTTTGCCAGTATTTTACTGAGGATTTTTGCATCGATGTTCATCAGGGATATTGGTCTAAAATTCTCATTTTTTGTTGTGTCTCTTCCAGGCTTTGGTATCAGGATGATGTTGGCCTCATAAAATGAGTCAGGGAGGATTCCCTCTTTTTCTATTGATTGGAATAGTTTCAGAAGGAATGGTAGCAACCAACGGCCATTTTCAAACTCTTAAGTTAGTGCCTACTTGATCATTAATAAAAAGCATGAGTTTGGGATTACAGAGGTTGGCATTTAAATTCTAGCTCCAATATTTACTACCTGTTTTACTTTAAGCATGCTACTTAGTCTTTCAGAATTTGACGTGTTGTAACAAAAATGAGTAATTCACAAGGTTGTTTAGAGAATTAAATGAAAGACTATATGTAAATGCTTAGCATGTGATATGGGATGAAGATTCTTTGCTTTCTTTTTAAAATAAGAGGGAATCATGGAGATGTACAATTATTTGGTGAGAGAGACAGCATCTCTATCAGAATTTCAGCATACACAACTAAATCAAGGTGCAGTTGCCCATTTCTACTTGCTACTAAATCAAGGTGCAGGTGCCCATTTCAGAGAGACTGATGGTATGGTAGCAATTAGGTTAAAGAATAAAGAGTTAGACCCCTGTTCAATTCTATTATATACTACAAAATCTCTACAAAGACACTATTATAGAGTCTCAGTTTGCTCATTGGTTAAGAATAAAGATCGTAGTGTGAGATTAAGTGGTACCACATAATGGAAAAGGACAAACATTATAGTAAGTAGGCAACATGTTTATTGATTCTCCACTGCCATCACTTTCTTTCCTAGAAGAACTGGGATATTCTGAAATTTACATCTGTTTCTCTGAATAACAGTTTTCAACATACTATTCAAGCACTTTTCTTTTTTTTTTTTATTATACTTTAAGTTCTAGGGTACATGTGCATAACGTGCAGGTTTGTTACATATGTATATTTGTGCCATGTTGGTGTGCTGCACCCATCAACTCGTCAGCACCCATCAATTCATCATTTATATCATGTATAACTCCCCAATGCAATCCCTCCCCCCTCCCCCCTCCCCATGATAGGCCCCAGTGTGTGATGTTCCCCTTCCC
>NW_016804136.1:39565-89534 GCF_001698545.2 Rhinopithecus bieti | reverse complement strand
AGTTACCCGATTTTCCAGGTGTTGTGTGTCTCAGTTCCCCTGGCTAGGAAAACGGATCCCCTTCCCCCTTGTTCCAGGTGAGGCGATGCCTCCTCGCCCTGCTTCAGCTCTCGTTGGTCAGGCTGCAGCAGCTGACCAGCACCGATTGTCCGGCACTCCCTAGTGAGATGACCCCAGTACCTCAGTTGAAAACGCAGAAATCACGGGTCTTCTGTGTCGCTCGCGCTGGGAGTTGGAGACTGGAGCTGTTCCTATTCGGCCATCTTGTTCTGCCCTCCTCAAGCACTTTTCTTTCTTAGCGGAAAGAAAAAGCTAGCCGGGCAAGGTGGCGGGCGCCTGTAGTCCCAGCTACTGGGGAGGCTGAGGCAGGAGAATGGCGTGAACCCGGGAGGTGGAGCTTGCAGTGAGCTGAGATCCAGCCACTGCACTCCAGCCCGGGCCACAGAGCGAGACTCCGTCTCAAAAAAAAAAAAAAAAAAAAAAGATGGCACTCTGAACACATATATCTATCCTTGCTCTTTCAAATGCATTAAAATAACAGAAAAGTACTTTTGAAAAATAATCTCATGCAGTAGAAGCTGTTGGTGACCCTTCCAGATCAATTTAACCAAAGCTATGTCTTTCCACCAGCTGCTGTGAATGTGTTAAAGTCTCACAACTACCCCAGGCCATTCCTGTTCCTCTGCTCCCTAGGGTGTCAGGTTGAAGCCAGGCTCCAGCTGAGACCACAACGTATTTAGCGCCTTCTCCTGTCCTAATTCTGCCATCTTCACTTTCTTTCTCCAAAGACCACTTTCCTAATAAGTCACTTGCATTAAAATCTCCATCTTAGGCTTTTCTAGAAAGCATATTGATAAATAGAGCCAAAGCTATTCATGTGGAAAAAGATTCTGGGGCTCAAAATGGGCAGAAGCAGAGTGAGAAGTAGGGGATAGAGTGGAGTTCACAGAAAGTGCAAATTTGAAAACGCTGTGAGTTAGTGCCTCTCTCAACCTCAATACATATCCTCTATATGTAGCATACAGAGTTAGGTAGTCTACCATTTTGTGCCAGTTAAAAATCATAGGACCCATTCCTGAACAAACCAAAATCCCTTTGGGGAAGTAAGGTTGCCGATGGCCATGATTTCCCCCTTGTTACTTAGCCTAACAGCCAGCTCCCTGCCCATGTGTATGTGCTGAGTAGAAAAGACCTACATCTCCTGCCTGGATTAACCAACTGAATCCCTTACTTTTAGGTATAAACATACAAAGATCAGCAGGAGTATGAAGGTCAAAGTAAACAAATATAAAAACTGATGCCAGAAGAGAAATAACTGCAACAGAAGAAACCTAATGCAGAGCAAAACAATAAAATCAGCAATGAGTGTGCACAGATGTGAGAAGATACTGAATTTATTAAGCAAGAACTAAATGGCCTGCATTGTATTTTTCAACTAAAAGTAATAAGAGAACAAAAAAGTTCAGAGAAATTCCAAGTGATTACAGAAATAAAACATTTAGTATGAGAATTAAAGATAAACTTTGGGTACTGTGCCATAACGTAGAGAAAAAAGACAAAGAAATATGGAAGAAGACATACATGCTATAGATCTGCACTGTCAAATATGGGAGCCATTAGCCACATACGGCCATTGAAAAATTGAAATGTTGTTAGTCTGCAGTAAAATGTGCTGTAATTATTAAATATACCCCAGATTTCAAAGGCAATACAAATTAAGAATGTAAAATATCTCAATATTTTTGTTGATTAAATATGGAAATAATATTTTGAATATATTAATATATTTAAAAGCTATATGAAATTGATTGCAATTATTCTTACCCCTTTCTTTTATATTTTTTGATGTGGTCACAAGAAAATTTAGTTACATATGGAGCTCTCATTTATAGCTTATATTTCTATTGGACATTGCTGCTATGGAGTGTCAGTCTAAGAGGTTCAACTTTTGATTAATAGAATTTCCTGAAAGAGGAATTGAAAAGGAGGGAATTATCGAAGCAATAATAGGTATAACATTCTTGGAGCTAAGGAAAATCATGACACTAAAATGAAAACTCTCACTGAGATAGGGAGGTGATATGGTTTGTCTGTGTCCCCACCCAAATCTCATCTTGAGTTCCCACGTGTTGTGGGAGGGACCCAGTGGAAAGTAATTTAATCATGGGGCAAGCCTTTCCCATGTTCTCATGATAGTGAGTAACTCTCCTAAGATCTGATGGTTTTATACAGAGGAATTCCCCTGCACAAGCTCTCTCTTTGCCTGCTGCAATCCATGTAAGATGTGACTTGCTCCTCCTTGCCTTCAGTCATGATTGTGAGGCTTCTCCAGCCACGTGGAACTGTAAGCCCAATTAAACCTCTTTCTTTTGTAAATTGCCCGGTCTTGGGTATGTCTTTATCAGCAGCATGAAAATGTACTAATACATGAGGTTAATAAAATTATGTAGATCTTAAAAGTAAAACAAGAGGAAGCTGATACTTACAAAGCTATACTCAGAAAAAAGATCATACAAGTTTTAGATTTTTTTTCTTAGTAATTCCAGATGTCATAAGATAATGAAACTATGCATTAGAAGTTACAGGAAAAATAATTCTGGACCTTAAATTCCCTTTCCAGCTGTTCTGGCAATTAAGTGTGAGACATTTTTAAATGCAGCAAAGTCTCAGAGTTTACATCCCAGAACCATTTGTAAGGAAGTTATTTAAAGATGTACTTCAATAAACCTAGGCTGAAACACCCCAAACATAGAATGACATAGGAAGCAAGAAACTATGGAATTAAGCCAGAAATCCAATGAACAAAAATCCCAAGATACAGCTATACAACACTCCTCTAAATTAGAATAGGAAACATTATTTAGGTGATGGCTACACTAAAAGTTCAAACTTTACCACTGTGCAGTATATCCATGTAACAAAACTGCACTTGTACCGCTTACACTTACACAAATTTAAAAAAAGAAGAAAAAAACCCACAAACTTGACTAGCTTGTCTTCTAAGATTGGAATGGATCCCAACTAAAAAAAGCAATTGGCAAATATGAGGAAGATGTTCCTGCTATTATATGAAAGATGTGTTTTTTTTTTTCCAAAGAATGAAATTCAAAGACAGAGGCACCAGGAGTCACACAGAAAAGTAACAGAAGGTCACAGTCAGACTATGAAGAAAATGAAGCTGTGGCATGGTTTTCTGTCTATTGATGGGTAGGAGAAAGAGGAATACACTAAGACTGTTCTCCCTCTGATTGTATAAGGATTATAATATCAGAGTGATGGAACAATAGCTTTAGCTTCTTACTTAGCTCAACCATGACGTAGTAATGCAAACACTGTTTATTAGTTTTAATTCTAAGACTCAACCTCTGGGCAGTGCTCAAAAGTCTTAATTATGGTTATAACACAGTTTCTGTTACCGTATTTGACAATGTTAAAGCTGATATATAAGGCGATAGAAGTTGGTAGGTAAAAGTTGGGAAGTTTAAGGGAAGATGAGGTCGCTGTCAAAAACAAAATCAGATCAAGTTGGTAAACTGTAGAAGTTTATTGTGCATACAAAAGAACAATTCAAGAACTGGGAGGCCTCAAACCAAGTGTAGAAAGCTTTGCTTGCAGCAGTTACAGCACAGTTTATAAAGCATAAAGGAGAAAGTATTTTAACCTTTTTCATGATTGTTTAACATTAACATTCTTTTTAGGGCAAGTAGAGCTGTTTAGGAGGATCTATTTATAGCTGAATGGCTTAACTTTCCTGAATCCTGCTGACCAGAACTTAAAGCTTACATTTTGAGTTTCATTTATGATTAGAGAAGCATTTTGGGGAAATCAGGATGACTTAAGTTTTTATTGCATGGTTATATGTTATATGTAAACTGTGGCATCCATTTTGTTTTACTTTAATAGTATAAATCACAACAGCTCACATAGAAGGGAATCAAGAAATAGTGTCTACAGCAGATGTAGTAGGGTATAGATTATATAATATTAGAACCCCCGCACTCAACATAATGAGAAACTTTTGTACACGGAACATCATTATACCAAAAACATAACCCATGGGAATCCAGATTACTAGATAAAACTGTAAAAAACTGGAAGAGCGGAGATTTGGGAGATCAGTGATAGAATACCGATCAAAAACCCTATCTTATTTTTTTTTTTTTTTTTTTTTTATTTTCTTTTGGCAAGACGCTCAGTACAACACCGTCCTACCAACCCTGCGAGACATCCAGGGAGCCATAAGGAAAGTAGAAAATTGTATTCTTGTTAGCACTATGGCTGGAAATTGCCACCAAAAAAACTAGGGCGAGACAAAGCCAACAGAAAAGGCCTGGAATAGAGATTTGCTCCGTTTTCTATTCTAGAGCCAGATTCTGATTCTGTTCAATTTCATTTTTAAAGTATGTGCACTTACTGCACCATGTGCTGCTTCTGAAATTAATTCTTATCAAACTATTATGAGGAGTAAGGTCAGGGTTTTGACCAGATTGCCTAGCACTAACTTTGGGCCTGGGGAGTGGGGTGATGGTGCTACATAGGGGGAAAAGGGAGCTCTTCCGAGGGCCTCTGCATCATTCATTTCCTCAGCAGCAAAGCTAAGCTGCTCTCATGATTGCTTCCATCCTTTATCCCATGGTTCTCAGCCCAGAAATGAAGGACTTTGAGTTAATTGCATCAATCTGCACTTCCTGTTCATTGTAAAAAAGAAAAATTGATTTGAGAGCTGAAACCTCATAACCTCTAGATACCAGAAAAGCACAGAACTTCTGCTTAACTAGACACCTTGGGTGCCCTCCAGGAGAGATGTCTGCAGCACACCTTCCAACTTCTCCAAACTCTGTTTTACAATGAAAGAAACTGAGCCCCCCAAAACAGAAGGAACAGCAGTCACTTGGGTAATAATATGTAGGGCTTCATGCAAAAAAAAAAAAAAAAAAAAAAAAAAAAAAAAAAAAAAATTGGGGATCTAGAACAAGGCCACCTGATTCCAGATTGATTTATATTCAAACAGTTTGCATTTGATTCCAAATGTTTTTATGTTTCTTTTAGTGTTTTTAGAATAAACAGCTTATTTTGAAGAAAATACTTTCTGGAAATCTATATGGGAAGCATGATATTGGGCTGTGGGATCCAAAGTGCATCTGTTCTGGCTACTTCTGGACATCCTCACTGATGAGGTATCTTGAGAACCCAGCCTGAAATCCATACGTTTGAATATAATTCAAAGCTTCTTTCTACTGCCGTAACACTGAGTTTCTATTTCTGATTTAAATTGCTCAGATGGGTCCCTGTTTCCTGTTCCTACAGCACAGATTTTAGATTCCCATTCGGTCTCACACCCTCTTCAGACAACAATGATTTACCGGCTGTGTCTACACCTTGTTGTTTTTCTTCCCTATTAACTGATTCTACCAAGCAGTCCAACCCTCGTTTACCAGAAATCATTCCTAGGCTCCCAGTTCGTTTGTATGACTGCGGTTTATTGCTTTCCTTGTTAAACAGAAAATCGAGTTGGGTTTCCAAGTGTTGTTTTCTTCATTAGACACTGTTGGTAAATCTACTTTTTCACATTTGTTTCCTTCTTTATTCTTTTCTCCAACCGTCATACATTTTTCAGTGGCTGGACACCTAATGAGACAGAGTCAGAAGATGTCTCTAAGTAATCTGACTTCCCGGGCTGTGACAAGCCTGGCTTGGATTTTCAATTAAAAAGGAGGTTGAAAAGAGAGAGAAGAAGAAAGCAAGCAAGTAATTAAGCAGCAACAGGGTCTTGGCAGAAGTCGTTAAATGAATTATTTAATGAAGCAGTTTGGTGCAAGGAGAACTGGCTCTCTCTCATGCTTGCTTCCTATAAAATCCCAAGTGGCTGCTTCCTGCCCTCTTTGTCATGCTCTGACTAAAAGGGCCAGGTGGATCTATGGGACTTGGGGAAAATGGAGAATTGTAATAAATGTTTTGCAATGATTTGTCAGCCAGATGAAGGCTCTGCCAATAAAAGAGTTGCTAGAAAAGGGCTTTGTTTTTTAGTCCCAGTGCTCCTAAAGAGGGTGCATAAATAGGAGTCTGTGTCTTTAAGACACAGACTAATACAGCACCAGGGTTTCAAGGTAAGATGCATCCTGGGGCTAGGTAGGTTGAATGACTGAAGAGGGAATCTAGAATTTCAGATTTTCATGTTTAATCTCTTTCTAGCAAGTAATTCAAAACACATTATTATATCCTTCTGGCCATCTGCTGGCTAGAACTCACATGTGAGCCACCAGTTTAATTTGCAATCTCTGGTTCAATCATGTAAATAGCAGGAGAAGAAAGACAGAAAGGATAGGAGTAAAATGAGGCACACATTGCTGAACCTGAGCTTCCACACCGTCAGGCATCAATGATTTAGTGTCTCAACCTTCCCATCAGGAGCACCTTATGTGTGGCTACTCTTGCTCTTGAGTCAAGTATTTATTTCACAGAAAAGCTTTCTACTGTGCACATCTGGGCTTATTCCTACTGATTAGAGGCCCCTGGGATGGAAGTAAGTGGAGTGCTGATGTGTGCCTCCATTGGTAGGACTGCTCACTGATTATCCTGATTTGTGAATACTGCTTTGTGGGATATGCATATATCAGTCTGTGTGCACGTGTACCACAAAATCTTTCAGAGGAAGCAAAACAGTGTTTACATAATGCAGGAAATAATGGAAGGGACTAGAGGACAGTATGTGAGTGGCTAAGAGTGGCCTTAACTTTTCAAAAGGCAGCCTTGGTGTCTTTTGACAAAGGGATGTTCTGAGCACATAGTGGATGCCTGAAAAATGTTTATTGTCCTTGAGGGGCTACTACTAAGGTCAGCACTGGCATTGTGGTCAATGTTAAATATTTCCATATGGGACTGGAAGCAGGGGATCATATCTAGAAAAAGGGAGACACATTAAAAAGGAGGTGTTTGAGGAAGAAGAACAGTGTCTACATAGGAGCGGAATCAGGCAGCCATGTCCTCGGGAAAAGGAATGTTGAGAGAGAGTAGAGGTGAACTCTTATAGACTGTTCACCTCCAAGTAGTAAGCTATCATGAAGATAGTTGTCAGTTCTTTCCAGATTCCACCTGCTAGTAAAGAGAAAGCTACTGGTAACCTTCCAGTCTTATCTCTAGTTGGTTTCAATACTGGCCAGACATATGCCTGTGTCCGGAGGACATTATAGCTATATATGGTAGGGCTGCAGCAGGCAGAGACTGACATGCATAAAATGAGCAATATGCTCCCACGAATAACAGTAGATATGATTTCTCCAGTGTTCCCTACAAGGTAACAAGGAATTTATTGGTATTATTTCACTTAATTTAATATTTGCAATATATTTAAGGAAGGTATTATTTTCCTCACTTTGAAGATGAAATCTTCAATCTGAGCTGAATCTCATAAAAACGAATTTACTAGTCCAAAGTCTCACAACCTGTCAGTGGCAAAGCCAGGCTTTAAGCTCTATTTTATTTGGCAAAAGGCAATGGATAATGAATTTTTGTTGTTGTTTTTGATATGCTATCCTCATGAAAGGGCTATAAGGGTGTGGCTAAGCTGGACAAAGCTAGGGATTTGTTATTGTTGTTGTTGTTGAAAAGAGAGAGCAGAGAGAGAAAGAAAAAGATCGACTGGGCTTTGTAATTCCAGGAGAGCTCCTCCAAGGCGGCGCACTGCCTGACCAGTACAGACAAGTGACAGGTGAGAAGAGAGGTTATTCAAAGAAAGGTTGACTTGATCTTATTTACATTAATCATTAAGGATGAAGTTGGTAGCTGAGAGAACAAGGAAGAATTACGAGGAATAAAGATGTAAAGGGACTGAAACAAACGTGTCAGAGGGTCCCTCAGTTTTTCCTTTGGTTTTAAACTGTGCCCCCTTTCCTTTTTTTAAAAAAAATCTGGTTCTCCTGCTCCAGAAAATTGACTAGCTTGTAAACCACAAGGCTTGCAAGAACAGTTTTGAAAAAACACTGTTCTCGTGTTTTCTGGGAGCTTGAGCGAGCAGCACAAAAACAGGAAATAGTTCTCTTGAACTCAAGTAAGTTTTGGTCAAAGTAAAAAACTGCTGATTATGTCCATATGGCAAGGGACAGCTACTCAACTGTCCCCTCCCTATCTATAAACCACTAACCCAATTCCAGTCAGGGTGTGTCCTGTTAGCAGGTGCAGCAGGTGCAGTCTGATGGGTGTCAGCTGAATTGAGCCTTAACCTCTATAGTCTGTTAAATAGCTTTCTTTTAACAAACGTTGTCAATATTCCTGCTTTTCTCTGAATTTCCAAGTTATGGGTCACCTGTCTCATCTGACCTTTCTTGCTCAGAAGACACATTCCTAATCCTCACTTCCCAGGATCTACTTGTTCCCTTGAGTCTTGGCCTTTTTGCTTCTTCCAAACACTGTTCCCTCAGTTAGCTTCCTTTTACTTGCTTCGTCACTCCCACCCTACTCCCCAGCCTTCCCTCAGTCCTGCCACCTTCCCCATCGCATTTTCCATAACCTTTCAACAATATTGACCCCAACCCCTGGTTATCATTTCTCACGTTCAATCTTGAAAACTGCTCCAACTTAGTTTCAGCCCTTGCCACGCTGAGAAAACAGCTCCTTCAAAGCTTGCCAATGGCCTTCTAACGATCCCTGCCAGAGGCCTCATAATCCCCAGAAAGTGTGGCTGATGCTGGTTACTGATCCAGTTCCCCTCTCATTCTACCTTTCGGACTCCCTGTTGATGAGTCCTTGCCTTCTTGCCTCTCCCGTTGGCATTCTGTCCTCAGCATTTTTCTTTCTCCTGTGGTCTTTCCCTTAGAAATGTTAGATCCTGAATACTGAAACTTCTGCAGTTGACCATGGGTATTTTCATCCTGATCTCTTCTCTTAATGCCGTATTTCAAATCAGTGTGACTTTGACCATGTCTAAAATGGAGGCTGACTTGTCTTCCTTTCAGATTAGTTTTCAAAACAATTTGATAGCCTTCCTGGTACACCACATGGGGTGTACTTGTAACCCTTGTTTTTCTTAAGACCTGATCTTCATTAAAATTCTAACCCTTGTCTCTAGCTCAGCTAAGCAACAGCAGTAGATGTTTTCTATGGCTCCATTGCTAAATAAAAATGGCAGTTTACGTATTCCTGAAGCTTTGTATTTATTAACTGTTGCCATATTCTCTCTGCCAGCTGCCGAATGGAGCCCCCTTCGATTACTTCCATGCTGTTAAAATAGTTCTCTAACTGGGTTCTGGTTTCTAGGGGTAACATTTCCAACAGATTTTGCACACCACTGAACTATATGCCTCCGTCATACTCTACTACCTAGATAACTCACTTGTTAAAAAGCTAAAGGATACGTTTAGATTCCCTCCAGAAATTCTATTCATTCTAGCCTTAAACTCTTACATACGTGCCCAGTTTTCTTTGTGATCGTTCCATTGCTTTCCAAACACACTTTAAGCGACTTTTCTTTGTTAAAATATATTTTGTCACTCGATCTCCACCTCTCAAAACCCTACTTATCCTGTAAGACCCCTTCAGAATTCCAGCTTCTTCATTAGGCCCTACTTTTACCCTGGGATAGAGCTATTCTTCCTAACCTTTGAATTTTAAGATTTTAAAACAATGTTTTAAAATATTAGTGAAAGATCAGTATCCCCCCCCAACCCATAGCAAACTGATATATCTGTAAGTTACAATAAAGTACTAGAAAATAAAAGGCATATAAAATATCCCTAATTTTTACTATTATATTCATCATTTAAGACCACTGATTATATGGAATGTTGCAGCAATGCCAAATGCTGTCAAAGTTTCTATATATTACTTCTCAAATTCTGTACCTTGCTCATCATAACCAAGTAATACTTTTCCAGACTGGTCTTGGTTTGCAGACCACACTGTGAGTAGCAGTTCTTCAGGCTAAAGCACTCGACTAATCATACACTATTATACTGAATTATTTGTGTATTTGCTTCATGTTTCCTACTGGCTAAAGCAAATAGAGCATCTAAGATGGCTGGGACTGGGTCTTAAACATATTTTATATTCCATCCAACCCTGTAAAATGTCTTATAACAAATGTCGTGGAGTAACTGATTAACTGAATAAATGAATAACTGATATTTACACATATAATAGTTCCTATCATTTGATACAGATGAACAAACAACCTCATGTTCAGTCCCCATGAGGCATTTTATATTTAGACACTAACTGTGAACTATATTACAAATGTATATTTTCTTCTGGCTTCTGCTTTTCTTTTATTCTTTGTCTGAGTTGGGTTTTTGACCTTTCTTTATTGCCACCACTACCAGCCACTGCTAATAATCATACTTTTGTTGAACAAGCAAATTCTAATAAATGAAGCCTGCTTTGTATTAAGACTGGAATGTGGTAGATATTGATATCAAACAAGAGATGATCTTTGCTTGGCCTTGAACCTCTTATATTCAACTTAAAAAAATTCTGCTGCACAATCCTTAATACAGTTCTATTGTACATTTTTAGACTGATATTCTCATGTATTCTAAGAAAAAATTAAGTTTTTTTTGATAAAGCACTTCTCGTAGTGTAAAGAAAGTGATTGAAAAGTTGGGCGTCCTGATTTTTTTCAATGTCATCGCAGTTATTAATAAATTAGGCACAAATAGAACTTAGCAACTTTTAGAAAGAAAGATAGTATTAAAGCTAGTTTAAATATATAAGACAGGGCAGGAAATATTGTTGATTCTCAACTCTCATCACAAGAAGATCTCAGAAAGATAGGAATTTAACCCAACCATTATCCTTCTCCAGGTATCCAAAGATCAAACATTCAAGGCTAACAGAGCATTTTGAGACTCTGGTTGGCCCCTGGAGTAGAGAAAAAAAGAAACCAGAAGTCCTTAAAAGCACAATGATGGAAACCCTTTGACTCCAAGGGCAGCTAAGTATCTGCTAATGGAAAAAAATAATCTTCTCTCCACATTGGCTTATATTGGAATATGTCTGAGGAAAGAAAAAAATGTCCTTGCACAATATTCCTACCTTTTAGATTTTCTGATAAAAAGCCTCTCAGACTCATTTGCCACTTGCAGGAATACTGCAAAGAAAATGACCTCAGAGTAAAAAACTGGGATTTTCTATTTTTTTCCTTTTAAATAGACTTTATTTTTAAGAGCAGTTTTAGGTTCATAGCAAAATTGAACAGAAAGTACAGCGAGTTCCTATATACCTTCTGCCTCCACACCAGTACAGCCTCCCCCATTATCAGCATCCTGCACCACAGTAGTACATTTGTTAACAGCTGATGAACCTCTCTTGTCACACTCATTATCACCCAAAATCTAGCGTTTACATTAGGATTCACTCTTGGTATTTTGCATTCTGTGGATTTGGATAAATGTACAGTAGCATGTGTCCACCATTATAGTATCATATAGAATAGTTTAGAAACTAGTCCTAAAAATCATCTGTGCACCATGTATTTGTCCCTCCTTTCCTGCTAACCCCTAGCAACCACTGAACTTTTTACTGTTTCCATGGTTTTGCCTTTTCCAGAATGTCATATTGTTGGAATAATACGATATGTAGGCTTTTTGGACTGTCTTATTTCGCTTATTAGTATGCATTTAAGTGTTCTCCATGTCTTTTCATGGCTTAATAGCTCTTTTCTTTTTAGCGCTAAATAATACTCTATTGTCTGAGTGTTGCTTTCATGTTTTGGTAATTATGAATAAGGCTGCACACATCTGTGTATGGGTTTTGTATAAATATAATTTTTCATCTCATTTGGATAAGTACCCATGAGTGCAATTGCTGGATTGTATGGTAAGATTATGTTTCGTTTTGCAAGAAACTGTCATATTGTCTTCCAAAGGAGTTATACCATTTTGTATTCCTGCCAATAATGAATGAGAGTTCTTATTGCTCCGCATTGTCCCAAGCATTTGATGGTGTCGGTGTGCTGGATTTTGGCCATTCTAATAGTATGTAGTGGTACCTCATTTCTGTTTCGTTGTCATTTCCCCGTTGACATATGATGTGGAGCATCTTTTTGTATAGGACATTTTGACGATGGAAAATAGAGTTTTCATATGAGAGACTGGAAAGAAGGGCTCATATCTGCGATTATGGCTCACATTGGCCCTCAGCCACTGGGGACCCCTCCTTCTGAGTCCTCACCTTGTGAGACTCAAGAGAAGTCCAAATTGATTTCAACTTTATACTTTGAAGCCTTCATGTTATTATTTCTGAATTTGACTCCATCAGTAAAAGTATTTTCCATATGCCCGAATAGGCTTGTGAACCCTAACAGTGCAGAATGGTAAGAAGGAGAACTTGTTTGCTTTGTTTTTTCCCAAACTCCACCAAGTACACTGCAGCCCTGAGTTCCAGATGGCAATTGGTTGCTCTGAAAGGAGGGTCAAATGGAAAGAAGGGAGGGCAAGAGGGACCCTCAACTTTAGAGAGTGTCCCAGAAAAAGCATTTACTGAGAGCTATCAGCAGATAGCAAGGAGGAGTGAAGAAAAAATCTTGAAGACAAAAAAATGTAATACAAGACTGTAAAATTCTATGGAATATACAATATTGTGAAGTGTGAAGTTTTTTTTCAGTAGAAATATTTTAAACTGAAAATCCTTGATATAAAGAAAGCACTTAAATAAAAAAAAAACTAAGAGTTTAAGGAAGCATGCTAAAATGAAAATAAAATAATGATGATATTTCAAATATATAGTAGAAAATGAAAAATAGCAGATTATTGGTTTTGGTCTGAGATATAGCAGAAAGTGTATGTCTTTTATATGCAGATGATATGGACTCAATCCTGATTATGGGAACTTGAATTCTCTTCATTTTAGTTTCCTCATCTGAAAAATGAAAATAATAAAGGCAATTTCCCACAGGAATGAGATATTCCGTGTAAGTCAATACACCTAGCTGCCTGGTATGTAATAAGTATTGATATTAGGCTTACAATCAGTATTGCTATTGAAATTGGCACTAGAGTTCTGTTCACAATACAGGCATCCATTCTTTTCAGTTCCTTTTCTAAACATTTTCAGGTAGGTGGAGATATATATGTATCTGTATTGCTTCAAAGGAATTACAGCCTAGAGTGAATCCTGATATATGGATTCATACCAGATGGTGAGTAAACAACACTGGCTTAGATTATAATTCTGCATGGGTGAGGACAAAGTGGTATAAGATTTTGGTAGACATATATCCCCAAGATAGAGATCTGAAAATACAATGAAAAAGGGTATTCGGTTTTCATCGTGTTTGCATGAATATTAGTTGCATTAGCAAAAGAGAGTGGGTAAGTTTACTGTTTAGAATTAAGTAAAACACTCAATTGAGATGGAAACATGTGTTTAATTTATTGACTATATCTTTCTTGATTAAGCTGGCAAATAAAAATAATTTCTAACACGTTGACTTTGAGTTGGTCTATCAGTAGATATTTTCTAGATAAATATTTGCTAATTGCTAAGCATTATGCATAATAATACTGTTGTTGCTAAAGTTCAACAGTTTAAACGATCAACATGGTTTTTAAAAATGCTCTTCTCTTGATGTTTTGCATAGACTAATTTGAAAAAGTCAACAAATACAATTATAAAAGTCTTCATATGCAAATATAAAACAAAAGTGCTCCTGTGTCAGACTATATGTGTGTGTTTTGAGCTATATTTATTATTCTAAAGGTTAAATGCATGTTCACTGGGCCATGAAGCTCTTGTATAAAAATTAAATCTTGCACAAATTATTTCATAGAGTTTATTATTTTTAGAGGCAGATAATACTGCATTATGTAGAGAAAATTAAATTTGTCAGGTGCACGAATCAAGGGCTTAAAGTGAGATTGAAAGTGAAGAGTAGATAGCAGAAAAAGACATTTTATTCCCAATCATTGCTGATTATTGAACTCCAGGACTGTGGAGATGGTACCTGGCTGCAAGTTAGAGTCAAGAGCAGTTAAATTGAGGGTAGCATCCAAATTCCATGGTTTCTCTCATGTTGCCAAACAATCCATCTCTCCTTGTTAGAAGACAGAGTGATGATCAGGCCCAAGGCTCCTCTTGAAATTCTCTGAGCTTCCCAAGATCTCTGGAGGGTTCATTCCCATTCACTTTCTCTTAATTTCCTCTCTGTACCCCAGAATCATTAGGTGCCTTGAATACATAAATTACATATTTTTTTGACCTTGCAAAATTTGTGTTACAAATAACCTTCTGAAATTGAATAATTTTATAATTTGGGAAATATTTATGTACTTCTAAGTCACATCTGAAATTGAATAATTTGATAATTTGGGAAATACTTATACACTTCTAAGTCAAGTAGCAAACACTAGCTGTAATGAACATAATTTTTACTGTAAAATGTAAAATAAAATGTTTTTTTTCTACATTATCTTATCTTATTACATTTTACATAAAAATGTAGGGAAGATAAATTTAGAGAACATTGACAAGTTGCCCAGGACATCCTATATAGGAACAATTGCATAAAATGTGAATTATCTATTCAGCTCTTGGGCAAAAGTTGAACATTAGCAATGATACACATACTTTTTACTGCAGTAAAAGTTTTATGAGAAGATAAAATTACTGTACATTGACAGAAAGAGTTCTTTCTTTGGGAAATTAAATAGATTCTGACCAATATCCTCATCACATTTCTGGAAGTTATTTTTGACACTGGCCTGTATAAGGGTGTACCACAATAAATTATTTAGCGGATTCAGAATTAGACCATCATTCAACTCTTATTGGAGCCTGCTCCACTCATCTTCACTCTTACTATTTCATTTCTAGTAATGACAATGGCAATGGACATATCTTTTTTCTTCAAAAGATGCTAATTTAAAAGAACACATTCAAATTAATTGCAATCTTATGGTGACCTTGGGCCTCTAAAATATTGTCTCAAGAAAATAAAGTAGAAATTTGAAAATTTGTTGCATTTTCATTTCCTTTGTATCTAAGAAAGATATAAGAGATTTTTTTGAATGAGTGGCATAACAACCCGCTGTAAATAAGGATTACTCTTATGTCACTGTCTGTACTATTTGGTAGCTCATGCCTCCTCCACATATGAAAAATAAGTGTTATCGCTACATGAACTAGATGTGGAAGTTTTTGAGATTAATTATCTTAATCTTTTCTGACATACTTCCTAGACATTTATCATTAAGTACAGAATATAGACCCTTAAACATGGGAAATAGAGAAGAAGATTCTTCTATGTACTAAAATTATTTTTTAAAAAGTCGTTCTCAATCCTTGTCCTAATATTTGACAAAACTGTGTGCCTGGCATGACATTCCATATTAGACCTCAGTGTTCATTTCTCCATTTTTCATAGAAGAAAATAGGCCACTTAATACATCTGTGCCTCATTTTCCTTGATGCTAACACAGCAATGATCATATTTGCTATCATAGGAAGGAAAATATACTGATTTAAAGAGATGATTGAGGAATAAATGATGATTTTTGAAGCACATAGCACTTAACTAAGGATAGCATAAGAACAGCCAAATTAAAAAATATTTTCAACGCCATTGCACTTTCTCATTTGCTCCAATAAGTTGAAGGTCAGTAGAAGAAAAATTCTAGGAGGACAGTGCCAAATTGAAAATTAAAAAAAAAATTCAATACACAACTCAAGAAACCAATAATCTGTAGAAAAATCTACCTCAATGAACTATAAGATTTTGAACTACTTGCTGGCAAATGACAGAGAATGAAAGAAGAAGCTTACTAAAATTCAAAAATGACAGCAAACCAAATCCAGGTTTTAACTCAGCTGTGTAATTAAGATGACTTTCTGCTTAAATTAACTACTACAACTCAATGACGGTCTGTTGATATTCAGGGTTACTCAACGTGTTTCACATTTCCATTATGATAATTTTTAAATAAGCCAAAATTTGTACTGAACACTTTTTATTGTTTTAAAATATTTAAGATGGATAGTGAGGTATTATGCATGCATTTTAGTTACATTGTCAGTATTGTCAGTTTTCTAAAGAGGAATCCTACTCTAGAAGGGGCAATAGCATTTTATCAGAAAATCCACACTTAGGAATTTAGCTGTTTTTAATTCTGATTAATGTCAGAGGCATTGTTAACTACATATGACTACTAGAAATGAGTTTCCACTGGTTAAATTCCTTCCTAATTAGCCTAAGGTATGCTGTAATGTATGAGCTTGCATTGTGAAATTGATGGCCTCCCTCACTTCTTTCTTCCCTTCCTTCCTTTTGCCTGCCCTTCCTTCTTCCCTTCCCTTCCCTTCCCTTCCCTTCCCTTCCCTTCCCTTCCCTTCCCCCCTCATTCCTCTTTTTCTCCCCTTTCTTTTTTTATTATTTCACTAAATTTTCAGTCAGCTTAGGAATATTTTCAGATGTGACAAGTCTATAACAAATGTAAAACAGGTTTCTAGAGTAAGTTTTTCCAAGTCTTTAATTTGGATTATGTGTATGGTCCCAATAATTTGCCCTGGTACTATTGTTAGCAGAGAGAATGAATCTGGTTCCAGATGCAATATTAATATTCACCCTGTGTGCTGTCATTTCGAATAAGAAGACTTTGAAGAAAGATAAATTTGTGTTCAAATCTAACCACTCTCTTACCAACCAAATAACATTTGGAGCTGGTATTAGAGCCTCAATTTCTATGCTAATGTATCATTTTCAGGGTTGCTCTGCTGACTAATTAAGATAATTTAAGTAAAGCCCCTAACACAATGCCTTGCCCTCAGTAGGTTTAAACAAACTTTAGCTCATTTCTGCCACCTCAACGTTGCTACCTGTTGTGGTTCATTTTATGTGTCCAGTTGACTGGGCTAAGGAACGCCCAGATAACTGGTACACTATTATCTGTGGGTATGATTGTTAGAGGGTTTCGGGAAGAGGTTAGCATTTTAACTGGAGAACTGAGTAAAGCAGACTGCCCTCCCCAATGTCAGTGGGTATCATCCAATACTTTGAGGATCAGAATAGAGGAAAAAGGTAGAAAAAGGGTGAATTTGCTCTCTCTGCTTGAGCTAAGACATCCATCTTCTCTTGCCCTTGGACCTTGGTGCTCTTGGTTTCTCGGGCTCAGACCGAGACTTACCCTCTTGACCTCCTAATTCTCAGGCCTTTGGACTTTGATTGAATTATACCATCTGTTATTATTTATTTATTTATTTATTTTGGTCATCTGGCTTGCAGATGGCAGATTGTGAGACATCTTGGCCTCCATAATCTCGTGAGCAAATTTCTGCAATAAATCTCCTTTAATAGAAACCTGTATGTGTCTTATTAGTCTACCTGCTTCCTGTTCATATTTACTGAAATATAAATGAGGTACAATAAACTGCACATATTTAAAGTGTACAACTTGATGAGTTTTAACATATATATGCATTTGTGAAAACTAACTGCTTCTACAAGTCACAAGTTTTCAATCTAAAATGTTTCTACAGGTTATGATAAGCTACATCTATCTACCCTAACTTTCATTATAATCTGCTTAAATGACACCCTGAGTCTAGAGGATCAGATTTAAACTTTTGAGCTGGGCGTTTATTTTGTTTCAACATAAAGTCCTTAACATTCCTCTCCAGTTTTATTTCCTTTAGGCTCTTGGTTATAGAATTGGGCCTGTTCTTCTTCTTCAGGCATGCCTTGTAGCAGGGTCATATTCTTCTCTTTAGAATAGTGCACTGCTCCATGTTCACCTCATCTATTAAAATCTTACCTTTCCTTCAAACATCAGATGAAATCTCACATTATTTATGAAGCAGTCTCATCAGTGTCAGCTTTCTTTCCTTTGATTCTCTTGACTACTTTGTACCATTGCTGTTGTGTTTGCTGCATGAATGAGAGGGTGCATGACAAGCTCCTAGCTCAGTAACTGAAACAAAGTAGGAATTCAATAAATGTTGTTTCAATGTAATTAGTAGTGAATAGAATAGCTTGACTGCCTACATTTATTCATTCATTCATTCAATAAACATTAACACTTTAACAAGATATATACTACATAAACTTTGGTGGTAGGGGTACAGGTTTAAAAGAAATAGTCTCTCTCTACATTCTACAGGGGAAAATAGTGAGCAAGAGATAATCACACCTCAGTGTGATGTGTATGATAAAGATGACATGAGTCTCATAGGAGAACTCCTATGGATTCAGCTGCAGTTACTCATTGCCATGTGGGAACTCCTTGGATTAGCTCCAGCTACTCATTGCCATGTGGGAAGGTATTCCAAGTGTGTCAGACCAGATTTTTCAAGCAAAACTCGAAATCCATATTTTCAAACATACTTTCATTCTGCAGTGTGGGCTTAAGTTTCTTAAACATGATTTTGGCTAAACCAAATGATTTTTAGGGGTCGGGTCAGCCTGCAGGGCATCAGTTCATGAATCCTGCATGCCATGGAATTCCACACTTACTTATGAGATGGAAGGGGCCTACTGTGCACAAGAAAGCACACCAGCACTGGGAGGGTGGGTATACTGGGTGTGAATATAGTCTGGGACATGACTTTCTGGTCAACTTGCCATTTTCCTCTTCTGCTGTCTTTATCCTCTAGTGTTGAAGTATCTTAGAGTCCCATTATGAGTTTCCACAGTGCATGCCATGCCCCACACATGTCCCAAACTGAGGCCAGTTGTCAGATGCCATTTAGTACCAGGCTTGCATAGTATTTCTTATCTCCATAGTGGAGAAATAGTTCTAAAATATGTCTATTAAAGAGGAGAAACAAAAGACAGGTCAAGAATACACTCAATTTCAAAAAAGTTGTAGAGACCGTATAATTTTATAAAAGTGAAAAAATATTCTTAACTATTTAATATGTAGCCACGAGGTGCTAGTCACTTATTTACAGCTCCTGCCGTCGCCCCTTATATTAATCTCCTGTTGAAGATAGCAGAAACTACGTTAGCGTTTTACAGAGGAAGTGATTCAATACAGGAAATTTGATGTTTACAAAATCATTGTTGATCAGAAGGCTAGGTCTTCAGGATTGATTCCCAGCAAACAGTACAGAGGTGGACAGCCATAGCGGGCTGACTGTATTCTGCTATACCCAAGAGGTGCATGGTGTGGCCACCATCATGTAGTCCTCATTGTAATCTGAGCATCGGGGAGCTGTTGCCAGACTGCTGTAGTTATATACTGTCTTAGCTGAAATCCAGGGGGAAGGTGGCTGCTACCAGGTTGGAGCCCAGCCATGCCTATTAGATCTATACCAGTAAAATAAAATACCTTGCACTCCCTTGTCCCTTTCTACTAAAGACATTCATGAATTCAGATAAAATGGGTGCATCTTATCAGTGAAACTTTAATTAAATATTTGGAAAGCTCAACCATAAGAGATTCTGGAAAAGGTAGCTTTTAATTTATTTTCTAATTTTTAAAAATTTCCATTTTTATTTTAGACTCAGTGGGCACATATGCAGGTTTGTTACATGGGTATATTGCATGATGCTGAGGTTTGGGCTTCTATTGATCCTGTCACTCAGATAGTGAACACAGTACCTGATAGGAAGTTTTTAAGCCCTTGCCCTCTCCCTCCATCCCTCCTTTTGGAGTCCCTAGCGTCTATTATTACTGTCTTTATGTTAAGATTTAACTCCCACTTATAAGTGAGAACATGCAATATTTGGTTTTCTGTTTCTGTGTTAATTTGCTTAGGATAATGCTCTCCATTTGCATTCATGTTACTGCAAAGGACATGATTTCATTCTTTTTTATGGCTGTGTAGTATTCCGTGGTGCACACGTACCACATTTTCTTTATCCAATCCATTGTTAATGGGCACCTAGGTTGACTCCAAGTCTTTGCTGCTCTAAATCGTCCTGTGATGAACATACAAGTGCATATGTCTTTTTGGTAGAATGATTTATTTTCCTTTGGTTACATACCCAGTAATGAGATGACTGGATCAGATGATAGTTCTATTTTCAGTTGTTTGAGAACTTTCCAAACTTCTTTCTACAGGGTCTGAGCTAATTTGCATTCCCACCAACAGTAAATAAGCATTCCCTTTCCTCTATGATGTCGCCAACATCTGTTATTTTTTGGCTTTCTAGTAGTTGCCATTTCAACTGGTGTGAGATGGTATCTCACTGTGGTTTTATTTGCATTTCTCTGATGATTAGTGATGTCGAGCATTTTCTCATGTTTGTTAACAACTTGTGTGTCTTCTTTTGAGAACTGTCGATTTATGTCCTTTGCCCACTTTTTAATGAGGTTTTTTTTTTTGAGAATATTTTCCCCCATTCTGTAGGTTGTCTGTCTATTCGGTTGATAGTTTCTTTCGCTGTGCAGGAGCTCTTTTGTTTAATTAGGTCCTACTTGTTAATTTTCATTTTTTGTTGTGATTGCTTTTGAGCACTTGCTCATGAATTCTTTGCAAAGGCCGATACCCAGAAAGGTATTTCCTAGGTGTTCTTCTAGACATTTTTTAATAGCTGGAGGTCTTACATGTAAGTCTAATCCATCCTGAGTTCATTTTTTTGTATATGGTAATAAGTGAGGTCCAGTTTCATTCTTCTGCATACGGTTAGCCAGTTTTCCTGCATCATTTATTGAATAGGGAGTCCATTCCCTATTTCTTATTTTTGTTAACTTTGTTGAAGATCAGTTGGTTGCAGGTATGTGTGCTGCTTTATTTCTGGTTTCTGTATTATGTTTCACTGGTCTATGTGTCTATTTTTATACTAGTATCATGCTGTTTTGGTTACTGTAGCATTGTAGTATTGTTTGAATTCTGGTAATGTGATAATTCTGACTTTATTCTTTTTGTTTAGGGTTACTTTGGCTATTCAGGTTCTGTTTTGTTTCCATATTAATTTTAGAATAGGTTTTTCCTATTCCTTGAAAAGTGATGTTGCTAATAAGATAGAAGAGTATTGAATTTGTAGATTGCTTTGGGTAGTATAGACATTTTAATGATGTTGGTTCTTCCCACCCGTGAGCACAGCACAGAATATTTTTCCATTTGTTTGTGTCCTCTGTGATTTCTTTAGGCAGTGTTTTGTAGTTCTCCTGGTAGAGATCTTTCACCTCCTTGATTAGATGTATTCCTAGGTATTTTATTTTATTTTCTGTGACTATTGTAGTGTGATTACATTCTTGATTTGGCTCTCAACTTGAAAGTTATTGTTGTATAGAAATGCTACTGATTTATGTTTGTTGATTTTATATCCTGAAACTTTCCCAAAGTCATTTATCAGGTTTTGGAGCTGTTTGGCAAAGTCTTTAGGGTCTTTTAGGTATAACATCATATTATTGGGGAAAAGAGATAAATTGGGACTTACTTTTTTTTCTATTTGTATGCCTTTCTCTTGTCTGACTGCTCTGCTAGGACTTCTAGTGCTATGCTTAATAGGAATGGCGGGAGTGGGCATCCTTGTCTTGTTCTAGTACTTAAAGGGAATGCTTTCAGCTTTTGCTTATTCAGTATGATGTTGGCTATGGAGTTGTCATAGATAGCTCTTATTATTTTGAGGTATGTTTCTTCACTGCCTAGTTTGTTGAAGGTTTTTGTCATGAAGGGGAGTTCAATTTTATCAAAAGGTTTTTCTTCATCTATTCAGATAACAATATGGTTTTTGTTTAGATTCTGTTATGTGGTGAATCACATTCATTGATTTCTGTATATTGAACCAAACTTGTACCCCAGGAATAAAGCCCACTTGATCATGGTGAATTAACTTTTTGATGTGCTGGTGGATTCAATTTGCTAGTATTTTGTTAAAGTTTTTGTATCTACGTTAATCAGGGATATTGACCCATAGTTTTCTTTTCTTCATTGTATCTCTCTCTGATTTTGGTATCAGGATAATACTTGTTTTGTAGAATGAGTTAGGAAGGAATCCCTTCTCCTCAATGTTTTGAAATAGTCTTAGAAGGATTGGTACCAACTCTTGTTTGTATGTCTGGTAGAATTCAGCTGTGAATTCATCTAATAGGGCTTTTTTGGTTGATAGTTTTTTAAATGACCGATTCAATGTTGAAACTCATTTTTGTTCAATTTCTTCCTGATTCAGTCTTGGAAGGTTATGTGATTCCAGAAATTATCAATTTGTGTGAATAGAGGTGTTTATAGTAGTCTGTGAGGATCTTTTATATTTCTGTGGATCAGTTACAGTGTCACCTTTGCCATTTTTGATTGTGTTTATTTGGATATTATTTCTCTCTCTTTTTCTTTGTTAATCTAGCTAACAATCTATCATTCTTTTTTAACCTTTAATAAAACCAATGTTTTGTTTCCTTGATCCTTAGGATGTTTTTTGGGGGTCTCAATTCCTTTTAGTTCTGCTATGAAACAAATCCACACCCCTACAGTGAACTCATTTTTCAAAAAGGTGCCAAGAACATATGCTGGGGAAAGACAGTCTCTTCAATAAGCGGTGCTGGGAAAACTGGATATCCATATGCAGAAGAATGAAACTAGACCCCTATCTATCACCATATACAAAAGTCAAATCAAAATGATTAAAACTTAAATCTAAGACCTCAGTCAATGAAACTGTACAAGAAAACACTGAGGAGAATCTCCAGCACATAGATCTGGGCAAACATTTCTTGAACAATACCTCACAAGCACAGGCAAACAAAGCAAAAATGGACAGATAGGATCACATCAAGTTAAAAAGCTGTACAGCAAAGGGTACAATCAATAAAGTGAAGAGACAATCCACAGAATTAGATAAAATATTTTAAACTACCCATCTGACAAGGGATTAAAAACCAGAATATATTAAAAGCTCAAACAACTATCAGAAAAAAAATCTAATAATCTGATCAAAAAATGGACAAAATATTTGAATAAGTATATTTTTACAAGACATACAAATGGCAAATGGCAAATGAAAAGGTGCTCAACATCATGGATCATCAGAGAAATGCAAGTAAAAACTACAGTGAGATATTATCTCACCCGAGTTAAAATGGCTTATATCCAAAAGGCAGGTAATAATAAATGCTGGTGAGGATGTAAAGAAAAGGAGACCCTTGTACACTGTTGGTGGGGATGTAAAGTAGTACCGTCACTATGGAGAACAGTCAGATGTTCCTCAATAAATTAAAAGTTGAACTACCATATAATTCAGCCATCCCACTTCTGGGTTTATGCCCCCAATAAAAGAAATTAGTATATCAAAGAGGTATCTGCACTCTATGTTTGTTGCAGCACTGTTTACAATAGCTAAGATTTGAAAGCAATCTAAGTGTCCATCAAGAGATGAATGGGTAGAGAAAATGTGGTACATATACACAATGGAGTACTATTCAGCCATAGAAACAGTGAGACTCAGTCATTTGCAACAGCGTGGATTGAACTGAAGATGATTATGTTCAGTAAAATAAGCTAGGAACTGTAAGACAAACATCACATGTTCTCACTTATTTATGGGATCTAAAAACCAAAACAAACTCACAGACACAGAGAGTAAAAGGATGGTTACCAGAGGCTGGGAAGGGTAGTAGGGAGCTTGTGGTTGGGGGGGTGAAATAATCCCATGGAATTAACACATTTTCCATGATGTGCTTATTTCAAAATACATACCTGTATCAAAACATCTCATGTACCCCACAAATATATACACCTACTATGTACCCTCAAATATTAAAAATAAAATTTATAAAAGGTACACAGGTACAGTTATGTGGAATGAATAAGTCTATAGATCTAATGCAATGCATGGAAACTATAATTAATAATACTGTATACTGAGAATTTGCTAAGAGAATAGAGTTTTAATGGTCATACTACACATACACACAAGGTAACTGTATGAGGTAATAGATATGTTAACTTGTTTCACTGCAGTAATCATTTCACTACGGATATAGATAGCAAAACATGTTGTTTACCTTAAATATGTACAGTACAATACAATCCTAAAACTATTAAATTCATAGAAAGAAACATAGGCATAAATCTCTACATCCTTGCATGAGGCAAAAAGTCGTTAGATATGATACCAGAAACACAAAGGACAAAAAGAAGTAGAGAAATTGGAATTCACAATTAAAATGTTTGTACTTCAAAGAACATCATTAAGAAAGTGAAAAGATAATTTACAAAATGGGGGAAAATATTTGCAAACAATATATTTGAAAAGACAATTGTATCCAGAAAGTTTAAAGAATTCTTACAAGTCAATAATAAAAGACAAATAACCAAACTAAAACTGGACAAAACATTTAAATAGACATTCCTCTAAAGATCATGTCCAATAATCACATGAAGAGATGCTCAATATCATTAGCCATCAGGGAAATGCAAATCGAAGCTACATTGAAGTACCACGTCATATCCACTAGGATGGCTTAAATGAAAAAGACAGTAACAAGCGTTGGTGAGGATGTAGGGAAATCAGAGCCTTCATAAACTGCTGATGGGAATGTAAAATTATGCAACCCCTTTGGAAAACATCCTCACAGTTTTTCAAAAGGTTAAACATGGAGTAGTCATTATTGAAACTCAATAATTTCGCTCGTAGGTATATATCCAAGAAAATAAAACATATGTCCATACAAAACATGAACATACAAATGTTTACAGCTGCATTATTTAAAATAGCCAAAAGTAGAAATAATGTAAATGTCCATCAACTGATGAATTGATAACTAAAATGTGATATAATCATACAATGGAATATTATTTGGTCATAAAAAGTACTGATACTAAAACATAATGAATACAGTTGAAAACATTGTACTAAGTGGAAGAAGTCCCAAAAAACAATATACTATATAATTCCATTTGTATGGAATGTCCAGAGTAGGCAAATCTATAGAGACAGAAAGTATGTTACATTGCCAGAGGCCGAGTATAGAAAGAATTGAAGGAAATGGGTATGGTGCTGCTTTTTGGCATGATGAAAATGTACTAAAATTGATTGTAGTGATGACTGTGCAACTTTGTGAATATACTAAAACCATTGGATTGTACACTTTAAATGAGTGATTTGTATGGCATATGAATTAAATCTTAATAAAGTTGTTTATAAAAACAGACCTGGGTTGGATTTGCGGACCTCTTACTGTATAACCTTGGATTTTGCCTTTCTGAGCCTCAGTTTTCTTATCAATAAAGTGAGGAGAATCAAAGTAAAGAGTGATGAGGATTAAATTAGAGGTCTTCTATAAAGCACACAGTCAAGTCAGTACCTAGTACATAATATGTATTTGATAAATGTTAGCTGTTGTCATTATTAATGTTAATAAATATTTATCTATATTAGCTTTGTAAATGGTATAGTATTCATTACAGGTATATTTCTCATTTAGCCAATCGGATAGAGGTTTCTTTCTCCTACAGATAAAAATTTGTTGAAAATCACCTAGAATACTGCATGGAAACCAGTAGTTACATAATGCATATTATGTATAAATGAACAAATGTATACATTATTAATAAATTATGAAAATTAATGTATAATGAATAAATATTTGTGGGCTGCTTTCAATAGTTATAATGAATATCCAGAAGTAGAACATGTGATTATTTACAGGTTTATTTATATTAATTGAATGGCTGCCACAGAAAGATATTTCCAATTTCCATTCCCTCTAGCTAACTAGGAGCCTGTCTGCTTCCCTGCATAGAAGGTAAATTTTCCTTATTCTAACGGAAACATACATGTTAATTGAAATAACCATGACACATTATTAGAGCTAATAATTTAAATACCTTCTCTTTGCCTTTCATTACATTATTTTACTATTGTCTGAAACAACCAGCAGGATTTTCAATCCACTGCAGTTTGCTAGAGCTTTACAGGACTCAGGGGAAATTACTTATGCTTTCAGATATCTACCTTCTCCAGAGCCACAAGGTCTCCACTGAGTGAAATTCGGACTTTGGTGGCTTTCAATAACACAAAACCAAACTTGTAAAAACGGCTAACAAGTGCTGGCCTCTGGAGGAGGTCTGTTCATGTAGTTGCAAGTAAAATCATTAGTCAACTTTGTCTTTTTAGGTTATAGTGAGAACCTATTATTATCTAAGTTCACAAAAACCTATACGCTTCTCCCGTTTTTACCAGCTGGGAATATGAATAGAGGTATTTCACTGACGTTCTAAATGTTGGCGTTACTGTAATTATGGTGGTGATGTGAGAGTAGGGGTGCTAGTTAATCTAGGCTGCTGAGACTGTTTATTTGATGAAATTATCTTGATTTACTATAAGGGTGAATCATGCAGCAGTTAGCAAGGGACAAATCTTAAGAGAATTCCTGTAACAACAACAAATATAAAATGAGTGCCTCTGATCTACAAAGAGTCATATAAATGCACAAATTATCTTCAGAGGTACTTTTGGTTTCTAGAGGAGTGTTCCCTCTTTTAGGGATTATGCAAAGATAGACAGACATTTGTAGGAACAATGAAAGAGAAGTTAGATCAAATGGGAGAGGTAGATGATGCCATTTCAAATAAGGAACACAGCAAAATTAAAACTTTTTTTTCTGTTGTTGTCTATGAGCTATAAGAGTAACTATAAGGTGCAGGCAAAGAAACAAAAAGGTGAGAGAAAGGAATAAGGAGGTAAGGAAGCTTGACAAGAACAGTTGTGCCTTCCTAAGACGAGCACTGTGCATAAAATCTCTCAAAATACTGACAGAAATGATTTTATTTGACTAATAGAAAAATACCATCGAAGGCTACTGGCAAACCAGTAACAGGATAATTGTGCCCTTGAAGAAGAGGCAGCATGGATGGGTAGACAGAATAAGCATGGGGAAACTAGTATTCAATAAGGGACAAAAAGAGGGCTTACCTACAGAGATATCCTTGGCCATATATTTGCTTTCCTTTTTTGTGGAAGATTATGTTTGTTTTTTAAATGAGTGTGGCATTTAATAATGGAAGTACTTAGAGTACAGAAGAGAATGGTAGGAAATCTAATTGCCTTTATGTATACTTTGGCATGCATTTTAAAATTAAACATTAGGGGGTCATATCAGGGCATTATGAGGTAGAAAGCATATGGTGAAGGTCTCAGATTCTTGAGGGCTTCCAGGATAAGGAAATTGGAAGAAGCAAACTTTCCTTGGGATCTTGGAGCATCTTTAGGAGCCTTTATTAGAAGGAACTAGAGAAGAGTCTTCCATATGAAGGGATTGTTGTGTAGGCTGTTACTCCCATTTCTAGGATACCATGGGTTATGGGATACACTATGAATTTAAGAACTTCCTTTGAAGGGTAGGTGGGGAGGGGCCCCTAAAAGAAATATTTATATCAATCAATGTAATACCTGTCCAAATTTAGGAAACATTAAATAAATTTTGAGGAAAAAGGAACGTACATCTTAGAATTTAACTGTATTACCTAAGATAGGTTAGGTTATGTGGTCATAGCAGACAACACCCCCAAAATAGGATTGGCTTAAGACAAGCAAATGACAAAGGGGTTTCATTTTCACACAGATCACATTCGCTTTGCAAGTTAGTGGCACTTTGCTTTCCATCACTTTACCCAGAGATACAGGCTAATGGAGACTTCATTATCCAGTACTTCCTGGTCATGTCAGCAGTGACAATTAAAGACAGAATGGTCACATGCTACTTCCATTCTTATTTCTTTGGCCAAGGTAAGTTAAATTGCCATGTTGCCTAACTTTAAGAGACAAAGAAGTTTCTTTTACGATTTTGTGCTTTTTGTGTCCTCTGTAAAAAATCTTTGCCTTCCTCAGATTACATAAATTTTCACTATTTTCTTCTAGAAATTTTATATTTTTACTTTTATGTTCAAAATTGTGATCTATTTCAAGTTAATTTTTGTATATCATGTGAAATAGAGTTTGAAGTTTATTTTTCACAGTTGTTCCAGTTTCATACGTGTTGAAAAGGCACACCTTAATTGAATCATCTTGAAAACAAATTGACTATACGCGCACACACACACGGGTTTATTTCCAGATTTTATCTGGAATTTTAAAATTCCATTCTTTTTCACTGATTTATATATGTATTATTATGCCAATACATATATACCTAATACCTAATACACGGTTAATTGCTGAAACTTTAAGTTTTGAAATCAGCTACTGTAAGCCTTCAGTTTTGTTCTTTTACAAAATTGTTTTACAGGAAATACTGAGCTTAATGACTTCTGGGATTATTTCCATTGCTAATGTCAAAACAATTAATTGCCATAAACACAAAATTTGAGTTGAACATACTATCTAAATTTGTTAAAATAACCTCTTTTAGAATTGGAATTGTTAAGAGAAAAATGTCATGTTTTATAGGAAAGATGTAAAACAAGGCTACACAAGGCTATATATATATATGTATATATATGTCTGAAGTAAGAACAAACTTATGTTTTGATAACAAGTTTAAATGATATAAATTTAACTAAAAGGAAAATACTTGGATTGCATAAAAGCAGATATTTATATGGCATTTATAAGGGACCTATAAGGGTAAATGGTAATACCAATAGGTTAAAAATGAAAGTGTGAAAAATTAGAGTAAGAAATATCAATTAAAGCAAAGCTTGCAATTTTGTTAGAAAATGATGTATATAAGTTGAGGTTGTATTAAATGAAACTGATTAAATGATACATAGTGCTGAAATGAATAAAGCAAACAAAATAGGAGCTGAACCACTTGAAATTAAAAACTCCTTCCTAAACAATTTTTGCACCAAAGAGACCGTTACAATATGTAGAAAATGTCAATAAGGAAAACTATATATCAAAACTATTGCACTCAATCAAATGTGTACTAAGAAGAAAATTCAGGACTATATAATCACATATATTACCTAATAAGAGAATATAAAGTAAATAATGTCAATTTTCAAAGTTGAATAAATATAAGCCTAAAGAATAAAAAGATAAATAGAGACAAATAATAATAGTAATAACAGTAATTATAAGCCAACCAGCAACCCACATCCATGCTCAGTATTTGGGTCACTGTGGGCTTCTAGTTTTCATCACACATCTTTCTTCAAAGAGTCTACAGACGTGCAGTTTAGGTGCCATTGTTGAGTTGTATGAAACAGATCATTCCATGGACTCTAGCAACTCAAATTTGATAAATAATATCACCATTAAGACAGTTACATTATAGGCAATGTTCCATAAACAGGTATAATATACAATATTGAATATATATATACACAAAAATTTCTTATTAAAATAGACTAAAGTAATAAAAATAATACTTAATTTGAAATTAAAAGACTGGATTTGAGTTTGTCAACAAATAGCTAGTAAGCCTTTGCAGGTCATTTAGTCTAAGATTATGTTTCCTTATATTCCAAATAAAGATAAAATGTGAATATTTACCCATTAATTATGATAATTAAAAAATGTGTGTGTGAAAGCACTAGTTAAATCATAAAGACCTATACGACTGTAAGGTATTAATAAACATGGCACTGTGTACCCACTTCATTTAAGGCACTCAGGTAGAGTCTTAGTCTTGTAATATTTGGGGATATTGATTTCCTTTTGAAAAGGAGACAGAATAATTTCATGTGCTGTATCCATGCTTTGGAGAGTAGTAGCTAGTGCATAAGTGGTTTGCAGAGGCAAACTTGCTTGATGCATCTTTTGCATCCTTTTTTTTGTCTTTTAAATGTCAACAGGCATTTGCTTCTTTTTCGTCTCTCTTTTACTTTGTTACTCAGCGATGTGATTGAATGATATCCTGAGGATGAGTGTTAAATTTCAGTGGGCTGAAATTATCATATCCCTTTTGGGACATACACAAATATGTGTTCATTCAATCATTTTATTTCTTTGTCAATATGGAGAACACAATCACAGGATACACAGTAACAGATGTGAGCATAATGAATGAGATGCACACATTCTCTCAGCCCAATATTGACACATTAGATGTTTAATGTAAATCATTCATTTGATTGCATACCCTGAAGTACTCTGTCACTCTTCTGAGAATTAATAGGTTGTAGTGTAACAGCAACATTTTCATTGCCCTTCCCTTGTTCATGCCTCTCCCAGCTTCCTTCCCTCTCCTTCCTCAAAACACAAGAAACTTCTAGGTCATCTCTTGCTTAAACAAGTCTGTTTGGCTCATCCAAGGACATTTCTGTATCTCTGACCCCTAAGTGTGCTGTTATTTTGTGGTGGTCTTGGATAATAAAGTTTACACAGTTAAGATAGCTACAGTGGCTTAAGCTCTAAAGTCAAATTTATATTAGGCTAGGCAATGAAAAGCAGGACCATAAAGGGCCTAAGATAGATAAAGGACTCATTTTGAATTGGTATCCTTTCTACCTTGGTCCTTTAGAAGACTGTTATGCTCTCCCAGATAAACAACATAGATCATCAACCCTTCAATGCTCAAGGGAATGCCCTTAGAATCCCAGCCATCCTTCTTTAATATCAATTTGCTCCTATTTAAACACCATCCTCCTCACTTCTTTCTGGATCTCTGATTCTCCCCGTGATTCTTGCCTCAGATGCATGGCTTCTGCAATTAGACCACATCTTTTGATGTCTAAGTCTTGGATTCATCTAATTGTTTGACCATCCCTCTGGATTCCTGTTTCCAACTACCTCTAGTAGGAAATTTCTAAATTCCAACTACTTCCCCAGTATCTTAGACAGAACTTCCCTTAAAAATAACAAATGTAGGAAATATTTCTTGGGTATTTGATGCTTAGGTATCCTGGGAAGTTGAAACAGAATAAAAAAGAGAGAGAGAGAGATTTCAGAGAGTCCCAATACTCTTAGGAGAAATTCTGCAGCTGGCTCCAGAGAGTAAGACTGGTTACAAATTAACTGGTATGGATTTCTGCAGCACTTATCACAGAAAGCCACCCTGTAGCAGTGTTAATTCTTGATTTGCATGTATGAATCAAACATGGCCAGTGATTAGAGTACAAAGTTAGGACCAAATAATGTATGCAAATCATGTAAGTTGGTCATGGTAGGTAGGTGGTAGCCCTATAGTCCCAACATTGATAGAGATCCACATTCTGTGGCTCTATGAGCTAGTAAGGTGTTCACCTTTGTCATGTATGCTTCTATTGGTAAACAATGCCCAAGTGTTTATAAGGAAAACTTCCCCCCATCCCCCAAACAATAGAGATTTGAAGGAAGCTCCAGGCACAGCAAAATTTAAAAGAGGAAATACAAGGGCAAATGCATACTTGCATTGTTCTGTAAGAGAACCTGGAGGAGGAAGAGACAGTTGCTCAGTTGGCTTGCAGAAGCTTCCTTCTTTCTCACTCCCTGCCAAAAACCTGAAAGTAGATTGATGTGCTATGCTGTACTCCAAGCCTGGTAAGGGTAGGAGCCTTGTGGCCGTGTATGTCCCCTTGGTACCCTTGCCTTCATCAAAATGCCTGGCACATGGTACGTATTTAGTAACCAATATTGAATGAGCAAATCAATCAATGCTTATTGAATGAAACGCTCTGGGAAATGAATTCATGTTGAAGTGTTAATGAATAACAGGACAATAAAATGTGACCATTTTCCCAAGTGACCAAAGTGTTGAAGTTCCAAATAGTGAAATTTTAGACATCAGTGATGTGGTGAGAAAGGGTTTTCCTAGTCTAGGAACTCTTTTTGTGTCTCAGAAATCATATAATATGGGAAACTCCAACTGTGATTCAGGATTGGACATATAATTTCCTGCCCTTCTTGACTTTTGCACAGTTTTTTCTCTGAACACCTCTACCTCCTACCTCCTCTACCAATAGTGCTCTGTTTTAAGGCTCTGTAAAATTCTCTGCTTCAAATTCTAGGCAGAGTTATGAGTTTTAGGAGATTCTCACCCATACCCGCAACCCCAACAATCTTTTCTTCTCATGCAATATTTTTCCAGCTCTGGACAATACAGTTGGGCTGTGTGGCACCAAGAAAAGTAATTTATAGGACAGTCATTACTTTTATACTTATCATGTGAGAATTTCTAAAAGGCCAATAATTATAAAGCCTTGTGATTTGATTTATTTCTGCCTAAGTGCTACCAATATGCTAAACATACAATTAAGAGAGGTGAAAACCAATTAAGATTTGCTTTGGAAAAGTGCCAGAACCCATTTGCAAACAACAACAACAACAACAACAACAACAACAACAACAACAAAACACATTGAAGCTGATTTGTACGATACCTCACCTGTGCATTTCGCTTTTAATACATATTTTTTGGCTTGCTCCTTTGATTTTTTAATTGCAAGAATATAAACTTTATCCCTTAGGAAATACCAGTATCTTATTATTATAAGAACTCATTCATCTGCTTGAGTAAGAATCAAGGCAGAACTAGTTCTGCAGGCTGCAAGGGATAAGATAAACACTGTGAGATTGATTGTAGTTTTCCATGCATGTGCTGTTTGCTTGCATAACTAACCTGAATATGTGTTATTTCTTTAAATTTTCTGCACATGCCATTCCTTCTCCTTGGAGTGCCCTTCCCACAACCACCTCTGTGTATTGGGCTCCTATTCATCCTTGATGAGCCAAATCAACTGTCATATTCTCCTTGAAGCCACAGCCATGAGCCATTATCATTCCAACCAGATGTCCACTCTCTCCTCTCTGATCTGCAGAATTTTCTTATTTTTCTTAATAGCCTTATAAAACCAGTTTTGGGGTATTACTTACAAATATGCTATCTGTCTCTCACCAAGTATTAAGTTCTTTGAGAGTAGTATTATGTCTTATCTACATAGCTCCTTTTGAGCCTATACAAATGTTATTAGCATTCATAGCCTTGTATTCGGGGTGAATTTCTTTGTTTCTTCATAATACATACTGTCACACTGATACAATCTTCAGAAGACATGCTTGATATCTGAAATATGGAGCATAAAAGAGAAAGGATGGTGTTTGTAGTTTATAATATTGTTACAAACTGATCAAGAAAAATATTGGGCTGATTTGAAAAGAGTAGCAATAGCACACACTTATGTAGCTCTGGCCATGTGCCAGGCTCTGTTCTAAGCACTTAGTGGATATATTTTAGCCATCACAATTTAAGAAGAAACTGGAACACAGAAAGAATACATAACTTGTTGGAGAGTGCAAAGCTGATCGGTTGCAGAGATATGCTCCTGATAGCCCAGGCAGCTCCGGAGTCCCTGCTCTTAAACTCTACACAAGGCTACCAGGACAAAGAGAGCCCTCTCTTCTGTGTCTCATTCTGGAGCTTCTCCCCTTTGGAAACTCCATGCAAAGAAGGCTTAATTTAAAAACCAACACTCCTTTCCAAGTTCTCATTCTGATCCCCTTCTTGGAAGAAAATTTACTTGAAAGAGGAAATCTGTCACTAAGTTAGACAGGTATCATTAATATATAGGGTTATTGAGTAAAGTTTTCTTTTTCTGATGAGATAAACAAATACAAAGAAGTTTCCACACTCTAGTACACAGATTCTGGAAGTCTGATTTCTGAACTAGTAGCATTCATAACACATGTGATCTTGTTAGAAATACAGATTACTGATTTTGTATGTGGTGAGAGATAGGAGTCCAGTTTTATCCTTTGGCATATGGCAACCCAATTTTCCCAGCACCAATTATTTTGAAAAGTGCCCTTTACCCAGTGTGTGTTTTTGTCAGTTTTCTCAAAGGTCAATTGGCTGTAGATATGAGGCTTTATTCCTGGGTTCTCGATGTATTTTTATGCCAGTAACATCCTGTTTTAGTTGCTATAGGCTTGTGGTATAATTTGAAATAGGTAATGTCATGCCTCCAGCTTTGTTCTTTTGCTTAGGATTGCTTTGACTATGTGGGCTCACTTAAATGTAAGACCTGAAACTATTAAAATATGAGAAGAAAACCTAGGAAGTCTTCTGGACATTGGTGTAGGCAAAGAATTCATGACTAAGACCTCAGAAGCACGAGCAACAAAAACAAGAATAGACAAATGGGACTTAATTAAACTAAGAAGCTTCTGTAAAGCAAAAGAAATAATCAACAGAGTGAACAGACAAGTTGAAGAATGGGAGAAATATCTGCAAATTATGCATTTGACAAAAGACTGATATCCAGAATTTACAGGGAACTCAAACAACTCACTAACAACAACAACAACAACAACAACAACAACAGCAAACCCCACAAATAACCCCATTAAAAAGTGGGCAAAAAACATGATTAGACATTTTTCAAAAGGAAACATACAAATGACCAACAAGCATATTTAAAAAATACTCTCTATGACTAATCATCAGAGAATGAGATATCGCCTTATACCAGCCCGAAAGGCTATTATTTAAAAAGTCAAAAAATAGTAGATGTTAGCAGAGATGAGAAGAAAAAGAAATGCTTATACACTGTTAGTGGGAATATAAAATAGTAGAACCTCAATGGAAAACTGTATTGAAATTCACAGAGTAGTAAAAATAGAACTACTACTCTATCCAGCAATCTTACTACTGGGTATATACCCAAAGGGACAGAAAATATATAAAAGAGACACCTGGACTTGGATGTCTATTGCAGTAATATTCACAATAGCAAAGATATGAAATCAACCTAAGTGCCATCAATGAATGACTGAAGAAAAAAATGTGGTACACACACACACACACACACAAATATTATTCAGCCACAAGAAGAATGAAATAATGTCTATTGCGGCAATATGGATGGAACTGGACGCCATTATCTTAAGTGAAACAACTCAGAAACAGAAAGTCAAACACTGCAAGTTCTCACTTATAAGAGCTAAATAATATGTATATATGGACATAGAGTGTGGAATAATAGACATTGGAGATTTAGGAGGATGGGAAAGGTGTAAGGGATGAGAAATCACTTAGCAGGTACAACGTACATCACTCTGGTGATAGTTACACTGAAAACCCAGGCTTCACCATTATGCAGTGTATCCATGTATCAAAACTACAGTGGTACTTTTAAAATTAATACAAAGAAAAAAAGAAATACAGGGTTCTTGGGTCTTACCCCGGACCTACTGAATTAGAAACTGTCAGGGCAGAGCCTGTCAATCTGTGCTCTAACAAGCCCTCCAGATGATTTTGATGCAGTTAAACTCTGAAAACCACTTTTCCAGTACACTGCTTCTTAAATGTGACTGCACACTGAAGTCACCAGGTCTGTGGAAAATACGTTTGTGTTCCTCCCCAAGATTTTCATATTTAATTAATAGGGTGTGGTCTTGACATCAACATTTTTAAAGGTTCCCCAGGTGATTCCAGTGTTGCACCCTGAATGAGAACCACTGTTCTGTCCTAATAATTAGGGCTTCTGGCTTATTGCAGTCACTCAGTATACACCTTGTTAGCGAGTGGGGCAGCTCTGTCTTACTGGTGACTGTAACCGCAGAGACTAGAACAGTACCTAGCATTTAGTAGAAGCTCAGTAAATATCTGTTGAATACGTGGATGTTACATAGTATGATCAGGCTTCAAAAAGTCTATAAAATAATACATAATTTATACCAATTTTACATTTTTCCAAGAATATGCAAAAACCTTGTCTCAAACCGACTCTGCCTCAGATACGCCATTCTTTCCTTGAGTCTTTGTGGAACAGTTGCCTCTACCTATGCGTTCTTTTCCCCCTTCCAAACATTTTGTGGCTAACTAACTTCTACTCAGTGTTCCAGTCTCAATATCTCAGCCTCCTCTGGAAAGCGGGCTGTCACCAAGAAAAGCTGCTTAGGAGATGTTCATGACTCAGATCTCAAAAACACAAGCAACAAAAACAAGAATAGACAAATGCAATTTAATTAAACTAAGAAGCTTCCGTAAAGCAAAAGAAATAATCAACAGAGTATACGGATAAGTTGAAGAATGGGAGAAATACCTGCAAATTATGCATTTGAAAAGAGACTGATATCAAGAATATTTCTCATTGAACCCGTTGCTTATTTCCACTGCCTTTTTAATCACATGTATGGAAGTTTCCCACTTACTTGGCTATTTGTCCTCATTGGTCCACGTCCTCTTTAATGGCAAATACTGCCTCTCCTCACTTGGAATCTCCAGCCACAGAGTCAGTTCTTGGCATGTGAGAGATGCTTAATGTACATTGTTCAAAAGAGTGAATTATTTCTTCCCACAGGATTGTCCTACATTAGACAGTCTCCTCCTCACCAGATCTTGCCCCCTTTGAACAAGTAATCGAACAATCTGCTCTGTATTGGTATCCAGGTGGATACTGGCATTGATGAAAGGTGCTACTTTTAGAAGCTGACCTTTCTTGGGACCAGCATTCAAGCCCCAGAAAATGGGTTGGCTGAAGTTTTTTTTGGTTCTATCTGATTCTGCTTTTGTGCAGATGAGCTATTTGGAAGCTCCAGTCTCCATACCAAGTTGTTAAACCTGACCATCTGTTGGGGAGGATTTTATTTTAGATGAGAGCATCTGGGTCCCCATTTACATTTGCTGAGGTTAATAGACCTGACAACCTTCCTCTGTTTTCAGCAGGAAGCACATCCTGAAACCATCAGGAAGGAGGCAGCTGAACTTTTCACTGGTTGTTCTCACATGCATTCTCCCCACCTGAAAGCTTTTTTATATTCCCTGTTAATACTCTTATTTCTTAAAGTCATAGCTTTCTAGTCCATTAATGGCACTCGACTGAGAAACTGTCTCAACCAATATGAGGTTGTGGTAGGTTACAAGGCAGCGGGATAAAAGTGAATCACACTACCCTTAGGTCCAATACCAGGCACTGACACTTTGTAACAAGTTCAGTGACCTTGGAAAACAAAACAAAACAAAACAAAACAAAACAAAAAAAAGACCTCTCTGAGGTTTAGTCTTCTTATCTCAAAATAATGAAGAGTAAAATTATCGTGCAATTTTTGGTTAAAATTAAACATTTACTAAGGTGCCTAACAAAGTACTCAATGAGTAGTCATTATTATTTTTACCTTTCCATTGATTAGCACATCAGAAATTCTGTAAGACTTTCCCATCTATTTAATTTGATTGTTATAATAACTCTGTGGCAGGCTGTATTTCCTGGGAGGCAGACACTGAGATGCTTTAGTGGGCAGAATATTCCAAAGTATTCTTGGGATCAACACTTGAAAAAGAGAGGGGAGGAAGCAAGATGGGCAGAGGGAGAAGTCAAACTATGGTGTAACCCAATAACAGCCTTGGTCTACTCTGTGGGAGCTCTGCAGCTGGAAGGGCCCAATGAAAAATTGTCCAGAGTTGGGTCAAGCCCCAGGTTTTCGTACCACTGCACCTAACAGTCATTGAGTGAGGCCACTCTGTGTCTGACAGACAAGTGGTCTGGGGTAAAAACACTACAGGGAGACACTTGTTGAAGAGGCTGACAACTAAAGGTTGTCCACGGATAGCCCTCCCAGGCGGCTGGGTGATGAGTCCTTCACTGAAGGGGGGCCTGGTTGTTGGAGCCTATGCTAGGCCTGGAGTGTCTTTTCTAAATCGACGAGAAGGGTACCTACTTATTGTAAGTGACATAGGTAGAGAGGTGTATGCATGGTTGTGTGTGGGAGTCAGGGAGTGTTGTGTAGGGAAAAGGTAGAAAGAGAAGAGAATTGAGAGGAGAGAGGAGAAAGAAGAGAATGGAACCCAGCACTTTTTTTCTTTTTTTTTTTTTCTTTTCTTTCTTTTTTTTTTTTTTGAGACGGAGTCTCGCTCTGCCGCCCAGGCTGGAGTGCAGTGGCGCGATCTCGGCTCACTGCAAGCTCCGGCTCACTGCAAGCTCCGCCTCCCGGGTTCCCGCCATTCTCCTGCCTCAGCCTCCCGAGTAGCTGGGACTACAGGCGCCCGCCACCTCGCCCGGCTAGTTTTTTGCATTTTTTAGTGGAGACGGGGTTTCACCGTGTAGGCCAGGATGGTGGCAGTTTAGTAGTAAAGGCAACTTGTTTTCAAAGTGCAACTTGCAAGACCCTTTTGAGCTTGCTTCTCATTGATCTGCCTTGGTGCTCCAGAGAGTTGAGGGAGCCAACTGAAAATCCTACTTCCCCTTGCTAAAAAATCATTGCTGATTCATAAATATAGGATAATCTCAGCAGGGAACTGGGAGATGTCAAAGTAAGAATTGCATTGGAAAATGTTAAACAGGAAGACTGTTCAAGACTCTCACAGTAGGGGTGAGAGAACCTGGAAGGGAGATGTTGCAGGTATCACACATGAGTTCGCAATCATTTCTCACTGGAGGGTTTTCAGGAGCTGGAGTGGGAGAAATCATAGGACACATGTGATTTCTAATTGGCTTCTACCCAGAGGAAAAGTAAACTTTCTGAGTCTTCATGACAGGAAGCACTTTTACAACTTGGAGCAAGGAGCCCACTGAAGTTCGGCTCCTACCCTTCCACAGAAACTGGAAGATGGGAGAGCTATCTCCTCTGATGTTTACATTTCAAAGAGATGGCTCCCAGGTCCTTGAGAAAGACATTTATTGGGTCTTAAAACTCTAAGGAGATTTCTAAGGAGATTTATTTCAAAGGAGTCAGAGGAAGAATTTACAATTACAAGTTTTGTAAAGTAAATGCTCTAAGAAAAAGGAGGTCGGGGCCTATAGTCAGGAAAAAAACTGTCTAAAGTGTAGTCAAGCTGTGGGGAACATTAAGGCTGCCTTGGTCAGAGGTTTTCCTTTGGTTAAATGCTTTCAGAGAAGCTCAAGAGTCAAAGCTGAATGCCTAGTTTTGACAAGGGAGTCCAACTAAATATGCTCACGGCAAGCAGTGCTCTGGGAGATGGGTCTTTGCTGACCTGCCTTGAGATGGATAATCAGATGCTAGCTACTGAGAAATGTCCATGTGAATCAAAGTCCAACCAGGAAAACAGAAAGCACCAAGTATTTTAAACAAAATCTATTATGGTACCTTATTTTTAAAAACCTTATAAAGTAATAAAAGTAATAGAAACTAATTGTAGAGATTTTAGAAAATATAGACATAATCACTGTTGATGTATATCTGTTTAGTTATTGAACATGTATGAGTAATCAGAATTATTCCACGTATCATTAGTCTAGAAGTAATGCCAGGTCCTATTTATGGTAATAATTGAAGTTTCATAGACTTAGTCTCCTTGAATACTGGGGGCCATTAGCACCTCCTCTTCTCTGCTTCTTCATAGTCTCAAAGATTTTGGGGATCTTTGCTGGGAGGGGGATGCTGCAAGTGTCAAACATGAATTCACAAACAATTCTGACATATGTTGCCACTGCAGGCCTATAGCTTCTCCTCTTCCTGGAAAGAGGTTAGATTGGGCTTGTAAGATGGTTGTACCTCATTGGACCAACACTTAAATCTGCATCTCTTGCAGCTCAGTTCTTGTAAGTACAGCTTGAAGTACATTATAGTGAAATAATTCTGCTTCTAAGCCTTTTTGCCAATCCTGTCCTGTTTGCCCTGAGATCTATTCCTTGCCCTTCTGCTGCTGAGCCCCCAGGTGATGTTTCCCAGAAACTAGAGAATGGGAAGAAGGGAGAAGCCAGGGCAATTCTGTGCCTTACTCTCTGCTGCAGGCTTCACCCCTTACATGAGGCAAGCCCACCATGGCTCCAGTTTCCCTTGGATGTCACAACACTGGGAACTGATGTTATCACTGCTCCCTTCTATCCTAAGGGTGGAAGTGGATTCCTGATTATCTTAATCCCTAATGGCCTCACAGTCTCTTGTTTTCATTGGCTGTTTTATCACCTGTGCCACCAATTCAATGAATTAGATTCTCTGTTTAAAATATTGAGTCATATTTTTTTCTGATTGGATTCTGACTGGCACAGACCTTCTCTGGATAGCCAAAATATAATCCAATATCACCTTTATTCTTCAGGCTAGGTCTTATTTTGTCTGTCTGGGAGCTCCCTCAGAGGAAATTTCTCTACTGTTTCAGCCTCTAAGAATAAAGGAGGTGACATGGTGTTAGCTGAATTCATATTTCCTTCACAGCTAGGTTTGCAGCAGAGATTTGAAGAAGGAAAAGATGAGGTCATCTGTAATCCCTCAGAGGTTTCCTTCTCTTTGTCAGATAAAGAAGGGAAAACCAAAATTTGTTGAGTTACAGCAAGGCTTTAAGAAGCATTGAACTGCTAGCATTCTATTGCTTAAAGAACTACAAAGAAACAAATCTTATTACTTATAACATAAAAGCATTTGTTGTTTGATACGTCACAAATACCTAAGGCAACTGAGATATGCTTAAGTGAGCAAATAGTTTGAATTTTGTGTTTATGGATATACTATTATTACTTTTTTTCTAAGCAATTCTTCATTGCAATCCTATACTTACCTTTCTCCCTGTAACATTATGAATATAGAGCTTAATTACTGGAAAGTGCCAGTAATTATTACTGTGAAACAGTTCTTACTATTTGTGAAGAACTGAGGAAAAATGATATTCACAGAGGTTTATTTAAAGTGGTTACCATTTGGCTCTTTGTAAAGGGCTTGGATGGGCATAACCAATGATTACCTCTCTGACTCTCATTTTTCTAAATTTTCCTAGAGCATTCTGGCCTGCTTCTCAGGAACATTCCCTTTATATTCATTGTTTTGCCATAGGTCTTCCTCCCTTTAATCATTAGAAAAATCCCCTTTTACCCCTTTAATATAAAAAAGATTAATGCAGATTAATTACAATGCAATAGCTTAAGTTTAGCCATAAATGCTACTTTTCAAATATAAGTGTGTCAATATTTTTTAGCAATGCATTTTAGGACTAATGGGTTTTGTAAACATGGATAGCTGAGTCCTGGAATGGCTGACCACTCACTGTAGCAGTCAAGAGCCTTAAAATAAATTGCTATAACTATCTCTTGGGGCCTTACTGAGGTAACTGGAAACATGAAGAGACTGGTGAGTAGAATTGCTCTTCTTTATTAGTGAGGTTTTTTTAAGGGCACATGTCGTATTTTGCTATTTACTTTGTGTCTAGTTCCTTAGCGTAGTTCTTAAGCTGTGTTGAGTAGAATTTTAATAAAAGATAACAAATGATCATGGAGAAAATTTTAAAATCATAAATAAAGGAAAAGTAATATATTGTGAAGAATATTAAAGAATCTCATCATCTTGTTATGTAACAGCTTTTAATTCTTGCACATATATTATTTTTCCCTCCCCTACCCCGCAAGGTATAACTGACAAGGTTTGAGCTACCACAAGACTCATATACTTGAGAAAATAGTTTAAGTTTTCATGTTAAGGAATGCATATACAACATTGGAATTAAAAGACTAATGCATATGTGACAACTCTTTATGTCTTATAACACCACAATAGCAGATCCTCAACACCATCGCCAATTCACTGGACCAATGGTTGAGGAAATAAGGGGAAGACTGAATTTTGACTAAATTTTTCTCATAACACAAACACAACTGGCCAAGTTCATGAAGACATTAAAATATAACTTCATACAAGTCACTTACCCTTTCTGATTTTTCATTTTATCTGATAAATGAGAGTAATAATAACTAACTTAAAGACTGATACATTTTAGTTCATCAGGTACTAAAGCATCCATGAGACATTATTATAATCAGAGGATTAAATGAGATTCTATTCAAATCTGTTTGCACTCTGGTACCACGCAGTAGCTGTATGATACACGTTAACTCTGTTTTCGCCATGAAACTCACCCAGTTGGTTAATCCTTCTCCTCAAAATAACCCCTAATAATCATTGGACATTAATTAAATGTTACCATTTTGTTTTGGTAATAAATGGGTCAAACTTCTGACAATATAGATGTTATGTTATGCACAAATACACAGCTCACATCCTGACTTTGAAGGCTAGACCAACACTACCCTCCCAAGATCACTACTGTTCCAGCTAGGGAATACATGCAAAAAGAATACCCATAGAAAACTTTCAACTCTTTATTGATTCAGCTCTAAATCTTCATCTAAGTCTTACATTGCTGATCAGAGCTTAATTATGGACAAAACTCAAAGGCCTCTACTTGGCACAAGGCCAGTACTGGAAGCTGCGTCCCCTATATTCTGGGGTATTTCTTTTGTTTTGTTTTTTGGCCTAAGGCAAACAGAAGGAAGCTATGTGCATCTGCCACTGGTAGTTTTTCTCCAACTACATTACCTTACAGCTTCATGGGAAAGGGGAGAAACCAAAGTGTAGAAACCAAATAGTTCCAAGGTAAGAGGATTGTGATCATCCTATTTTATTTGGAATCACATTCATCCAAAAAAAGAGCCACGGCAACAAAGAGTGACCCATTTTAAAAAATGATGGCTCCATTTTGTGAACTTGAGACTACATTTTCTCCTTGTCTTATAAGAGAGTTCTCCCTTCCTGGGGGCAAAGTATGTGCATGTTGGAGGAGAGAGGAAGAACAGAGGGTTTTAAATGCCTGATAGAGAATAAGGACTTTTTATTTGGAAAATGGAAGCATGAATAGGCAAGAGATGATTGAAATGAGCAAAAGTGAATCAGCATTTTTAGTTTTGACACAGTCTATGCAGATTTTCTGGTTACCAGTGTCCTAGAGAATGAGTGGAAAAGTACATAAATAATTACGCCTGCAAAACTGGGAGCTTTTCTGGGGTCCGAGCTGTGGGCATGTGGGTAAATAAAATTCTCTGTGCCTGGAAGCATGTGTACACATTGTGTATGGCAGGAGGGAAGGGGGCTCGTGGGAGGGAGTTCATTTGCAGGCCAAGCAGCGTGGGCAGAACCATTTGAGGAAACTCCCATAACATTCGCCAGCTGCAAAACTGTGTGTATTCATGAAGGGCCAAATTTGCACTCTCTTAAAATAAACATAATGGAATCAACCAGAGATAGTTTTCAAATGAAGTCCCTTCCCACATCAACAATCTATATATCCAACCAATCTAAGAGCAAAATAGAAAGAAAACTGTTTCAGCAGGTAATACCTGGATAAATCAGGCATGAAAACCATGGAAGCCAGTGCATTGACCAGGAAAGATTCATGCTAAGCAATCAGAAAATGCATTTATTTTGTTTCCCACTCTCCCTTTAAAATGTATTTAGTGGAAATGGTCCTTTCCTTGCTTCTTGATGGAAACTTAGGAAAAACTCCAGAAGCTTTCAAGTCACTCTGAAATAATGAATTTTGATGGTCACATTAAATCACAATTGTCATCTCATTAGCAGTTGAAAATTATCTGTTACAAACCATAATCAAAACCAAGAACCTGATTGAATGTTAGATCATCTTCCCTCCCTCCTCCAGGAGGACTGGGGCAGAGGTGGAGCATGTGTGCCTTTTCTCTTTCCAGCTTTACCTTCCCTTGTATTAGTGGCTACTGATTCTGACCCTGCCACTGGACAGGGAGAAGAGGGGTCAGAAAGAGGGGGTAAAGGTGGCAGAATGTATTTACCTACCCACCAAGGTCCAAAGTCAGCCCTGAGCAACCTGGCCCCACATGATGATTTAAGTTGACTCTTCTCACCAGAGCTTGGGTGGATTCTCAGGTGACCCCATTATGGGGCCCCACTGGTAGTCAAACTTCTTGGGGCCTTTCCTGCCAGGAGGCTTCTTATCTCCCTGCAGCTTCTGCCCTTTTATGAGGTAGGGTGGCTAGTACCCCACCTTCTGTTGCTGGGGGACTCCTCTTGCCCTGGCAGGTCAGTTTCTTGGGTAATTCATGTTTATTTCTAGCTCCTGGGGTGATGCCATTCTTTCAACATGAAAAGATAAATAGCAGATTAACCACAAAACAGCAACTTGAAGGTAGAATAGTTAAAACCAAGAATGAGGGAAAAGGCAATAGCAAAACAAAGGGGGAGGTTTTACAAAAGGATGCTGGAAAGTACTCTGCCTTCTTTCCCCTCGAAATTATTTTCTTCTTAAGTGGCTGTGAACTCCTCTCCTTATTAACAGACTGTTATTCTTAGCATTTGGTGGTGGTGGGGAAGTGGTAGCTCCATGGGTAAAGAATGATAGAGGAGAGGGAGAGCCTTTCTAAAGATGAAGGAATCAAGGTGGGTCTCTTTCTTCCTTCTTCCTGGGCTGAGGGGAGAAGAGTCCAACATAAGAAGAAGGTGAAGAGTGGAGGGTAGGTTCCTATGTGATGGAGTCGGGCAGACCCCTCCAAAGGAAGCTAAGAGCTCAGAAGAGAGCTAGGAGAAGAAACTGAAAATGAGTGAAATATTGTAAATATCTCCTTGGAGAAAGAGGTGAGGGGAGAAAGAGATGAAAGGCAAGGAAATAACTAGAGAGGATGAGTGAAGCAGCCTGGATTCTCATCTCCCAAACTTCTAGAATGGAATAATAATCCATCCCTTCCTCCTAGTGACTCTTCCTTGATAATCAGAATCACTTAGCTTACTTCCTGTTTTCTCTTGGTCACTACCTGGGTTTGGGATGGTGCTAGTGCTCTCTGTTCCCTAATCGCAAGGACACATATAAAGTTCTCCCAGGGTTGTGTTAAAGCCCCTTCACAAGGCATAGGATTAGGAGATTCCATACCTGCTTCCTTACTGGGAGGCAGATGTGAGATTCAGACCAACTCTTCTTCCAAATAAATCCTCCTCATAAATATACTCTCCTTTTATATCCTCCTTGCAGATCAGTTATGTCGCTGGTCCTTATTCAAGGCAAATGGCCGTTCATTGACTGTCTTACCTAAGCTGAGGCACATTATCTAAGTGCTGCCTTAAGATTGTCTAGTTACTGACTTTGCCTTGGCCGTGAAAAACCACCTTAGCATGAGTAGGTGGCAGGTGGGATTTAATCTAGTCGGTCTAACTTCCCTAAAATACACAGCAAAGCAAAACTTCCTCAGACTCAGTAAAGCCTTGTACTTTATAGCCCATTGAAATGACTCATGTTTCTTATCTTGGTGGCACATGGCAAAGTAAATCAATGATCAGTGTTCCCCCTTTTCCAAGATAGATGCTTCTACTAATAAGGTAGCCTCAGATAGGCTTCTAGACACCAAGAGCATGATTTTATTGCTTTTCCTACTTTCTCCCACCCACATAGAAACCAGTTCAATAGCCATTATAACAGAGGCAGCACTGAAGGACCCAGAGATCACTCAGAATGCTCACCTCTCTGCCAACACCGAATTTACCTTTGGAAAAGCATTTTAGCAACTGCATGAGTGCTCAGGGAGTTCCTTGTTGATAAATTTTCTGAAAGAGCTTGCTTGTGGCCTTCTAGACATTTTCCAGTACTTATTAATGCCTTGTCAAGTTAAAGTATCTAAATTTCCCATAACTAGATTAGTATCAGATTTTTCAAGCTACTATCTGAATGTTGCTAAAAGAAGGGGAAATGCCAAAATGGAATAGGACATTGGCAGCTGACCCTCTGCTGATACCATCTTGGATGTGAACATTTATCACACACGTATATTTTATGATAGAACATGAAACCCCAACTTATAGCATCTATGTGGGTCCATTTTACCTAAGATTAATATCTATTTTATATTATTTTATCACTCCTCCATTTAAGTTTTAATTTTCTCCTTTAAGAAATACCTCATAAAACAGAGGAAACCTTTGCTTAAAACAAATCATCTTTGGCAATGTCAAGGTGACTTAACACCTCTGAGCCTCACCTATAAAATGGGGATAATTTTGAATTCTCTCAGAATTGGTAGTGTTAAATTACATAACAATATATTAGTCTCTGGAAGGGAGTTCAATAAATATTTACTCAAGTTGTGATAGATAGAGTGATGGGTCATTTTGGAAAGCATCTGCTAGGCAGCCTGGGGTCAATGGATTGCTTATCACTGTCTGTAGTCTAAGCTTCTTGTCAAGATGTTCACAGAAGTGGCATGGCTTGTCAAGGTGGCACAGCAAAATTGGAATAGATGAGAACTTTAACCTGTTTCTCTTGCCACATGCTCACTGAACTTGCTGTTCCTTCTATCACATCATGCTATCATTTCTTAAAGATCATGGTTTTAAAATATCATTACTTCTCCTTTTAATTAATATGGCATCCTATGGGAAATGTTCTAAATAATTTAATACATTTAAGACCTATTGTGAAATAAATTTTGCTTACAAATTGCTAAAAGAAAAACACCCCATAATTTAAAAGTTATATAATTATTAATCCAAGCAGTACTCTCATATACATTTATTCATTTCTGAGGCTAATCATTTAGGGGAGTTTTCAGAGAAATTAAGTTACTCCTCTCCTTAATAGGGCACAAAACCTTCAAATTTGGAAATAATGTCATTCTTTTTACTACAGAGACAGATAATCTCAAATGACTATTAGGCAAATATATTTCTCAGAGGTGTCATACTGGATAGCTGAGCATTCTACCAACATAAAACAATTATCTATCTTTCACCCATTGGGAACCCTTATGTGCAAAATTCAAAAGAGGAGGAAATAAAATACTTATAAGATGGTTGGTGCGATTTTAATTCTATTTTCAACATTTCTCAAAGAAACATGTAACAGACATTATTGAAATAAAATGATATAAAGTGAAAATAATACTGTTGAAATGAAATATTCCTTTGAGGATTTTTGTTTTGTTTGGATTTTTTCTGGGTTGTAAACATATTCTGTTTTAATAAAGAGTAATCTCTTACATTTGCATATCATTTGACTAATGTGGCCAGAAAGATTTTCCATAGATGATCTCATTTTAAAATGCTTATTTAGGTTAATTTTAGGTAGGTTAGTTTAATTATAGTCTCTTTAAATAATGCAGCTGAGACTTTAGGGGATGAAATAATTCTGGAATCTATTGAAGAGGTGAGTAGAAAATGCTCGTCACCAGGGTAATAAAAGGGAGGTCACCTGTTCTTTAGAGATGAAGAGAAAGTGTAGCAAGAAGGTTACTTTTGTGAGTTGGATCAGGAAGAAATTTGCATTTGATGCAATCAGTGATATGGGAGGCAAAGACATCTTTGGAGAAGGATGGGACATGAAGAGAAAGGTGGGTGGCAGCATCTCTGTTGAGGGAATGAACCACTTGGTTGTGACTACCTCAGTGTGAATAACATAGAAGGGGTCAGTGAGAAGGACAGGCATTGCAAAGCTTGGTAGATAGATTACATTTAAGTCTCCAAAGCTTGAGTTCTTCATCTGTACATTATGGAAAATGTCAGGGATGATATGAGCATTGAATTAGATTAACATAGGAAAAGCTCCCAGGGTAGTGTCTGGCATGCAGTGAGCATGTTAGTGCCTTTCTCTTCCTTGTATAATGCAGTAACATATTGAATAATAAAGCACAGATTGGGTAAAATAATTTGCAAATTACTTTCCAGTTCCCATATGTTATACTTTTATGAAAACTTGTATTACCTTCTTTGCAATTTATTACTTTGAAAATTACAAGACTTTAGGACAAACATCAATCTCTGATAGAGCTTGCTTTCTTCTACCCATCCCCTTTTCTTTTTCTTTACCTATTTTTTTGAAATATAACATGAATAAGGAAATCCTTGCTGCATCTTTAAGTGGTAAATTTTAACATAGCTGTGGGGAGAGCACAGTCAATCTATTAATTGCACTTACATTTAAATTTTATACTTGTGAGTAAAATGTAGTTTAATACAGTTTGAGCCAGTTTACTTTGTTGGCTATGAGAGCCATTTTTCATTTCATGTTATAGAAACTCCATACAATTGTTTGATTTAGAAAAAGAGGCAATAAAGCCAGTGACTTGCTATGAGAACCTTGGAGAAATTTCTTAACCTCCTTGATCTTCCATTTACTGATCTGCAAAATTAGGGGGAAAAAACAGGCAAGCATGAATCATGAGGTTTAAATAAGGACTGTGAAGACCTAGAGCAGTGACTGCCACAATGATAATGATACATATATGGTAGTTATAACTATTACCTTTAAAGTATAACAAATTTCATTTTAATTGTGCTTTTAAATATTGTTTAACAAAAATGAATCTATGTCTGATAAAAAGGTTACCCTCAGGAAAGCAGTGACTGTATATCAGTCAGAGTTCTTCAGAAAAACAGAACCATGAGGAGATACACACACACACACACGCACACACATACATATATAAATAACTTAATTTGGAGGAATTTGTTCTAGCAGTTGCGAGGGCTGGCAATTCTAAAATCTGTAGGGTAGGGTAGTAGGCTGGAAACCCTCCAGCAGGAGTTGATGCTGTAGTCTTGAGGAAAAATTTTTTCTTCATTAGAGAAATCTCAGTTTTGCTCTTAAGGTCTTTGACCTGGAAAATGCCTACCAATACAACAAAAATGATCTCCTTTTCTTAAAGTCAAATGATTATAGATGTTAACAGCATCTACAAAACATCTTCACTGCCACACTACCACACCAAAATTAGTGTTTTTGTTTGTTTTTAAGACAGGGTCTCACTCTGTCTTCTAGGCTGGAGTACAGTGGTGCGCTCTTGACTCACTGCAACCTCCACCTCCCAGGCTCAAGCGATCCTCCCACCTCAGCCTCTAGAGTAGCTGGAACTAGAGGCACGTGCCACCACTCCTGGCTAATTTTTGTGTTTTTAGTACAGATAGGGTTTCACCATGTTGGCCAGGCTGATCTCAAACTCCTGGGCTGAAGCGATCCGCCTGCCTTGTCCTCCCAATGTGCTGGGATTATAGGTGTGAGCCACCTCAGCTGGTCTAAATTAGTGTTTGATTGAATATGGGGTGCTATATTTTAACCAAACTAACCCGTCACTGATGACAGACTGACATGAAGTGGGCTTCTAGAGTCATGGTCTTCTTAATTTGGGTGCTGGAATTTCAGAAATTCTTCCAGCAGTAAACTTATGATATGTATGCTTTTCTACATAATCATTATACTTTAATGCAAAGCCTTTAAGTGTGTTTGTTTTTAATCTACACCCTAAATTAGTGATGGTAAGGGATTTCTTCTCAGAGAGTTTTGGCTGGTGGATGCTCCAGATGTTGTATAAAACAATACTGCGTAATTGCATCCAGGCTTGGTGGGTGATACTGTTGTCATCACCTACTGATAGCTCCCAATAAACAAGCCTAAGGAGCAAGCATGTCAGCTGTGTATTTACCATTTCATTGGTTATCACAGTTTTAAAATATTTGAAAACTCTATGAAGTCCCAAAGTACCCAAGGACTCTATGGAGTTGTTATATATTTTTAGAATAATGATATTGCTAACATTCTCTCTGTAAATATAGTGATGATTAGTCTAATGTTCACTTAGGTAGAAGAATCCTAATGTGGTTTTCTTCTCTAGATTAATGTATCTACAGGTCTTCAGTTTTTCTTATTCTTCTAATATTAGTTGGACATGGCAAATAAATAATATATGACTAAAAGCATACCTTTGCTGAGTGGTAATTTTCTCAACCTTCCTGGTTGAGAAAATGTCTGCTAGTTTCCAAGTCTCCTAAAATAAATGCTAACATATACAATTGACAATTAGTACAGTTGTCTGGTTGGACAATTGTACCACAAAAACACTATTTCAACTGGGACTTAGGAGACTTGGAATGTACTATATATTCTGACAAAAATTACATGGTTTTTTGCATCCTGGTTTCTGCATCCTGTAAGCTCAGTCTTACATCAACCTTATTATGGCCTAGATTCTTTTACTTTTTTTTTTTTTTTTTTCAGACAAAGGAAATATGAAAATGTGAGAGTGCAGTTCTCTATTCATCTTTCATAATTGGCCCAATTTTGCCAAAGATCAAGTCAAAATGGAAGGAAATTTTCCAGCAATTTCCTCTTATCTGACTCTTTAAACCTGATAAAGGCTACATTTCATTAGCCAGGTTCTTTCTAATTGGCAGTGTTTAAAAAGGGCTTTTGGCGGTGAGTATATTGAAGAAGGTGGCATAGAAGGGAAGGTGCAGAGGTCAGGCACAGTGGCTCATGCCTATAATCCCAGCACTTTGGGAGGCCGAGGTGGGCGAATCATTTGAAGTCAGGAGTTTGAGACCAGCCTGGCCAACATGATGAAACCCTATCTGTGCCAAAAAAGTATAAAAATTAGCCAGGAGTGGTGGCACATGCCTGTAGTCTCATGTACTCCGGGAGGCTGAGCCAAGAGAATCACTTGAACCTGGGAGGCAGAAATCACAGTGAGCCGAGATCCTGCCACTGTGCTCCAGCAAAAAAAAAAAAAAAGC